>NC_040245.1:22613181-22916212 GCF_001444195.1 Xiphophorus couchianus | reverse complement strand
GAGTCTGTGCTTATTCTGAAGTTACATGCCCTGCTCTCTGTCCTCTTCCTCTTTCATCACCGCTAATTTCTGAGGTTTCTCTTCGTCAACGTCGCAAATTTATTTCGCATTTGATCGTCAGCCTGAGATCTTACAACCTCCCTCCCAGTTCCCTCCGTCTCTCAACGTTTTCCCAGTCTTCCGCTGGGAACCCGGTGCGTTATGCTCTCTGTGTTCAAGGGACAGGAGAACGGCAACTTTATTTTTTACAGGAGGTTGCCATGTACACAGCAGCTGCCACGACAAAAGTGATACGGTAAATGATTTGACGAGTTGCCAGCCTGATGTGGGCATGCTCAGGTTGGCGTGAGGCCATCATGGTCAGTTTTTCCTTTGAATCCTCTGATGACCGAGCCACTTAATTGGATGCTAGCCACACATCATGGATAATCAACCCCCCACAATATCACCTCTGAAGAGTTAAGCGTGATTGAAACAGTCGGGAAACTCTCACATTTCAGCACGTGCAGTAGAGAAATGCTTGATCCTCTCCTAAAAATCCCTTCCAGACTTTGGAGACTCTATCCGGTCTTAGTCTGGCACAAAAAAAAAAACGCGTTCGTAGCCACAAGGCAAGGGCCAGTTTGAGAATCTCATTCAGGGTTGCCAGGTCTGACTGACAGTTTCCAGCCCAAACACAACACAAAACCCACCCAACTCTTAAAAGAAAAAAACATTGACTGCATTTATAGAGTTGTGACAAATCGCAGCGTTTTTGTTTGTCCTTTATTATGTTCTGAACAGAACCAGACGCCACCGGGACGGAAAAGGACGTGACTTTAAATCACGATGTTGCCCTGGGATTTCTGCTCTGCAACATAGGCTGTTAATCATTGATGATGTCGCGCCAGAGATTTCAAAAATAAATAAATTGGCTCATAAAATAAGCAAAAATATGGCATTTTAATAAAAGTTTTGTGCTAATCCGCCACACAATTAGAACTATTTTGAAAGAATTTTTTCCTCTGAACACTTTCAAAAAACCCACTAAATGTTGTGAAAAGCAGCCCAGATTTCAACAACATGCCCAAGACTGTTTTTTTCCTTCTTTTTTTTCAGCCCAAACTGGCAACACGGATCTCATTATTTGATCATTGTCAGCAAAAATACCACAGGGTATCACAGGGTCGAAGTAAAAATCAAGCATCGATGTCTATAACATGATCTTTTTGCTTTTATTTAAAAATGACCTCCTGGCGTATGAACTTTAGAGTTACAACGCAAGCTACACCTATTTAGGATTTTAATTTTAATAGACCTGACAATACTGAAGAAAAAACAAGCAGCAAAAATTTGGGAGCTTTTTGCGGGGAATAAAAACAAAGTATTTTTGTCGTTCTGCTCTGGTATCCAGCCTCTTTTTTGTATTTTACAGATACAAGCAGTTTGTACTTTTCATAAAAGTGATGATTTTAGTTTCCACGCCTTCTCTGTTACCTTTTTTTCTCCCAACGGCAGAGTTTGTCTGTGGTGCCTCCGTTCAGCCAGCTGACCGGCAGTGCAGAGAAGCATGTCAACTGGATAAAACCCTAGTGTAGCTTGACACCGGCGACCGGCTCTGTAGCTGCACCGACTGTTTAACTATTTGTTGTGACAGTGAAACTGATTGTGAGAATGACGACTTCCACACTTTGCGCCACAGAAAACAACCGCCGAGTTTCATCTCTCTCCTGAAAAGCTAATTCCAGCTGTCGTCTGCAAAAGTTTAGATAAAAAACCTTTTACTTCGCTGTTATGTTTCCTTTCTCTGTTTTGAAAGGGGTTATTTTCCTTTCAGCACACGTAAGAATAGAAGAAAACACACAAAAAACCTTTCCATTAGGTCAAGTCCTTGTTGTCACCACTTAGGTCATTCATTCCACACACAGAAAAAATCAAAACACTTTATGTTGTTTATGCTGGAACAAAGTCCACTATGTATTTTTTAAAAATCTCTGGCTGTGATCAGCCTCTTGTCGATGTTGTTGTAATGTTTTTCGTCGTTGTTTCCTCAGACTGTGAGGTAACTCTGCCTTAAACTGCCTCGCATCTCCTGGCATCACAAACGCGGCATTGTCTGTGTTTGTGTGCATGTATTCGCAGAAATTGCCAGGGCGTTGCAGACGACTCTCTTCAGACACAGTTGTTGCTGTGATTTTTAATTTGGTAACCATGGTTACTCGGATCCTTTCTGACCTGCAGACAGGAGCCCAATCTCCAAAACAGAGCCGAGTACACACACTAACACACACACACACACCCTCTTCCTGTATCGCGACTTCACCTGGCGGCACGCTCTTACAGGAAGTGAGAATATGTGCGCCGAGGAGGATAAATAACAGAGAGCATCAGCGATGAAAAGGCTGGACTTCCTTCAGGGCTTTACCTGCCATTAATAACAGTTGGCAGGCAGCGAAGGTGAGGCACCTCCAGAGGGAGGAAGGAAGGCCGAGTGAGGAGGTTTGATTGAAGAGGTGATAAAGTTAGGGAGTCTTCCAGTGAGGCAGAGGCGCCGGAGAGTTTTCTATTCGTGAATATCAGCAGAACCGGCCTGATCAGCTCCTGCAGCGTATCCACTAACAGAACATTTAACTTGACTCTGCTGCTTTATTTAAGCTCTTTATTTAGTTGTGCATTTTTATCGATCACACTGGGAGGTAGAAGTGTCCTAATTTATTGTGTGGAGGGTTGTGGAAAGGTGAGGAGATGGAAGATATCCCTTCAGCTCAGATTGTTTCTGAGGGACCTCCACTGAAATGTCCAGTTTGATGCATTTTTAACAGTTTTATCTTTGGAGTCAAGGTTTATATGCCTACAAGGTGTCTAAAATATACACACCAATATTTTTTTTTAAGTTCCATTAAAAATATTTAAGAAAGTATAAGTTATGATTTCTTTATATAGCGCGGGTTAAAGTGCTTCACAGTGAAAATATGAAAACACCTTAAAGAAATTAATTATTTTATTTTTATTTTATTAATGTATTTAATTCAAACAGTTAAAAAAAACAACAACAAGAAATCAGTGGAACAGAGAAAAACGTGTGCATACATAACCAAGAACAAAATTATTTGTTTACCACTTTTCTATTTGTAAAAGAGTAGGAAGAAGTGAACACTTATGTAATCCTATTATCTCAATTTAATGAAATATATTACCTAATCTTAATATTGGACTCTAACCAATTGCAAAAAAAAAAAAAAACAACTAAGAATTCTACTCAGCTTTTCTAAAAACTAACTAAAAAATCAGTAAGAGGCAGTATTATGCCTTTTCCAGACACATAGTGTCATTTTATAGCAAAATAAAGTCACTATGTCACATTCACTTGTAATAGAAATTCTCTAAATATCAAACATGACATAAAATAAATATGACTTCACAAGTTAACACAGTGAAATTGGTTCCTTGTCTTTATGAGAAGCTTTATAGTACTCCTCTTTCAGCGAGTCATCGCAACAATGCTTCTCATTATGCCGTTTAGAACCGTTCTTAGCATTTTACTGAGAAGTAGTTTGTATGACGTTCTCAGCAGACTCACAGTTCCTCTGGGGGTTTGCTAATTGTTGATTCAGCTGAGTAGCAGGCAGGGATTTCTAAAACATGCCTGAAAAAACCAAAGCAACACTGCAGGTATGCTCTTCATGAAGGAAAAACATCATGTAACATGATGTAAGGCTAAAAATGACAATTTCACATTACAACCCCTCCTTTCTAATAATTACAACTCATATTGCCCATTAGGATCTTATATTTTCATAGCATTTTTGTCTGAATGATGTTTTGAACTTTATAATATAGCATGTGTATGTTAACAGTAGTGGAAATGTTAGCTAGCACTAGCTTGTGCTACCTTAGGCTAATGGCATCATAACAATAACATTCTTGAGAAACTGTCTGTTTTCTGGTACAAGGGAAGCATTAAGTAATTTCCAGGCACTTTTATAGCACAATGAAGTAACTATGGGGTAATGCTAAAATATTTACCCCCTCATTTGGTGCAACTGCTAAAGCTTGAGGCGCTAACAAGGGGCTATTGAGAGACAGAGAAGCACCTAGCATGTAGCTCTTTATGCATGAGACAAATACTGTAGTGCTTCCTAAAATCACCACCTCTTTCTTTCTAAAATTTGTTTTTAGCAAAAAAAAAAAAAAAAAGTAAATAAATAAATCACTGACTTATGCCATTATTTTTAGGAAGGTAAGGAACAGTAGCAGTACAGAAAAGCATAGCTGGTTTAAGGGAGACACTATGATTAGCTGCTGATATCAATCACTTTTTTCATCTCTAAATCCGACTTCACTTCCTGCCTCTGGTTCTGGTTCTGCCTTTTGGGTCTGGATAGAATCATAGGGGATTTGAGGCATTTTAAATCTCGATTGAGACTTGTGGAAAACGCTAAACTGCACAATTTGCTGCTGCAGGAGAATCAAGTCAGACAGATATCAGTCCAACTACATAATAGAGCAGCAATATTACTAGAGTCAGACGTTGAGAAGAGGGAGAAGAAACAGCAGAGAGCTGAGTACTCGGAAAAAGAGAAAATTTTCAGATCAGTCGCAGCAGCAGCCTCACTTAACAATTTTCCCAGACAAATTTCTGCTGTTTCTTGATTTTTGTATTTTTTTTTTATCAAAGATTGTCTAAATCTGCAGTCAGTGCACCGTAGATTCCAGTTCTTCTCTAAAACATTTAATGATTGAATAAAAATATTCCTTTCTGCTACATATAACCTGAAGGACTGCTGATACAATTTAAGGAACCGTCCATCATGAAGGAGGAGGGAATGCTCCAAGCCATGACCTGCTGGGTTTCCTCAGTAAACCTTTTAAGCTAGTTTTAGTAATGAACTAAACTTGATTTCAGATTTTCTTTGTTGCCCTTGAACATAGCATCTGAGATGCACTGCAGAATGAAATTACGGCGCATATTAGGTCACAAACAGTTAGGCAAACTGTAAATAGAATATGACAAGAAGAAGACAAAAAAAGGGCAGGGAGTATAAATACGAGGGCAAACCTTTGCAACTTGTGCAAGAAATCCATGCTGCTGGAGTCGAGCACACCCATGGCATGATGCTGCCACCACTATGCAATGATAATATTGGGATGCACACCACACACCCAGCATGCGTTTACTTTGCCTCCATGTAGCTAATAAGACATGAGGCTCCAGGACTTTGGCTCATAATGTAGTGTTGTATCCCCTGTTGTATTTAGCTCAAATTAAATTTATTCCAAACAGAATCAGTGTGTTGATAGTGAGCCGTTTAATCCCGCAGCGTGGATGTAAATAATGAATTTCTTTGGTTCAGAGTTTTAAGCCAAAGCGGAACGACTCCAGCTGGTATCTGTGCTCTCTGCCAGTTTTAATGAACTGGCTTTGAGCCCTTTGCCGCCCCGTACAGCTCATTATCTCCATGATTTCTCTGTGTGTGGGTGTTCTTCCTATTTCCTTCCATGATTTTTATGATCACCTCAGCAGTTTTTCTTCTTTTTTTTTGTATTTCCCCTTAATCTAGTGTCTCGAATCCTTTTGTTTTATCTCCTGCAAAGTTCTTTGTTTTCTGTCTTTATGATTAGCCTGCAGGAATCCTACAAATTGTCACTCTGGGACTGCAATATTTCTCTGATCCTTTATAGCCTTCTTCTGTCTTCCCTGTCCCTCAGCTCACCTTCTCCTCCCATCTCCTCATCTGTTGCAGCAAATTCCACTTGAAACAAAGCCCTGACTCAGAGTTTTTACCATATAATTTTCAGCCCTCCAACATTTTGAACCTTCATTCCAACCCTTTATCTTCATGGCCGCTCCTCTTCCTCCCCCATCTGTACCTCACTTCACATCTCCCGTAGCTCCTGCACCTGTCACCTCCTTCTGAGCGGTTTCTTCCTCCCACTTCCACCCGATGCCTGTGGGCTGTGCGCTTTCTAAACAAAGACGTGACTACACATCCGTGTAGCCTTTTAGACGAACCTTAAACACAACGCACATGCCAGAGCTATTTGCATGACAGGCGCTGGTGTGATTCACAGAGGGAGGGACTGGTGGGTGGATGAAGGGAATACGAGAAATGGGGAGAGAGACGGAGTTGTAGTGGAAAGTGTTGGTCTGAATTATTCATTGCTGATGTATACGATGAAAGAATGCATCCGAAAGGAGGAAGTCGCGAGTAAAAAGTCGCCCCCTTATCTCTCAGGAGTGAGATATCTCAGTGAGCTCAATGTCATCATTTCAGTACGCCCAAGCCGTCGGCGACCGCAAACCCGTCGGCTGAATCTATCTCCGCTGCAAATGCTTACGTTTAATAGAAATGTTCGGAGAAGGGGGAAAAAGATGGACTGCTGGAGCTATAAATGCAACAACCTGATATCGATCCAGTTTGACCTGCACACTGCATTGAAGCCTGGGATTAAAGGAAGGCACATGGAAAAAAAATCTGTTAAACCAAGAAGGGTATTTTTTTCTTATTTTTATGCTCCAGGTCAGGAGTTGCTTCATGAATAACGCTTGCTGCTTGCCGTTATGTTACAAACGCACAATGGAAATGTGGAACTTAAAAACCTTACCGCCTTAAACCCATGAAATACATGAATACATTTTTAACTATTTCCTCCTCAGTTGTCTTCAGGCTTGTAACTCATGATTGCGATATTTATCTTGATGTTAAACATTGAGGAAAGTGTGAAAAGGCCTGAGAAATGAAGTGAGAACACCGAAGCTGAGAGTGCAGCTGATAAAAATGACAGTTTTGAAACTTCATCAGTTCATAGCACATTGAAAAAAAAGACAAATGTCACCCGACTCCAATTTGATTTCATAAGGTGAGGAGGATCAAGTCAAAAGAAATGTTGTTAGAGAGCAGCTGAGAGACCTAGCAAACCGGGACTCTATGCAAAGCTTTAAAAGCGTTCCGTGGCGATGCTAGTGTGTAATTTTCTGTAAAAGTTGAGCTACATAAAAATAAAAATAAAAATGGTAATTTCTGCTCCTGTCATGTTTTGTAGGTAGACAATCGGACCAATATGGAGGCTTCAACTCAGGTCTGTAGTCTGCTCCCACTGAAATGTGGTGGTGGTCTCATTAAAGATATAAGGCCTGCTCTACAAAGATTTCCAAATAAGTTGCGCAAAAAAAAAAAGCTATATGTGCAGAAATTGGGCACGCAATCTACAAAGTTCGACTGCTCAACAGATTACAGACCTCCATATTTAAATGAGGATTTTACGTGAGTCACTGGCTGTCATAACGGAGAGTGTTGGACAGAGCGGCCATAAAAGAAAGAAGTAGAAAGTCAGCATGCTTGACGTATGGCAGTAACAGTAATAATAATACAATTCATTTAAAGTATGATATAAATCAACAGTAAAAACATTTACCGATCAATCAAAACCAAAAGCTCTAAACTGCTGCATTAAGCTCCTCAGGTCTAAAACAGATGCAACAATCTGGTTCGCGTTCGGTAAATTGCATTGTGGGAGGTAAGTCGTTACGTCTGCATAGCCTCCTCCTCCCAGTATTTTGCTCTTTTTGATGATCAGCAGACAACCTAAATTTAGTGGGCCTCATTATGCTGCGCAGTGCATAGTTTGTACATCAGGTTTGCGCCTGATATCAAGTTTTTACCTGCTTTTATACCCGCAAACTTTTACTAGACCAGAACTTTCTACGAAAGTAGAAAGAAAATCTCCAGTTTGAACAGAGAGTTAAGGCTTCAGTGTAAATCAGGTAGAAAAACAAGAAAACTGCAAAAACAAGAGAGGATAATCCGACACTTAAAATACACCGTGTCTCTTTTTTTTTATTTGTCTTCTTCCAGAAATCTTTTTCTCTGGTGTTGGAGGCTCTGGACCACGACAACGACACGACGGAACCAGGTAAGGACGAGCTCTTGTTTTTACCACCTTCTGAATTTGACAGCATGCGGGGGACTCGTCCGATCGATGCGCTGAGACTGGTCTCTGTTGAATCCAATTGATCGGAGCTGAATTTGGACGTCCTGTGCCTGTTTGTCTTGTACAGGCCAAAGGGGCATTCATTGTGATTTGGTGCGATATAAGTGAAACCAGTACTGTTTTGAACATTACTTGTGGTCCAAAGCCTCAGCAAAACTACATGCCTTCATCATTAGGTTTTTGTGGGCTTGATTAGCTTTTTGAGTGCTTAGCATCAGGGTTACTATTTGGCATCACTTGTGTCAAACCGCATCCACAAGGAGGCCAAAGGGCCTTATTAAAAGGCACAGTTTGTACCCAAATTTTGTCGTTTTATGAATGTTTTCAAGTTTCTCAGTCCTAAAACGCTTTAACAACCAAATGTGCGTTCAGTGTTTTTTAAATCAGCGTCTTTAAGGATTTTGCACTGTTTCTTAATTTATGTAAACAGCACTAAAACCTTCGTCACTTTCTCTCCTTCGAGTCCAAGAAAGCTGCAGCTCCTTAGTTTAGCTTAGAGCAAACAGCACAAGTGCTTGTTTACCAGGCTGTGTGGTTTGACATGAAGAAACAATGTGAAAACATCCTTTGTGTCTTAATGTCTGTGATCAGACAACTCTACCCTCACCCTTTCATTTCCTGCTCGTCTCCTTTTTCTGAACTCTCCTCAAGATGTGGAAAAGCTCCTCAGTGGGGAACTGTGAGCCGCCTGCTATAAAACTCAAAACACAGAGATGAGCAGACAGATGCTCCTGCATCTTCCCCATTCCTTTCATGCCGCAGTCCTCATTTTCCGCCCCCCTCATCTGGGAAAGAGGGGCGACTGCCGTCCGGACTGAGCGGAGACTGGAATAATGAAAAACTGGGAACTCTGCCCGACTTGTTCTCTGTGTCTCACCGGTTCTCCTGCATCTGTCTTCCTCTCGGCCCTCCGGCGCTAAGCTTACATCTGTTTGCATTATCTTCCATTTCCACCTGAGCCTCTGACTACCTCTCACATTGTGGCTAAAGCTGCGGAGTAGGCCAGCAGCTTAGCTCTGCTCAAACGGAGGCATCCGGTAGCAGTCTGAACAGAGTTATCGGGTCCTGCTTCCAATCAGGGAGGATTACAGAAACGGGACTGGAGCTTCTGAAATGCACCGCGGAAACAATATGATGTTCCCAGTTCTCACTGTCTGACTTTCACTGAGGTTACGTGGGATAAGACGTAGCTTTAGTGTGGAATGAGCAGGGAAGGTCGTAGCAGACGTTTAAATTAAGTTTAAACTTTTATTCGCAGCTTTTTTATTTCGAATCAGGACTTTTTTTGGTCCTGTTTAAGTCCAAGCGTCATACTTCAGTGAAATGTATGCCACTGATGTGACATCAAACCAAGTCTTATTAGTACCTTGTGATATTATTTGACACAAAACGGATGTTTCTGATGCTTCAGATTTTTCTAGAAAGCAACAGATATTTTGTCTCCATATTTTCAAATATCTCATCAAAGCATTTAAGGTAGAGGAGTGAACAGGATTTAACGTCTCGTTGCCGTTTGTCTCTTGAGTGGAGGAGGGCTGGTCATGTGGTATTTGTTTGGTGAGAGTGATGCAGCAAAGGACTGTGGGAAGTTCAACCGAAGCAGAGAAACAGTGGTGAAGGAGTGTGGTCGCTTTTTTTAACGGTCAATCTATAAAATATCGTTAAATATTGGTTACCGGCCATAACAGCAGTATTAATATCGGATATTGGCTCAAATGTTCATATTGGTGTATCCCTACATTTACTTGGAGAAATTCTTCATGGTGTTGGTCCATAACTAGTGTTTTTTACGGGTATTGCGTTCTTAATAATGACAATTTTTGCTCCAGTTCTCACACATTGAGCTGTGCAGATTTTCTTCCTGCTCACTGTATGTAGAGACAAGATAAACGCAGATCCTCGTCCAGCCTCGTTTTCATAGATCCAGGTTCTTAAAACGGTTTTTAAGAGTTGCTCTGACTGTAGCTGTGGATGAGTTTAGAGGAGCAGCATTTTTTTCTGGATTTCTGAAAATCGTCACACATGCAGGTGATTTAAATTGCAAGTTTTCTCGTCTTTTCCATTTTGAAGAATGGCTATCTGTGTCAAGAAAAATAGAAAATTATAAAACGCTAAGAAAAGTTCACAAACATTGTAATGAACTAAGTATAATGTCGAGAATAAAACCAATTCTTCATTTATGTTCATTTTTTAGGAAATCTAGAGGGGTGCCGATAAATGTTGCTCTATTGCAACAAAACAAGTTCCCCCCCCATCACTGAATAATAAAACAAATTGTCAAATTAAATGTTGGATTACACAAATTCTTTGCAATTTAATATTAAGATAATAATATGCCCCTTTCGATGTTTTGGTATACGTCATTTATTTATAGCAAGTACGTATCTTTATCGCTTAAGTTCCTTGCTTTCCTACTTGTCGTCTTGCCTGACGATCGACTGCATTGATCGAATGAGCATTAGCGAGCATCGACTTGGCATTTATTAAACACAAATATCCGTCAAGCAAAAATATCAATTCACTCTCAATAAGAATTCATTGGCAAAGGTCACACAGACGTCTCCTGGTCATTTGAAGTTATCAGTTTGCTTCAATGGCATCAAATTAGCTGTTTTTTTGTTGCATTATGTCTTGGTTGTGTTTGCCTGTTTGGTGCAGGCTTCCTGTTACATTCAAGCAGCATCGACGCCGAGCTCAAAGCTGTGGAGAAAAACTGAAATCCAATATTGGAAGTTTTCTAAGTTGGATCAGCTTGTCTATAGCGTTCAGCAAACACATTTAGGCCGACTGCCTGGCCCGTGTGAGGGTAATAGTAATGAGGCTGAATAGAAAGCCCTCGCACGAATTGGCCC
Source organism: Xiphophorus couchianus (assembly GCF_001444195.1). NCBI lineage: Eukaryota > Metazoa > Chordata > Actinopteri > Cyprinodontiformes > Poeciliidae > Xiphophorus > Xiphophorus couchianus. The sequence goes on along the minus strand of NC_040245.1, from coordinate 22,905,389 downwards.
CATACATCGAATAAAGAGTGGGACTAAACAATATCCGTCTGATCCTGTCTGCTTCCTTGGGTGTATTGATTTGCCGGCAGGTGATCTGGAATAACGAGCGGAAGCGGGTGCTTTCTCTCCTGCGGGTATTCTCCGACATTTCCGAGGGCAAAACGATTCACAAAGCTCCAAGGAGGTTTTTAATACCTGCAGACGTGCTCTGTTATCATGTTTTTTTTAATCTTTTTGCAAAGTTTGACTTCCACTAAAGGTTATCGCTTCTTCAACCTGCTGTGTTTAACATCCCTGTCTACAGGAACCAGGTTTGTTATTAATCAACCTGATCTAACCACCTCACGAAGAAAATCCTGCCCCGCTGTGTCGGATCCTAATGATGTTATTTCTAATTCTCTCGTGGCGGAGAAGTAATAATGATCAAATTAACCCTTTGACACGCCCGGTTTATAAAATAACTTAAAACCGAAGGTGGACTGCGGCTGATTGATGAGTGTTTGTGGTGTCGGGCCCTCATATTTGACTGCAGGCCTTTTTGGCTCAGTGTCCACGCTTTCCTCTTTTTGTCAGGGTTCCTGTGTGCATGTGTGAGTGCGAGTAACACATCTCTTCCAGCGAGGATCTTGGTGGAGAGCCGGGGCAGCCTTCACAGGTGGAGCTCCTCTGCCTCATCAGAGTGCTGGGGATAAAGGAGCAGCAGAGCCTTCACTCAGTGCTGGATGATTAACGTCTACTGGTAGTCACTCTGGCCACTTCTCGTTGTCAGGCTATTTTAAGCTTTTTGATCAGTCTCTTGAGTACCTACCTGAAGCTCATAGTCTCTGTGTTTGCTCCCTTAGGATTTGTCACTGGATCTTTCTAGAGGAATCAGTTCAACCATTTTCTCCTCCTGTGGACCCCACCAGTAAGGACCTGCCTGCCTGCTCCACTGTTCCCACCATCTCCACTCCGCTCAATCACACCTCTGGTTCTCGGTCACCACCTACCTCGCACTCGCCTCAGGAAGCACCATCACCACTCTCCACACAGGACCCCTGGGCACCTCTCTCCCACGCTTCACCAAATCCATTCGAAAGCGCCGCGGATTGCGTGACACTAACCACTCCCAGAAACGTCAAGGAAACCTGTCAATTGTTTGTTCCTTTGAAAGAAAATAAAACCTATTCATTACTTGGACTTGTTGATTCTGCATGTGGGTCAGAAGGTTAAATCCGAACATGTCTCTTACTTTTAAACACACACACACACCCACACAGTGAAACCAGTGTGCGTGTGTTTTCATTCCTTTGTGTCAAACCACAGTGATCTCATCTCTCCATCAGGCAGTGTGTGCGCGTATGTTTTTAATACCTTGTGGGGACCATTTTTCTGACACATACTACGTTGTGGGGACCGAAGCCTGGTCCCCACGAGGAGAAGCGCTGTGTTTGGGTCAGGGGTTAAATTTAGGACTAAGGTGTGAATTGAGTTTTGATAGGGTTAAGATAGGGGTTAGGTTTAGGCTGTAGAAATGAATTCAAGTCAGTGGAAAGTCCCCACAAATAGAGCCACGCAAACATGTGTGTGTGCGTGGGGGTGTGTGTGTGTGTTGGGGTGGGTGTGTGTGCTAATAGCTGCTGCACTGAGTCTCTGGCTCTTTTTGCCTCTGGCTGTCAAAATGAGTCATGCACAAAGACTCACTCTACTTTCCTCTAACTTCTCTGCTTCCTATCCTGCACGACTTTCTCCACATCCTCCCTTTTAGCTCCTAAATGCACACTTGTACCGTACATTGAGACACATATTCGCACCTCTCTTGTGTGTTTACGCCCTGTCAGGGAGCATTATGCCGGAGTTGGGGAATAATGGCGCCTCTGGGAAAGCCCCTCCTGGGGGGCAGCCGTTGCCCAGGGGCTCGTCTGGTTCTCTCATCGTCAGCCTCTGTGTCAAGTGGGACTCATGCTGGAAAAGTTTTATTATTCAACTCATAATATCCACACTGTCGAAGCTTCCTTAGCCTGACGGTTGGTAGGAAGTCTGATGGTAGGAAATTAATAGATGATTCTCCAAAAAGATGAGAACATGTTTTGTTTTTTTTTACTTAAACAGGAGGTATTATGTAAAATCGATTCATCTTACATTATTTCCTGCCAATTTTAAGGCATTAAATTAGGAAGTAAATTTTATTTTATGTCATATGTATACACAACTCTGGTTAAATGAAGAGTGCATTGCACTGAACTCCACTGAAAACCTCATTTTATTCCACGAAATATTGACTCTGCACTCTTCCTGAGTTAAAACATTAACATTGTTGTTTCTAATTGAATATTAACTTGTTTTCTTTGCATTATTTGAGGTCTGAAAGCACCGCATCTCTTTTATTTTTGAGCATTTCTCATTTTCTGCAAATAAATACATAATATTTGCTCTGAATTTCAGACACATGTTGTCAGTAGTTCATAGAATAAAAGAGCAAAGCTCATTTTACTGAAACATAAACCTATAAAAAGTAAAATGAGAGAAAACGATCATTTTAAGGGGTCTTTTTACCGGAGCCTTGTATGACATATCTAGCACTGAAAGCAATATAGTTACTTGATTATGCTATGAAATAGCACTACGTGTCTGTTAATTTTTCACATCACTGTGGACGATGACACTGGTGCTCCTGGTTTGCTGTTAAATGTTAAATCCAGTTATCTTTGATTAAATGTTTTGGTGGTTTGAACTTGGATTGGACGCTCCAGCTGTTCAATGATCCCAAGCAAACATCAGAACATTTTTTTAATTGATAAATCAACACTAAGCTTCTGGAATATAAGTTTCATGTTGAACTGTGGGACACTTTCCTTGCTTTCAAAATACATCATCAGCTTACAAGCTTCAAACATCTCTTACATCCCTGCTGGTATTTGCATAAATTTACTCATTTCAAATAACATTTCTGCTGCTATTTGCACATTTCTGTTGTTTACACAGTTTCATTTACTGTAAATAGTCTGTTTTTTAATGCACAAATACACACGCACAGTCTGTAAGGTTTTTTCCCCACTCAGCTGCACTTTCTTGTAGATCAAAATATGCTATTTTTTAGTAACTCCACAGCATTTTATGCTATAATCTCCCCTTCTTATTTAAACATATTTTTAGGTTTTGTCTTTTTGGGAACCTACATGCCTCGACTGCATGTCACTACGCTGCTGTTGCACCTGAATTGGAAATAAAGGGTTTCTATTCTGTATTATTAAAAATATCCCACATTTCCTTATTCATTTGTCAGTGATCACCTCTCACTTCCTTCCAAACTACAGAGTAAAGTTCTCCCCTGCGCTCCTCCAGGTCAGCTGATTGAGCGCGTCCTCCTCTCCTCCATGCTGAACCCGGGTGAACAGTGGCAGACGTACCGCCACCACGGACGGATCCTCGGCTTGGAGTATCGGCTCCGCTTCCGCTGCGACTCCAATTACTACGGGCCGTACTGCAACAAGTTCTGCCGGGCCAGAGACGACTTCTTCGGCCACTTCAGCTGCGACCCGAGTGGCTCCAAGGTCTGCATGGAGGGCTGGACAGGACCGGAGTGCAAAGAGGGTAATGCCGCCGTCGGGTTTTAGTTCACATTGGGTGAACAGTCTCTCTCCTCTTTTCTTGTTTGTAAGTGTAAATGTCTTCCGCAAAGGTTTTCCATGAGAAATGAAATGCTTTGCTGTTTCATGTTGACATAAGAAGCCCTGGAACTTAAAATGAAACTCTGCAAAAGTTAACTTATTATTAACTTTTGCAAGTATATATGGTATGTAAGTACATACATACTGAATTACCCTAAATATTTTGTGGTAATATTGTGATCACAACAAAAGTAACAATATTTATTACTTATTTTTGGTAGCTGTGGCCTGACGGAGCAATCACAACTTCATAATCACAAATATTGCTCTTGAAAAACATTCCCACTTTTAATACGCTTCATTACGACGCCAGTCACAAAAAGAAGTGTGACCTGTGTCACTAAACTGCACACAGTAACTGCATCTAATACAATTTTCAAATTAAATATTTATTGTTACTCTCATTGAACAAAGAGTGGAGAAAATAGAAAAACCAACAATCATGATACAGCGTTATCAAACCAAGAAATGTATCACGATAAAAGACAAACAACACGATAAATGCACAGCCATAAGCTGATGTTGAATAATTATATGATAGCTTTATGAATGATTGGTCCTGCTGATATCACCGGGGGGTCGCCTCACTCTGATTCGTCAGTGGGACGACATTCGCCGTGACTCATCAGCCGGACGACCCGTCTCTGTGACCTCTTGGAGGTTTTTTTGCAACGGTAAGAGTGAATGGAGGAAACCAAAGTGGAAACTATGGAAGGACACGCAGCTAGTTGGAGGACATCCTGCAGCTCTGCCCACCTCGCCCCGTCTCACTCGCCCTGACTTCCTCCTCAGCACGCCGTTGATTGGACCGCACAGAAGCAGGAAGTTGGAGAGATTAGCCTTGGCCCCCCGTTACCTCCAGGTTAACCTATAGTGCCTGTGAGGGGAGTTTTCAGACTTTGAGAATTCAGTGTGATAACATTTATTGGCCTCTTTGTTGACTCTGAATAGATCTCACCTTTCATCAAACAACCAGTGAAGATGTATTTTATTTTTCTTGTTTTGTGTTGCTAGCTTACGTCACTGAAGCGTCAGGTTATCGTTTCTCTTTGTGTGTTTGTTTTGCAGCCATGTGCAGGCAGGGATGCCATCAGACTCATGGTTCTTGCACTGTCCCTGGAGAATGCAAGTACGTTTCTGAAACAACTACCAACACTGGTGTTGTGGTAACAACTCTCCTCTATCTCTGCAATGAAAATACTAATAAATTCCCCTCATTTATGTCATATAATTGCCTAACAACCAGACTTTCTTAAAATGTTTTATTGTGCTTTTGATCAGTAGTGCTCCAGACTTTCTGAAGGGTTTATTTTTACTTCCCCTGCTTTTTTTTTTTACTCATGTTTTGCACACCGCCGTACTTTTTATAAGCATAAAAGGATAAAAAGCTCTTGAATGTTTCAGGCAGTATTGTTTGCGCAAAACAACTGAATTAAAAAGCAAAAAACACCAACCTTTATACAGTTTGTCACCAGCAGTTGTTAAGAAAAAACTTAATTTGTCGTAATTTTTTTTTCCGGTGAATTGAACAAAACACAGGAACAAGTTTAGCTCTGCACAGAGATGGAAAAACGTATTTGTGTCAAGCTTGAGTTTATTTTGTTCCATCTTGTGTTTCGTTTATCTCTGTGTTCCCGAGCTCTGGTGTTAATTTTCCCTGAGTGCCTCTGTTTCTGACACCACATATTTTTTAATATGCTCTAAAACATAAACAGCACTAAAAATCTGGACATAAAAATAATTTGAAGCTTAATAAAACAGTGTAAAACATTCAAGAAATCCCAGATAATTGTTGATTAAATACATTTTTTAAAATGCTGAAATAAAATATGTTAATTTGAAAGCACAACTTAAAATGTTTGGATTGGTTTAAATATTTAATGCTGTAGAGATTAAATATCACTGGTTGTGTTTAGAAGAATAAAATAGACACAATGTTTGTTTCTCCGCAGGAATCTCATACAGATTAAGTTGAAATTCATGTATTCAGTTTTCCTTCACTAATAATATTCTAAGATATGATATTCTGAGATGCAATCTGCCTGTCTGTCCTGGTTGTAGGTGTCACTACGGCTGGACGGGTTCTCTGTGTGATCAGTGTGTGACGTTTCCCGGCTGTGTGTACGGGAGCTGCGCCGAGCCCTGGCAGTGTGTGTGTGACGTCAACTGGGGAGGTCTGCTGTGTGACAAAGGTGTGAAATGCAAAAATATTTCAACGGTTTGTGCTGAGATGAGCCAAGCGCCGAGCGTCAAGAGGCCCTGAGGATTGAAATTTTGAAATTTGAAAGTATTTGAGTATTCCCGTGCATATTTTTTTTGTTTCAATAAAAACACAGTGCTGCAGTAGCATCGGTGCATCTAATTGCTTCTGCATGAATGGAAGATCGACACTTTTTCCTGCTGTTGATAAAACAATCCACCAAATTGGCGATGGCTAACAGATGTTGATAATAGCATCAGGGATTAACAGAATATTTTCTGTATTTGACAAAAAAGTTTTTGTTCAAACAACAGAAAAATCTGAAGCCTGTACGACTTTGTGATGAATTACAGTTCACACCCCGGACTACTTGGTGCAGACATTTTCAACTTTACACACAGAGTACGGAGTACATCGCGGGAGCAACTAAATCAATCACTAGTTGCTCCCGGAAGCAATCATGATTGCGGAAGTTAACTAGTGATTGCTTCCGCAGTCATTAGGAGAGGGAAGTCTGCGCCTCCCTTCTTAGGCCGGTTCCTCCACGACCCGACCTCAGATTAGCAGAGGATAATTAAGGATTAGATTTTTTTATCACTCTAAAAAAATAAGGTCAAACTCATAAACCAGTTCAGACTTACTTATACCTTATTCACAGAACTTGGTAACTGCAACATAGCTACAGCACAGGCAGAGGACTTAAGCACCTGCATCATTTTTTATGACTTCCAGAAATGTTTAATCTGCTGTAGATTCGTTTTTAAGCCTGACACCTCTTTTGTTACTCCTCTGGCTGCTTGCAAGGAAAACCTAAAATAAGACATTTAAAGATCAGTGTAAACATTGTGCACTTTTACAAATCTGTTGTTAGCATTCATTACAAACATGGCTCTCCAGGCCTGAAATCAACAGGCATCATCAGAGCACATGAAGAGCTTCACAGAGCTTTGCATGTTGACCAAGGAAAACCCTGCCTGCCTGCAAGACGGAGAAAGTGGTGCATGCTGTCAGCTTGTCAGGCGTGGTTCTTTACACATGACTTATGGATTCCCGAACAAGATAAAAGAAAAGAAAAGCACCTGAAGTTTTTCTGCAGACTGTAGAAGAGTTAGATCCTCTGTCCCAAAGCAAGAGGTGGAGTCCGGCTTGTGCCCAGGGGACGGAGTATTGTGGAGAGGAAAGGTGATAGCCTTGGGTAGAGCGATTATGGCGCGGCTCTCTTTGCTAGGTGTGGCCCTGAGCAGTTTGTGCTCATTCAGACGGGCACTTTAAAGGACGACGGAGAGACAAAGGAACTGTGGGAAACGAAGATGATCAGGGAAAGTTTTGCTTTATTCTTTTTCCAGAGCAGAGACAACAGGCCCTGCAGCTATCTGCTGCACAGTCAACAGTGACCTGGATTCACCGTAGATTTTCTGCACCCATGTTAAAGAAACATGGCTGAAAACCAATCTGCATTTTCATTGCCTCTACATTTCAATATAAGTGGGGTTTTTTTTGCGAGTTTTGCTAAAACATTAAACACTATTTTAAAAATATTTCTTCATGTTTCCAGATCTTAACTACTGTGGGACACACCAGCCCTGTCTAAACGGCGGGACCTGCACCAACACAGAGCCAAACGAGTATCAGTGCGAGTGCCAGGAGGGTTTCAGAGGACGCAGCTGTGACATCGGTGAGAGCCGCGGTGCATCAGTTCAAAACAGTCCCCTGTTTTGAACTGTATTGAAACAGTTTTGAAACAGTCCTCTGTTTTGAACTGTATTGAAACAGTTTTGAAACAGTCCTCTGTTTTGAACTGGCAGAGGACACATAAGAAGTAAAAAGTGAAAACAATGTCGAAATAACACATTTTCTTACCTGAGAAACTTTATGCTCACATACAAAACTTAAAACTGCCTTTGGCCTTTGGTTCTCTGGCTGCTGACTCTGTTAGTCGTACCCATCCATGTGAGGAACAGGGTCATTTCCTCATCTCTTATCTTCGGATGGTTCCCTCCATAGAAGCCGAGATCCTGCTTGTTTCAACATCCTGAGGCAAAAATAGTTAAAACTAATTTTAGTGGAGAGAAACCTGCGCTCATTTAACCACCGATAGTAAAGCTGAAACAGTTAATCGAATAAATCGATTATTGAAATATTAGTCAACTAATTTACTAATCAAATAATCGCCAACTGGAGCCACAGATAAAAAAAAACATTTAGCATTTTAAATTAAAAATCCTTTTGTCTGTAAATACGTTGTACTCAGAACTCCTCAAGGATCACAGTTTTAGCTTCACCTGGTTAATATTTTGTAAATGTCTTTATTAAGCACCCATTTGATATCCGATTATTAATTGGTTAGTTAAAAAATAGTCAACAAAGCATCCAAAGTCATGCTAAATCAAGCAGAAAATGATTAAGTATTTATTTAGTAATTTTGTAGCTGCAGGTGCATCCTTTGCTATGTTATTGCATTTTATGCAATACAATGTTTATTTTCTTATTAAAGAAATTCTTCTGATTTGTTGAATATTTTTGGTACTGTATTAAATAAGCTTAAATAGTTAAATAAAAAATCTACAAAATGATAAAAAAAATTTTATTTGATTAGTTGAATAATTGATTACTAAAATAATTGTTCGCTGCAGCCCTTCATGGTAGTGGTCAGTTTCTAGAGGGTGTGTTTTAAATGCCCTTTTTGTGTGTTTTAAATAACTGAACTGCTTTGAAAACCAATTAAGACAGATTGCTACTTAGTTTTCCTTCTTTTAATATTTTGCCTTTTTCTAGCTTTAAAAATGTGATGGAGTCGTCGATTCAAATTTCTGCAAAAAAAAAGAAAGAAAGAAAAAAGAAATCAAAGGTGATCCATTTTTCAGTTTTGCTTCTTGCGTCTTCCCTCCCATCAGTGGAGCACGCCTGCCTGTCGTCGCCATGTGCGAACGGCGCCACCTGTGTCGAAGACCCCAACGGCTTCAGCTGCGTCTGCTCCGAAGGCTGGACCGGAAACACCTGTGCAGACGGTGATTGTCGATTCCGCACACGTGGGAAACCTGAGCCGAGCGAGAGAAAGGGGAGGGAGCTTTAAGATTGTCTGAGATTGGTTGTAATTGGATTAAAGCCACTTAGTGACTCCAATCAATCCAGTGGAGGAAGTTAAATCAGCCTAAACAGGAGCAACCTCAACAATAATCAGTGATCTGGCCGTGGGCGTGTGTGTGTATATGTGTGTGTGGGTGTGTATCACCTGCACCTCTGCTGAGTTGGAAAAACAGAAGCAGAACTGTGAGCTTTATAAGGTCTTATTGGCATCAAATTGAGGGTTTAAAGTCTAATCCTTTGGTATCAAAGGTGGCTCCTAGGTGTGATTTCTTCCCTTCCAGAAATATCCGGACCTTGTCCGCCTCCAGCCGTCTGATGTGGTGGATTATATTTCACAAAAAGCAGCACCATATTGCCTCGCCCAAATTTTAAATTGTCGAGAAAAGCGACAATTTTGTTCCCACAAACTGGCACAAAAACCACTTGAGTTGCATCAAACGCAGAATCACAGCGCACAGTCACAGTAAAATATCAGGACCATCGAGTGCACTTTTTAAAAAATTTATCCTAGTGTCAGATCACAACCAGACAAATAATAAATGCACCTCAGCGGGCTTTGTTCACGCGCGAGAGAGCTTGTGCTAAAACATCCGGTTGCCGTTTTTCATGTACGTCCGTGAGAAAAACAGAAACGGGACCGAAGCGCCTGCCAAGCGAATATCATTTCATCAAAGTTTGTTTGCTCTGCGAGCAACCGGAGACCACTGCTAAGCATAACAACAATTCACAAATACACACGTGTTTAGAAAAGGAATGACATGTTGTTGTTGGCATTCGTCTTCATCAGTCTGCAGCACTGCAGCCTGAAGTTAGTTTTTTTTCTTACTAGAAAAATGTGTTATACCAGACAATCTGACTTGAAGGGTTATGAACACCAGCTGATCATAAGAGATAGATCTCATAGCAGCAGCAAAATACCACATGATGTTCAGTAGTCGGCTTCAAGACATCTGGAGAGTTTATTCTCTCGGCGCACATTAGACACAGAACAAACCGGGGTCACAGAGGTTTATTTCCAAGATCCCTTTCACTCTGGACTCAACGTTAAAATTGAGCCAGAATGTAGATGTTCTTTACAGAGTCTTGAAGAGGTTTTCTGGGATTCTTTAAGAACGATTCAACTTACTAGTGATAGAGGACTAGTGCTCCCTGACTCTTGCTGCCATTATTACGGACACCCCATAGCCTGGCAGCTGCAGTGGCAGCTTATACGTGATGTGCTTCCATGCAAAACAAGCGTGGCTTGTTTATCACATAATTCAAAGGAGGCCTGGCCTAATGTCAACCTAACCTACTTTTTGGTTGGCATCGCTGCAAGTCGTTTATTGCTATGCTTTTGGCACCACGGCTGCTGAGTTCATGGCGTTCTGCCCTCCCTCTCCCCGCAACAGGAAGGACCTCACAAAGCAGCTGGGGCAAACAATCCCACCTCCCCGTGCCTCCCAAAAGAACAACAACATCTACGCCCATGCAACATAGATAGGATTTTTTCACCCCCCCAAAAAATATCCGATCTGTGCCACTTACATATGTGGAGCTAATTTGGATGCATATCGGAGAGTTTTCAAAGCGTCTGGAGTCTGAACGTTCATGTTGCATTTTTCTGGCTTTTGTGTCACTGCTACGAGGGACGTGCGTCATAATTCTGCACCAGACGGTAAATCAGGACAGAAACAGTAACTGAAAATTACGATTACAAACTTAGGAAGGAGTCCGTGTCAGTGCAGCGCATCACATCACAGTCAGACCATTCTTGGCCCTGACAGCATCCCAGCAGATTTCTCCACATAAATTAGTGTCAGTTCTCCACCACAGACCATTTCTATGAGTTGTGCTCTCTTTTTCTTAGCTCCCTTCGTCTTATGATTTTGTGACGATACTGTCGGCTCCCGTTGCTGAATAAACTTTAAAATCGATCCATAAACGGCTCCATCCATTAACACTTCCGTAAACAGTGCGCTGCGGTGTGACGTCAGCGTTCTTCTGTGCTTGCGGGGCGCTTTGTGGATGTTCCACATTCCCTGCTTTCACATCAAGACTCATTGGATGTCAGCAAGAACATTTTAGCATCAAGACCTGCTGTGTGAATGTAGCCAAACAAGAACAGACTCAGACTGCTGGGCCTCCACTAAAAACCAACATTTCTTTGCCTGTTTTTCATACTAATTGAATTTTGCCCAAAGGCGTGGCACCAGATGAAAATTAACACCCAGGATGCCAGGCTTCTGTAAGGATCCTGCTGATCAGGTGATGAAAATGCAATTTGCTCTTCCATGCCGTACCTGGAACTGGTCGTGGAGGTGCAGAAACCTCTCGTACTCAAAGGGAATGTAGGCAGATTCTCCAACAGGCTGACCAAAAAAGATACCTGGAGCATATCATGCATATCAAAATGGACTTTCCACATTGGTGGTTGTGATGGATGTTCACATTTTCCATCACATAGAATATTCAGCATGCTAAATGTACTTTTACCGGACTGGATCTTTGTTGCCACCCTGCTCAAACAACAGGTGGGAATATTTTAATGATAAAACAGAGAAAGTAATGCTTTACAAGTTTACCAAATTAATGTGTTATCCTTGGCGTTTTTCACAAAATAAAAGCCAAACGGCACTCCACGCATCCGCACGCAGCCTTGGCAGGAAAAAGCTGACAACTGAATTAGTGGTGCTGATTATCTCCGGAGTTTCGAGTTTTTGTCGAATGCAAATCGAGAGTGCCAGTGTTGAGCGTACGCTGCACTCTGCTCAATTTCTAAAACCACTTAAAGCAAAAACAAATGAGGCATCAGTTAGACGAAAATCTGTGTCTACAAGAATTTTTTTCAGTGAGAGATCTTCACTTTTAATTGCAGCGCAGCATTGCAGTGTTCTCACCTTGTAATTACCCTGTCGGAAAAACAAGGCTCAGACACACTAGTCAGAAAACAGTTTTTAATGAAAGAATGTACTCAGAACGTTTATAGCCTCTTTGGTTGAGGCGTGTTTGTGGATCAGTTTGGAGCTGGACCGTGTGATCCGACGTGTCTGTGCAGCAGGTGAGATCTCATGTTGTGTGTTGCAGCAGGTGAGATACGATCACATGGTTTACGGTCTGTTGCAGCTGTTTCCACATTCCCTGCTTTCACCTCCATCAGGATAAACGGTGCTGCAAGTTGGACTCCTGTGTGTGTGTGTGTGTGTGTGTGTGTGTGTGTGTGTGTGTGTGCCACGTTGAGAGGCTTATTTTTACAAAACAAAAAAAGGGACAAACAGAAAAATAGTTTATTTTCGCTGCCGTTGTTTGCTGCTCGCATGATTAACTGTCAGGGAGGCCGACTATCTCTGTATGTGTTGTTGTTGTTGTGGGGCTGGGGCGGGTGGGATGGGCACTTCGGGGAATGCACAACGCCAGGATCGTCAAGCTTGCAGGGAATTAAAACCATAACCTCAACACAGCTCAGTTTTCGGCCAGGATTTATGTTTATAACCGATATTAATTAAAGGATTCTTTGTTTGTTATGAAATCTCGGGCTGGTTTTAGAAGACGTGCTGCTTGCTCGGTAGGATTATTGTTGCTTGGATTAGAGTAGGGGTCAGGACGATAGAAAATGGCTCCTCTGTAAGGTTAGGTAAATTGGGAAAACATGTTATGAGACATGAAGAAACCTTATGGCTGACAGATCTACACCACAGAGATGTATATTCATGGGAAAAATTAGGATACCACTGCGACACAAAGAAGTTATGTTCGGTTAGCTTCTCTCTTTGTTTCCACTTTGTTTAGATTCCTTGCCAGATAAGTGGAAACAGGCCTCCTCTGTTGCATTATTTAAGCCCACTCGTTGCCCCCCTTCGTCTCTGGCAAAAGGTTTGAAGTGTCAGTCATGAGCTTGCTGAAGAGGACTCTGTTTATCGCTGTTTGCACAACATTCAGAGCAGCAAAGACTGAAAACAGCCACAACCACAGCATGATCGTGGCATCACATGATCTTAGTAACACGCACGATGCCTACTGAATATTCACACTCACATTCCCCTTATCCAGACCAGACGCTCACGACCAAAATGTTGTTCTCTCTTTCTCCTCCCAGCGGTGCGGCAATGTGATCGTAACCCCTGCGGACGTGGAGCAACTTGTCAGGAGGCTCCTGGGAGTTTCCGGTGTCTCTGTCCACCAGGATGGACCGGCAGGACATGCCAGCTGGGTCAGTGGGTCATTTTCTTGTGGCGACACTGCTGTGTTCGGCTTGTCCTCTTAAGATGGTCGAATAAGTTATTTGCTGATTTACTCGCTATGCTAGCAGAGTTTATAAGTCCTGGGTAAAAGCAAAATAATCAACGGTCATTTATTAACGCCATCAGTGCTGAAATGATCAAGTAAGCGCCAAAAGAAAATGTTATTTATTTTGTTGTAATGACTAAGCTCTTTGGTAATATTTGTCTTTTCATTCACAAACAAACATTTACTTCCCTGTTCAGAGGTTTTGACATGCAGTTCTTGTGACGTGTTGGTTTGGTTGTAAAGTTTTCCCCACAAATGTAGCAGTCTAGAGGAGGACCGTGTACAGTTCATTCTGCAAACGCCTTTGGGAAATATATGAACTGTGTGTTGAGTAACACTTGACACCTGCATCAAATGAAATAAAATCAAGCTGTAAAATTAATTTATCTTTAATGCCCTGTTTAACCAGGGACGAAAACCTCTTGAGAGCCCCGGCAAAGGCAGCTGTTATGTTTTATTTTTTGGTTTTTTACATGTCTTAAATCAAAAGCAAAGTACAGTTGTGACCCATTCAAGAAACAAATAGTCCCTTTTATGGATTTTCTTTAGTTTAGATGCCCCTCATGTCTTCATAAAATAAAATAAAATCTCTCAGCAGCACAAATCAACCAAAAAAACAAAACCAAAAAAAACCAACATAATAAAGTGCAAAATCTGAAAAAAAAAAAAAACAACCTCTATGACATCTAAACTACTACACAAGTAGTAGTGTGTGATCATCTCTAATTTGAGGGAAAATGTGAATTTAATGCTCAAATTAAAAATGTCATGCTCAAATTAAAAAAGAGCAGGAGAAGCTAGCAGCATCTTAATGCTCACATTAAACCTCGCCAACTGAGGATTAGTCCTCTCTCTAAATGCACCATCATGTCCCTTTGGGTTCACTCGTCATTTTCACGAGCAGAGTGTATGGCTGCTTTGCCGCGGTACGAGTTTTCACACAGAAAAAAGCTGAAGCACACACTTTGTGTTTACATGCAGAGGCTCCAGGGCTGTGGAGTGAAAACTGAAACATATTTCAGGATGACAGCCACTCCTGCTCCTCGGTGTTACAGTGATATGTCACGCTGACACTTCATAATCCCTCATAGTTCCACATCACAGATCAGGAGCCCACAGCCTCACGTCTGCAGACAGACAGAGATGCAGAACATCAGGAGAGCCTCAGTCGTAAAAGTATTTACTCTCTGTGCTTCATCAGATGATTTCTGCCCTACATCATTTTCTGATAATAGACTCCTTTAAACATTTAAACTCACTGACAGAGCTGAGTCTATATTTACTGTCTGACATAGACAGTACATTTGTCTTTAACTAACAAGCTAGATTTTTTATTTAACTTTCTCGGTGCTGTCAGGGACCCTCGGGGTTCCCAGCTTTAGGAGCATTTAATGATAACATGTGAGGCTGGAAGAGGATCAAAAATGCCGTTGACTTGTTTTTACTGTTGATTTCTAAGAAAAATGTCTGACCAAAGCGCTCTGTCTACTAGGAACATTTAAAAAGTAAGATAGAATTTATTAAGGATTTTTGTGTTTTATTCATGTATTTATTTTTTAGCAATTAGATTACGATGATTTAGTTTATTAGTTTGATTTTTTTTTTCTACTCCCCTTAAAACAAATAGTGTTGTGAAATGGTTTTAATCCCTTAATTTAATTTCTCTGGTTTTGCTTCCCAAGAGCCAGATAATGTTATCAAACTTTCTCTAGGCTTTCTCATAGTTTTTATTTATTTATTTTTTTCTTTGGCTCTTTTTTTTGTCATTTGAGTTTGCATTTGCAACATGACAAAGTCAGTTAAGCATTTAAAGAAAAATAACATTTTGTTGTTAATCGGTGTGGGTTATTCTGACGTAATCTTTGTCCTTCTCCTCGGCTGCGTTGCACTTTTAGATGCCAATGAATGTGAAACGAGTACGTGCGTCCACGCCCGCTCTTGTCGCAACCTGATCGGCAGCTACCTGTGCGACTGCCTGCCTGGATGGACGGGGCCGAACTGCGACATCCGTGAGTACAGAAGAGGAGAAGAAAAAGCAAACACAAAAGGAAAGGAAATTGGTTGGAAGAGAAAAGAGAAGTGATTGTCTTGTGGCAGGTAGTGAAACACGATGAGGCTTTAAAGAGCAGCTCAGCTGCAGCACCGAGTCTCTATGGACAGGAGATCGTTTTATTCCAGCAAAATCGTTCTCACAGAATATCCCTGACAAACACAAACAGAAAAGCTCCTTTTTGTCCTTTCATTTGATGGATTTAATTCCTGCCAGGCTTATGAAGCAGAAATACCAATAATGCCATCGTGTTGTTTCATTTTATTAAAATATTGTGTTTTCTATGTCTAGGGAACAGCAGCTGTCAGGATTTGTGTTTGAATGGTGGCCATTGTGAGGTAAGAGTCCTGGCCTTTTTTGTCATCAATCTTTACTTGTTTACAACATGAAAAAAAAATACCTGAAATACTACCTGCATGTGTGTTAATGCTTGGGTCAAATCTATGACATGTCCCTTCTTTCCCTCTCGCAACTTTCCTGTGAAATCCTTGTCTAATGAAACATGTATATCCTCCCATGTAGGACCTGGTGTCAGGATCCACATGTGTGTGTCCCACTGGTTTCACTGGAAAATATTGCCAAAATGGTTTGGGTCCCTGTGACAGCAACCCGTGTCTGCACGGAGGACAGTGCGTGGCGACGGAGGGAGAGATGGCCACCTGCGACTGCCCTCTGGGATATTCGGGGAACTCCTGCGAGGTTGGAAAACTAACCAAGAATAAGAAAATAAATCATCACAGACTGGTTAATGCCAAGTATGCAAACAGAGAAGAGACTAATAAGGATTTGCTAAGGAAGACATGGGGAGAAGATGCTAAAAACAGGAAAAAAATAAACATATTTTCATTAAAAATCAATAATTTTAGTAAAGGTCATTTAAATGTGTAATAGATATTTAATAGAGATGTTAGGTGGTAGTAAAAGGTCTTTTTTAGAAATCTTATTTTCACTTACCATAGGGAATCATTTCATAATAATTTTGGATTTGTCTAAGCTTCTCTTTTTATTTGGTAGAATGATAACAAAACACCTTTACAGATTTGTTTTACTCTGTATATGGGTTCAAAGTCTTACTTGGACATTTAAAACATTTATTTGGATCTTCTCAGATATACTCACATAAATTCATTATTGTTTATTTATATACAACTATTCTGTTGAACCTCTATATAAACTGTGCAGGCCTTAAACTGCTGCTTCAAATGATCTCATTTCAGATAGCATTTGATCCTTGCAATCCTAACCCCTGCCAGCAGGGGGTGCAGTGTCACAGCTCGGAGGGAAGATTCATGTGCGCTTGTCCGGACGGTTATCATGGCAACGAGTGTGTGAGCCTCAGAAATCCTTGTGTTGAACAGGATTGTCAAGGTGAGACGCATGTTGTTGTTTTTTTGTCTTCGACTGCCAGGCAGACGTTTAGACATTTAGCGCGCTCTGACCTCTGCCCCCTCCTCGAAGGCGCCATGTCCGACACGACCCACGGCGGCCTCAGCCTCTACATGATCCTGGTGGGAATCCTGGCTCTGGTGACCATCTGTGGCTGCGTGGTCTGCACCGTCGTCTTCTCCTACCTCCATCGGAAGAGGAAAAAGCAGCAGTCCGTCCCGCAGGAGGAAGGCATCAACAACCAGAGGGAGTTTGTCAACCTGATCAGAAACGTGGACCGCCCGCCTGGACCCTCGCAGCCCCCTGCCGCCGCCACCAACACAGCGCCTCACCTTCACCCTCACCCTCACCCTCCAGCCCCAGCCCCAGTGTCACGTTGCTGCGAGGAGATTGAACTCACCCTGCCACCCTCCCCGGCTCCTTCGCACCCGTCCCCGGCTCTAAAGCCGGCCCACGCCCCCAAGCTGGACATTTCAAACCGAGAACGAGAGAAGCTGAATCGTTTCCACTGCACAGACAATCAGGAGCTGGAGGTTTGACGCTGTCCTGGACTTCTGTTTTGAGTTCGTAGCACTTTTTTTGTTGTTGTTGTTGTTGACAGGACCTTTGTCCCGTTATTTGCAACGAGTCCAGCATGGCCATTATGCAGACTGCAGAGACCTTTGACCTTCATGGCTCTCAGCTAATTCTTGAGGAAGAAATGCTGCTAAAACGGAAGATCAGAAGTCTTTCATACAGTGGCATCCTTGGGCATCATTTGGTGGCAAAAAAAAGCTGTTTTTTTTTATTTTTATTGCAACTTTAGACTGAAATCTGAACATTTAAAAACCCGCCTTTGAGTGCCTGCATTTCATACAGGAGAGCCCTTTATCGTGTTCTGATGCGCCATCTGACGGGCGTCCAGAACGTCGTTTCCATTTCTGAATCAATGGATGTTTCGCACTTGGTGACATTTGGGTTGTTGAGTGTTTGTGAGCGTGCCTGTCAGTGAATGAAAGAGTGTAAATTATGAGTGTATATGGTGGAGAAAAGGTCAGAAACATATTACTTAAACAATAAAATAAAGTTGATCTACTCGTCAAAAAGGGGAGTTTCTGCTCCTGAAGAAAAGGCTTTAAAGCCTCATGTTTTTTTTGGGTTTTTTTTAAAAACCACACTGTTGCCTGTTTTGTCTCTGTAAAAGATGTATGTTTTCTTATTCATATTGGCGTGCAAAAAAAAAAAGAGAAGCTGTTTTTGTACATAAATATATTGTACATATTGACGCTGTTTTTGTACTGTGGTTCAGTATGAAAGTATCGCTGTATTACTTTGCTCCGTTTGTCCCTTTTCACTTTCCGTTCGGGATGATGAGCACACGTGGATTGTAATAAAAGTGCATTTACCAACTTTTGTTTTACGTCTTATTCGGAACTGGGAATTTTCACTCTCACGACCTGTGCATCACTGACGTTTGAAAAGAGAATAAAGTGCAGCTAGTGATATTAACAAGTCCAGGGAAGGAATAAATTATGACAGCAGAGTCATATAAAGTTATCACTATCTTCGGGGATCTTCTCGGTTTTTGGGGTTTTTTTTTGCAACTGCATCTTTTAGCGGTCGCCACAGTAGGTCATCTCTTTGTATTCACCCTCCTCAACCGTCTGCATATCAGTATTTCTACTCCCGTTTCTGAGGTCTTTCCCTTTCCCTCCACTCCAGCAGCATTTTTTTTTTTTTTGCCGATTTACCCCAGGTACTTCTGCTCATCCACTTTTAATAACCTCCTTCACCTTGCAGTTTCTCGGTCCCACCTGCATTCTTCCATTCAGACATGCTTTGGATGTGAAATGACTCCTTGCATAGATGTGTGCAATATAGAGCATGTACAGTGCCGGCTCATTTATCAGTGCTCTACCCTGATGCTGATGTGTAAAGAGCTTTCTAATGAATCCATCTTTTGTTGCAGCAGCAGCATAATCTGATGTTAAAGAATAATTTTTAGCAAAGATGGCTGCTGGTGAATCATCTCTCTTTCTCTAAGCTGTCTTGTTGGCAGAAATGTTTGTTATACATAGTATTAACTGTGGGCATCTTATTGAAAAAAACAATCTTAACTCATTTTTGTTCCCCCCCTCATGAATGAAAGTACTGCCTGTTTCCAAAACTTTCAGTCTGTGCTGCTGTAATCAGGTATTTATATGAAAGGTTCCATCCATCTTTACCAGGAGTACCAAAATATATGTACACCAGCATTTCATCTGATCGCCCATCAAATATTGCTGAAATGATTAATGCAGAGTACAAAACGACTGTGTGAAAGGAAAGGTCTTGATAGTCGAGGCAGAGCAAAGAGACTGTCAACGGCAAAATGAATGTCACAAACGTGACCTCCATCCTGAGCAAACAGCGGCGGGCTGGAAATGAAAACAGGCTTCCTGTCTCCGTGCCGGTCTGCAGGAAATGTAGGAAACAAGAGTTTACACACACGCGCTGATGTAAAGATATATGTACGAGATTTTCTCTTCACCTGCTGTGCAGCACAGGATGTCGAGGCCCAGTCTGCAGATTAGAAAGTTTACCATGGGCACTGACTCTGAATCTAAAGAGCTGCTATAATGCCTTGTGTCATTAACTTTCTGCCTATATTGTACCACATACCTCTAGGGATGCAGCTAAAGCTTACATTTCTGTTTGTTATTACCAGTCACAAAGCTTTGTTTATTGTCTCCTAATAATTCATACGTTTCTCCTTCAAGCCAACTAGTTTGTATAGGAGTTTCCTGTAAGCCTATCTATGCTTATAACAAATAAAGCTAATCCAGTGCAAGCCACATTTAAGCAAAACAACAAGTTCAGTTATGATTAAAGAGAAAAAAAGCGTGGATAATTTAGTTTGTCTAGCTTTGACGCAAATAAAACATTACTGAATGGGTTTCAGGGCTCATTAGAAATCCGTCAGTTGTGATTATTTTCAGGCAGATGCAGATTTGAGATTTTATAAATCCTGTCTTACAGAGACATCTTGTGGCCACAAGTAGGCACATTTTAAAACCGCTCATTCATGCTTTTTTTTTTTTTTTTTAAATCACAACAACTGTATATGTCGGCCTTTTGAATTTAACGTGAACATTAAATAACAGTATTGATGCATAGATACAACACAGAAGGTGCTCTTGCAGTTCTGAGAGAAATTATCACCTACTAATAGGATGAAATAATTTCTAATTGTAAGAAATGGATAGAGAAGAACTTCTTTTTGCATCACTTCTTTTAAATTGTACAATAATCTCAATGGTCACGAAAAAAATAATAAGATTTTGAAATATTTATTTTAGATAGATGCATAAATATAGTTCAACTTCAGCCTGGCCTTTATTTTCACTGTTTATTGGGCAAGACTATAAATTTGTAAGCATGAGCAGGTGGAGACGCTAAATTAAATTCAGATTAAGCTGGGCTATAGATGGTATTAAGTGACTTTTACGACTTTCAAAAACGATTTTCAAGTAGGCGAAAATGCATGAATTTTTGTGAGAAAGCAACCTAAAAAAATCGACACTCCATTGGTTTCTTCTAATACTGGATATTAGAGGTGCAGCGCCCCCTACAGACTGAGTTTAGTGAAGAAGGAGAAGGCGAAGGAGGCGTATGGTGGTGACATTCAGCTTGAGAGATTAACCCCGATTCTTATTGGTGTACATTTAAACAGGTACAGACCGTGAATGCAGACCGTGTTTACTTAGCTGCGTGGACTTTATGTGATGTGTTTTCTGTGCCGTGAAGCGGAGACTCAGTCCCCGTCTCTACCGTTTTTACAGAGCTAATGTAGCTCTGATGCTAATAGCGAGCAGGCCTCAGTCAGACGCGCAGTCTGACAGGCCATGTGTTGCAGCACTAACTGAACTTACATTAAGTTACGGTATTCTACATCACTGCAGGCTAGAAATATGTAACATTGAGATTCATGATCGAAATGAACCGCAACGTTTGGGGGTTAGCTGGCTAGGCTAGGTTAGCATATGAATATCTGACCGTTGAGCTGCGGTTAGCCGTGTTAAAGTGACAGAAACATATGGAAGCAGATTAATTAAACTGTTTTTTTTCTGAATGCACATCGTTACGTGTTGTGTTTAACTATTATAACAAGTAGCCCCGAAACACGGTGGTGGCAGCGTCATTCTGCGGGAATCCTTTCTTTTGAGCAGGAACAGGAAAGCTGGACAGAGTTCAGTTCTCAAGGCTCATTTAGAGGTGGAAAGATTTGAGACTGGTGAGGTTGGTGTTGGGGTTCACCTTACAGGAGGACAATCACTTTAACTTCAGGCCCGGCGGCATGGGCGGGCATTGAGGGGGCATTGCCCGCCCACGGAGTCAGCCGTGCCCCCCCCCCCCCCCCCCCCCTGGACTGGAAGCTGTTTGTTGTTTTTAACCTCAGAGTGGCCAACTCTCTGTTATTCCAATATTGATTTGATTCAGTACGGGCTTTCGCACTTCCAATATCAGCGCCTTCCGTCACTTTTTTCAGCCATTAAAACTGGTTAATCGTTGTTGACACGTCGTGACGTGTTTTTCCGAGCCACCTTTAAACACAACATGAGCGCTGCTGCTACTGTGCAAGGGGTGCCCAGGTGTGTGTTAGAATCATGGCAGCAAACCAGCAAAACGCAAAGAACTTTTCACAGTTTTTCCCCCAAACTAACCGACTGAGTTGAGTAATGCTGGTGAAAGCAGGTAGTGTTAGCTAAAAAATGACTAGCTAATACAAATACAGCACCTTAAGCTTGTTAACTAGTAACCTGTAGACTACTGATGTTGTTTATGTTCAAAAGTGGGTAGTACTAGTTACATTGAGTAACTTTTTTTGAAAAAAGGTACTCAAACGACAACATTGCACATCATGTCGCGTCTGAAACTTGCATTTAAAAATGAACTAGACTTGGATATTTAGCTATACTATGTTAATTTATGAATATCTAACTGTTTAGGTGGTGCTACAGTCATTAAGTGAATACAAAAACATCCATGGTTGCTAGCTTTAACTATGATCTGTTCCCTATTGGCTCATGAAATGGTGATTCCAAACATCTTAATCAGTTATTGATCCTTGTTTGAATTCATTTATTGGATTGGATGATAGGTTATTGAATAAACTTTTGTCTCCTATTATAGTGAGTGAATTTATTGTTATATTTGCTTCTTACAGGCTGTGTTTGATGGGTTATATTGGTGAAGATTGTGCACTTTTAAACAGATCATTACTGAGGTTTTAATAAATGTCCGACAAACAATTTGATGCCCTCAATATACAATATAAAACCCTCTCTTGTAAATAAATGTTTGTCAAATATTTTAGAAGTAACAATTTCTAATTCACCTAAACTGGAATGTGTGTGTCAAAAATGCATTGATATGAATTATTTTAGTTTTACATTACAGTGCAACAGTCTGGAAAAAATGAGGCCCCCAGGATCATAAGCCTGGAATAACGACTTAAAACAGACGCAGAGTAAAATTTCTCAACTCAAGTACTATTTTTCTCTTTGTCCCGTGTTCGTCTCGTCTCTTCCTCGTTCCTCCACTTGCAGCAGCCGTGCCCCGCCGCGCCCCCACCCCCAGCGGCGCCGTCATGTGGCAGGAGGCCCGCAAACACGAGCGCAAGCTCCGTGGCATGATGGTCGACTACAAACGCCGTGGCGAGCGCCGCCGAGAGTACTACGAGAAGATAGTGAGGAACTTTGTTGCTCTGCTGAACAGAGTGTGGCGGTGACATTTAAAGCCTTCCTCTGCAGCATAATCACTAATCATTGTAGCCGTGTTTCAGTGCTCAAAGCGCAATGACATCATGAACACAGAATTGAAAAGAATATGAGGCACGTTGTTGTTGTTTTTGCGGTGTTTCAAAGTTTGAGTAGGGCATTCCGTTGTTCACCTGGTTCTCGTTTTGTCTCGACAGAAAAAAGATCCTGCCCAGTTTCTGCAGGTTCACGGCCGATCCTACAAGATCCACCTGGACCCGGCTGTGGCGCTGGCTGCAGAAAGCCCTGCCAACATGTGAGGAAAACTCTACACAAAAGAAACCTGATAATAACTCAGAAATTAGCTGGTGACTGGAACCAGACAACTTTCAGCTTGTCTGGCACTGACCAGTAATTGGCTGATGGGGGGAAAGAACAACAAACAATATTTTTCCAGTCAGTTAATGCAAAATGGAGCAGCACTTCAGCCCAGTTCAACTGTAAACCTAGCTTAACCTGTCTCACTGTCACTGGTGTATTTAAAAAAAAAAACTATTTCAAATAAAGAAACAACACTTAGCTCAGCGTTGCTAATTGCTAATATAATGTCCTAAAGACAGTTTAAATTAATAGACATGTCCTCAGTTTGTCTATTTTAAAATATAAGTAATAAAATTAGAATTTCTGCAGTGTTGGGAAAATAAATTATATCATTTAGATTTTTTTCTTTCAAAGGATGCCATGGCAAGGAGACGCCAACAACATGATTGACAGATTTGATGTGAGGGCCCATCTGGACTACGTCCCAACTTATACCCCTCCTCTGCTCAGCACATCGTAAGTCTTTAAAACGCTTTGGTAACATTTCAAGAAGGGGTTTAGTTTTAGTATTTTATTGTCGTTTCTGGACATTAGGAGATTATTAACATGTATAATAAAATAAAATAAAACATTTTCTAAAGTGCAGAACATTCTGCTTCTTGTTCTTTCACAGAACACCAGATCACGAGATGGAGGAGAGGAAATGCAATTACGAGCGCTACAGAGGACTCGTTCAGAATGACTTTGCCAACAGTGAGTGTTTACTTAAAGTACCGCTGCAGTCGGTGCTATACACACGTGCTTGGCTCCGTGGATGCACAGTGTGCTTAGAGTGGTGCTTGGCCAGCTCTCAGTGGATATATTTTGCAGTTGTGATGAGTTCATGAACTCCCTGCTGTCCCCTCACAGTCTCAGAGGAGCAGTGTTTATACCAGATCTACCTGGATGAGCTCTACGGTGGCCTGGCCAAACCAAATGAGGACGAGAAGAAGAAGTATGTTTTTCCTGCTCTGCCTTTGTATTTTCAATTATGGTTTTATATTTTGTGAGGGAGGGTTATTTGTTTATATGTTACACCTTTGTCTGGCAATAAAATTTAATTTGCACACTTTTAAATTGTTCATTGATCCACAACGATCATATCTTTGCTTCCTGCAGAATTTAAGTGGTTTATAAATTCATTAATCCTTCCTCGCCTCATGCAGACTTGCAGAGAAAAAGGTTGCCATTGGTTACACGTACGAAGACAGCACCGTGGCGGAGCCTCATTCCCAGTCGGACAAAGAAGATGACAATTCAGAGAACAGTGAATCCGAGGAGGACGAAGGCATTCCTGATATTGGTGAGGCTTCACACCAGGAAAGTTTAAACAGTCTGAGCTAAAATGGAAGTAGAGCATCCACGCTGTCGTCTGTAGCTATAATCTGTGGTTGTAATCTGTGGTTGATTTTATCAAGGGCTGTAAGTATGAGACACTCCATGTCTTCAGTTTTTGTTGCATTTGTATAAAGTAAATTAAAAAATATCTGTTTTTGAGAAATTGGAGGGACAGTTAAAAACATTAGCTATTTCTAAAGAGTGACTTAATATTGCATTCATAGACAAACATGAAATCAGAACTTGCCTCTTCAAGAAGTAACATAGTTACACAACTGTTTGTATATTTTTTCCCCTTTTTATTAAATTAAAACATAATGTAAAAATCTTAGTTCTTTCTGTAAGCAAGACAGTAACATTAACAAAAGGGTTTTATTTTCCAACTTTCTAGCTATAGTGAAAGCAAGGTACATTTTTGGCTGGAGAATTTATTGCTTTGATAAAAATTTTAACTATCATTTTGTGCAGTAAGTTTTAAATTTTTCACAAGCTGTTGACTTGATGCACACCGTAACGCTTCTAAATAGTGAAACATTTCTTCTTTCTTCCTCTATCTTTACAATCGTTGAATAACGTTTTTTTCCCCCCCGCACTCAAAACCTTTAGCTTGATGCTTGAGGTTTGGGGTTAGTTTGCCAAAGTCTGACTGGTTATGTTGCATATTTGCAGATGTGGAAGTTGATGTTGATGAGCTGAACCCAGAGCAGCTGCTGGATCTAAACAAAATGGCGACTCCCTATGGAATGGGGGAAGGCGACTTTGTCAGGTACATTTTTATTTGTTCCCCATTTGTCACTTTAACTCCTAGAAGTCATAAGGAAAGATAATACAAGACAAATGAAAAAAGAACATCCTTAAATAGATGGACAAAGGAGAAAACACGAGGGGAGAAAATGCAATGACTTAAAGATGCATTTAGAGTTACTACGAGAAATAAAGTATGCAGACTTACAATTTATTGTTCTTGCCTCTACCTCTATTTTTCTACTTCATTTACGGTTGATATTCCGGGGAATTTGCACTTTTTGGAGAATATTTCCTGAATAAGAATGATAAAATTGCCAGAGACCGATAAAACAGAAGTTATTCAGCACCGCAAATACGTCTCTCTTTTTTTTTTCTGTAGTGTAGAAACGTAAGTGGAACATCTCAACAGTGGGCTTTAACAGAACGTTTTTAACATCTGTGAGAGTGCATTTGTATTATTTCTAATGCTTTCACAACCTCATCTTTTGTCAGGATGTTGAAGAAAGACAAGGAGGAAGTGGAGGCCATTAAACACGCCAAAGCTCTGGAGGCAGAGAAGGCCATGTACTCTGTGAGGCTAAATCACTTGGAAGACTTTCTTCCTTTTTTTTTTTGTGCGTTTTGTGCAACTTTCTAGCTGTTTACATGCGCTTGTCTTGCTTCAGGGCCGCCGCTCTCGAAGACAGAGGAGGGAGTTTAGAGAAAAGAGGCTAAAAGGAAGACAGATCAGTCCACCAAGGTGAGTTTTTAGCTTTATTAAGAAGTTTAAAACGAGGCTAAACGCGTGCTTTGCAAGCACATCACTGTTTGTGTTGCTTTGCAGCTACGCCAGAAGAGACAGCCCAACGTACGACCCTTACAAACGGTGAGATGTCCCACGGATTCTAACATTTTAATCCTGATTAGTGGTGTGTGTGAGAATATAGCCTCTCATTTATTTTTTTATTTTTTATTTTTTTTACTTTTTTCTATCTCCTTCAGGCCTGAGTCGGAGTCCAGCTCAGAGTCCCGGTCCCGTTCGCGTACCCCCGGCCCGGAGAAGATCACGTTCATCACCAGCTTTGGAGGCAGCGACGACGAAGCCGCGGCCACGACACAAACCGCTGCCCCTCACTCTGGCCACGCCCCCTCCAGCTTGCAGCACTCTCCAGGTCATAGCAGGGGCTCCCGGTCGGTAATTTTCCCTCCTCTTGGCATTTCTTTGGTTATTTCCTCTCACACAGTCCTTATGTACTGCAGCCGTTGATGCAAAGAGTATGATGGTGGATTTTTGTGATTGGTGAGGTGAATCAGGTTTCAGACAAACCATCAGCGAGAAAACCTTGATTAATTCAGTCAGTTAAGCTCCAAAGCTCCTCAGCGAGATTCATGCATGTCCCAGTTTATCTTAAGTAGGTAGAAAAGAGCGATTTTATGTCCGGTGGTTTGATTTAATGTGATTATCGAGAGGCTGGGTACGCAGCCGGTGTTATTACTCAAACTTTGTTTCTGTATTTGTTCAGGAGACGAAGGTCGTCCTCGAGCAGCTCCTCTTCCTCCTCGTCTCGCTCCTCGTCCCGGTCGTCCTCTCGCTCGTCCTCCCGTTCACGCAGAGGCCGGCGGGGACACGGGCGGAGAGACGGCCGCCGCTCGCGGAGCCACTCGCGGTCGAGGCGGCGCTCCAGGTCTCGGTCCCGGGGGAAAGGAGGAGGGAACGGGGCCTCCTGGAGGAGACGGGAGCGGACGAGGTCGCGGTCCAACGACAGGGACAGAGGCAGAGATAGAGACAGGGACAGAGACCGGGAACGGGACAGGAGACGCTATTCAGCGCGCAGACGAACGAGGTTTGGATAATCCCGGAAACGTGGCGGTTAGCTCGTAACAAACGCGCCGTCCTCTAATGTCCCGTTTTGTCTGCAGGTCTCGTTCGGGTTCACGGCAGGGCAGCGGCTTGAGGCAGGGAGCCTGGAGCGGTCGAGGACACCGGAGGAGAGACAGCGACAGCCACAGTGCGTCCCCTTCTCCAAGCCGCCCGCCCCACAGTCCCTCCCCCACCCACAGGGGGGCCCAGCCTGCTGCCAACACCATCTCTGACAAACTGAGAAAGTAAGAAGGTCTCACAGTCTGATCACACACACCTGAGGAAATACAGCACAAGTATTTATACATTTATATAGGTATAACGAGTATTAACACATTGCAGGTTTTATGTTGCAACCACAAACCAGCTTTAGACTGGTTTTATTGGGATTTTATGGGAACGGGTTACAAAACTAAATGTCAAGTTGAAAGGAAGTTTTAAAAGGTTTCCAGTATTTTACGCAAATTAAAACCTAAAATGTGGCCTGCATTTATTTTCAGTCACCCTGAGTCAGTAACTGGTGGAACCTTACTGTGCTGTAATTACAGCTGCAGGCCTCTAGGGGTATGTCTTCCACCTTTGCAGGTTGAAAGTCTGACATTTTTTCCTTTCGCCTTTGTAAATTAACTGAATCCTAATCCTTGGAAGGATCTATGAACATGAACTCTCACGCTTTGTTCCCGATTCTCAGTTGTCTTCATATCTGGACTTTGACTGGACCACTGTAACTCATGAATTTGCTGTGACCTACTCTCCATCATTTTAGCTCTCCAGTTAGTAACTGGACAACAGAAGGTGTTTAGTAGGAGAATTTCACAACATTTGAGCCAGGTGAAGCCAAGTGTGACACTTGAGGATTTCTGGGTAAAACATATTTACAGACAAAGAAGGTTTTTCATCTTAAATGCTAAATGTCTACAGTTTTGGCCTAATTAGTTCTTTGAGAGTGTTTTGTTTTTCAGCAAATGCCACGTATTAGAGTCTGTACACTCCATTTAACAATTAATCAAACACTAAATTAGTTGACATTTGTTTCAATAATTGATTAGTCACAATTAATCCGATTAATCTTTACACCTTTAATTTTTTGTTAACTGTTAATCTGTGTTGACACACTGAGAAATAAACTGTTTTATAACGAAGCCGTTCATTTAGCTTGTTTCTCGAAAGCAGCTAACTATACTGGAAAAGATGAATTAATCAGCCAACACATCTCACTGGTTTCACATTTTAAAAGCTCGGAACGTTTTTCTTTTTCTCTCTCTCTCCCTCAGGCCTGACACTCCGGGTGGTAAAGAGACGGGAGCTGCCAAAGTCAGTAAGAATTTGATCTAGTTTGGTTTCTTGCTAAAGCCTACGCCTCCCTCATCCCTGACAGGCTGCCATGGTTGTCCATCACACTGGAATATACAAGCTATTGTTGCACTTAAATTGCTCTTTTTGTTTGTTTTTATTTTTTCCGCACTCGCACCCTTAAAGTGGACACGAGCTCTGCCAGCTAGAGCCCAGGAGAAAGGCTGAATCCTGCCTTGTTTCTTCTCTCTGAAGCCCGTGTATCTTGATGCCTGTCCTGTGCAGAGAACCTGTGTGTGCTGTACAAACACGTATGCGTGACAGAGCGAACCGTCCCCTGTATGTTTGTAGTACGAACCAGTCCGCAGGGCGTCACGCATTAATGCCCGCGAGAAAGACAGACTCGTTTCCCATTGGATGAAATGCTTTGTTGCATCTTGTGACTATTGAATGAATGTGCCTGTATTGTTTTTTTTATTTTTTTATAAGCAGCACAAGTGATTTGACTTGCAAAGTCATTTTGAATTACATTTATCAAAGCATTCTTGTGGAAGTTTCAAGATGGATGCGTGCTGCGCCTCATCTGTCCGTAGGCTCGTGTGCCGCAGTATGCGAGTCGTGTAGCTCCAGATGTCTTAACCTTTTGCTGACCCAATGTCTGTTCTCTAGTCAGCTTCCACGTAAAGAAGGAACAGTTTGTAAAACAGGCTAGAAGTTATGATTTTTCCCTGTGCCGAGCGTGCCTGCAGTGTTGTGACCTGCAGTTTTTCTTGCCTGGCCAGGTCTGAACAGCCCACTGATGGGTGTGTCGGGACAAAAAAAAAAAAAAAAGAAAATGCCACCGGCTCTTTATGAACCTTTCCAAACTTGCTGGACCTGAACTTGCTCATGTTTCCCTGTCTGACCCTTTCTCCTCCTTCGCTCGTCTTCTCGTCCTTTTATCTCTGACAGTATTGTGTGTGTAAATACTGAACATTGTGTCCTGGTTCGTCTGAGTGGATCCTAGTTTCTGCTGATCTGTCCCACACCTGCAACAAGCTGCTACTGCTGCAGCAGCAGTTTCTCTGTCAACACACACACAACCTCGTTTGGAGTGTGTGTTCACTTGTCAAGACACTCTCTGATTATTTTATCATTTGTCCTTTAATCTCCGTCACTTCTCTTAAAGACGATGGTATAAAGTTTGTATTTCAGCTAGAGATGCACCGACAAGAACTTTGTGTCCCGTTTCTGATCTCGGGTTTTTGTAAATTGTTACCTGTGTCCATTTGGATTTTACTTTAAGAACTGGAATAGAAAAGTTACACGATAGCTTTTAAAATGTTTACTTTTTGCCCTCCTACCACCATCCTTCATTAATTGTTTTAACGAGGAGCAAAATGCCTGTTAGCTGTCACTGTAAAAAGAAAAAAACAGACAAACTGATCAGAGTTCAAATGTTAATCTGACCATACTAGCGTCTAACAGAGAAAAAACTAGTTTCCCTGATTATGGCCTCTTACGATGCATTGCTTTTGGGGCCTGAGTACGGATATGCAACAAGAGAAACCTGCTGGAGGTGAGCTCAAGTTCCAAGTTTGGTTTTTGATGCAAAGAACACTTCCTTAAAATGTATTAAATTCATAAAAGAAAATGCAAGTTGGTCTTAAATACTTTAATTACAGGTCTTAAATTTTGTCATGCGGAACTTCATAACCTCATGTATTTTATGTAGGTTTCTTTCTTGTGGGATTTTCCATTAGAGATGCACCAAGCTGATGTTAACATCTGTATTGGTCCAGACATTGACAACTATTCTCGATCTGGTGGCGGTGATGATGTGCCCAATCCAAAAGGGCAGATCTATTCAGTTTAATTCTACGCTCTGACGTCATTCTATATTGTTTATTTTACACTATTTTTAGAATTTATAATTGCGCTTGTGAAGCTATTGGTGTATTTAAGTGTACACCAATACATTTTTGTTTGTGTTTAAAAAAGGAAACAATTTAAGTCAATTAAACACTGTTTTTCTGTATCAAATCAGTATCGGACTATACTAAACTTCAGATATCTGTATCGGTATCGGAAGTGAGAAAAGCGATCAGTGCATCTCTATCAGACAAAAGTTTGACATCTTCACTCACTCCATTCTGTGACCTGAGGCCGTTGAGGCTACTGGTAACAAGCTGCTAATACTTGGTGGCTTGCTAAATAGTAGATGGTTGGCTAACTATTCACTATGTAAGAAGCACAAAGCTGTTGCCAAGAGCCACAAAAAAATCTCATAAATTACACAGTAATTTCTGCATTTATTTGTATATCTCTATTGTGACATAGGTCTTAAATTTTATTCATAAAGTTTGAGTTGGTGAAACCTGCAAAAACCCTGCAATATGTGTATAAAAATTGGAAAGCTGTGTTTTTTTTAGCCCCTCTGATATCTGGTTTCTAATTAAGCCAGTTTCAGACTCGGTTCAGCACAATGTGTGTTTAGCACGTCCCTTTATTGCTTCAATGCGTAAAATGGAAACACTTTATCTGTTGCTAATTGTGGATATCACCAAAACACCTCACAACTCGCTCAAAATAAAAATGGCTGACTTCAGCTCTGCCTTCGTCACAGCTTAACCCTCCAGTTTTATTTACCTTACTGATTTGGAAAACGGCTACCTTCAAATCATCTTCACTCAGTATCAGCGTCCACACTAAAGAGCGGTTTGTTCAGCGCGATCTGCTAGAACTTCAGTACCCCGTGTTCGTCCATGGTAAAATAAATAATTAAAAAAAAGAGCAGAAGTTTCAACTATCCGACCCTCCGGTCGTCTTCCAGGGCCGATCGGGCTAAAAGCAGCTGATTCTCGGTGCATCTCTGATTTCAGCACAGATGTGCACGCTCAGGACACTTTTTGCTTTAATGCTGTGAAATCTTGTGCTGAAACATTTGTGTCCCTTTCAGCCCAAGCTGACACCCCAGGAGCGTCTGAAGCTACGGATGCAGAAGGCGCTCAACAAGCAGTGTGAGTGTCACTTTATTTTCAGATCAAACTCATTTCATCTCTTAAATTTAAACAGTTTTTCCCCTCTAAATTCACCTTCGAGTTTTTTTTTCCTCCTTCTTTTTTCTTCCTTATCTGCAGCCAAGGCAGATAAGAAAGCTGCTCAAGTGAAGATCCAGCAGCAGGAGCACAAGCGACAGGTCGGTGTGTGTAGATTAACGCGGAGAAAGAGGCTTCCTTGTCCTTCATTTCCCGTCATCGCTCTTTGTTTACTTTACAGGAGCGAGAAGGAGAGCTGCGAGCCATGGCACGCAAGATCCGCATGAAGTAAGGCTGCGTGTGTGTCAAGGTGGACTGATTGGTGTCTGTGTGTTGCAACCGTCTGACCCAGAAGCCGTCTGTGTGTTCAGGGAGCGTGAGCGACGTGAGAAAGAGAGGGATGAATGGGAGCGACAGTACGGACGACAGAGCCACTCGCCTTCTCCCTCCAAACACGGTGAGACAAGACGGTTCATCGTCTCCCGCTCAGCACAGATATTTCATCTGCCTCTGATTAGCTGCTGTCAGTTTTATTGGCTCTGAGACGCTGCGGCACGCATTTGTTTTCATTGTGGCTTTGTTTCCTCTGTCCCTCAGGCCGAGAACACAGCTCACACAAAAGGTATGTAAGGCACTGGAATCTTCACAGTTCCAGTGAAGCTGAATTAAACACGACCCCCCCACCCCCCACCCCCATGTCGATGCAGAAACAATACCAACGGCCAGTCACAAAACCCGTAGGGTTATTATTTAACACGGTTGTTTGGATGACTCGGGAGAAAAACATCGAAACTCTCGAAAGAAAACAAACACCGTCTTGTAAAGCTTATCGTTGTGGACATTACAATCTGCACTTTAATTGGAGATTGTTTTGTTTTACTTGAACTCTCTTTTCTTCCCTAATGAGCCGTACTTCATACTGGTAACATGTCACGATACAAGTGCTTCATGTATCGCTAGTTATTGATTAGTTTGTTGTTTCAAATATCTGAAATGCATCCAAACTAGTGCCGTAACCTTTCCTCCTTTATGCACAGTTTCTCTGCGCCATGCTGTTGTTTTTTTAAATTTTATTTTGAACCAGTTTTGAGGCAACAGTGGCGAAACATGAAGCTGCTGCTGGGCAAGTTTCTCAACAGGTTGTTGCTAGGCAACCAAGGAGCGAGCTAGTTGATGCCACCAGCCTAGCTTAGCTGGGTGGCAGGCAGCATTTCCTCTGCCTACATCCCCCAGAATTTCCAAGCGGTTCTGGCTCAGAGCTCAGTGACATTATTGAGCATTCTATCAGATGTATCATCTGTTGATATTGATCACAATATATATTATTGATTTATTGTCCAGCTCTATGATTATTGTATTTTTAAATAAAAACATAAATACACACATCCAAACATCAATAGCCAGAGATTTAAACAATTACGGACTCAAAAGTGTATTATAATATAATACTTTCTGGCTACAAATCTATCACTCCCTCTACATGTTTGTTTACATGTGGTAAAAGGGAAATAAAATCCTAGATACAACATGCAGAAGTACTCAAACCTGCCTGTCTGGCACATTTAACTATAGCATTCATCTGAAAGGACAACAACTGTCAAATGCTAACGAGTTATTTCTGAAACACCCCTTATTTTCTCAATGCACAATAGTTAACTGTATGACCTAATCATTAATTGAAGGGTAGATTGTTGAAAATGTTAGCAGTGTGTAGTTCAGTTAGTGAGGTTATTTGTTCTGGGAGGAAACCGTGGTTCTTATTTATGGACCAAGCATCAAACGCAGTAACTTTTGTAGAAGATCGGCTTTGTATCGACTGGGGACGAGAAAACTTATAAATAATCTGCAAAATGCTCGACTAAAATGATGTCACAAGGTTCAAAATGGGAATCAAAACCAGAAAGATGTGGAACCAAGCTGAAAACTGTTATTCTAGTCAGAGCTGCACGATGTGTCTTAGTATTTTACGTACGATGCTCTGTTGTTGACCAAATCTAAAGCATGTTGTACGTCTGATAAGATGCTAACGCTCAGAGTGGTGCACAAATCGTATAATCATAAAGGAAGAAAAGTCAGAACAAGGCAGAACAACATATATCATTGCAATTTCCAACATCATCAGAATTAAAATTTTCCACATATTTCTTAATTTTCTGAATATTTGGAACAAATTTGGTGATTTTATTTTGTTTCTTTTATTTGGTTTAAAAGTTCAGTGCTAAAAGTAAAAGGCACACACTGCTATTATTTTAAACACAATGCCCTAATTTACACAACCAACATATCATAGCTTGGGTAAATTAGATTTTTATGTGGGAAAAGGTTCTGCTGACAATAACGTCCTAATTTTATAAAGGAAAACATCTGGAACATTTTTGTCTTCGTTCAAACTTTACTGTGTAGAGGAGACAGAAAAACGACGTGCCTGATCCTGTGTTTAAATTGGTTTCACTTCAGTCTGGAGCATAAAGGGAGAAGCTGCTTGTCAGTACTATAAAATATATACATATTTCCATGTGTGTATCTTTTGCCGCTGGCCTTTACGCTAATTGTTTTTTCTCCCTGAAGGTCTCACTCCCGGTCTCGGTCTCGCTCCCGCTCCCGCTCCCGGAGTCCATCGTACCGATATTGAGCTGGACAGAGGGACGACGAGGCCCGTCCTGCACACCAGGACCTTTTCTGTCGACACAAGCGACTCGTCTAGAACCAAATACAAAGTCTGGTTAACGAATCTGCAACTTGTCTCGCACCATCTCATATGAAACACAGATTCTTTAATCCCACCGAATTACAGATGATTTAATCCGCCGTTTAGTTTTGCTTCATTCTGTGAAGACCGGAGAACATCTGCATGTTAAAGTTTTTGCTTTCTTGTCTTCCTGGTCCGTTCTTTGGGAGACGTGGTTTTCCAAAGTACGACACACTGAGCAATACTCGGTGTTTTTAAAAGGTATCCTAGTGTTCAGATCTTTAGCCACAGTATGTTTCTGTGAAAACAAACAACGGAAACTAAAGATGAAACTTCAAATAGACTTTCACAAATGCGATTTCCAAAAATATCAAATGAAAACCACTCCGCAAAAGCAGAATTAACTCTGTAAATTTGATTGCTCTTTTTGTACTCTGTTCTCAGCTGGCTAAAACCACCAAACAACTTTTTTTTTCCTCTGTAGAAGTGAATGTGAAAAAAACAAACAAATAAAATTCAATTTGAAAGTATTTAGGTCTCATCTTTAATTTGTTGCATATGCAGGAAAATTACGTTTCTCCACTTTGTTTCTTTATATTTTCCTCTGATTGTTGCAGCAGCCTGACAAATGTAGAAATTGATGGTTGCATCTAAATTAATTTACTCCTCTAAAGTTCCTGTAGTCATCTCAATTTCTGGAAAACAAACCAATTGCCAAAGAAAGTGCTTGTTTACAAAGTGCTGCATTTAAGTATTAATGGAAGGTTTAGTGGAAGGAAAAAGTGACAGAAAAAGGTACACTGCTTGTGTATCTTTTTTTCTTGAGACTATTGTGGAGGGAAAAAAAGCCCATTTAAGAGTTTGGAGGAGATTCACATGGCGTGAACTTGGGTTGGAGTCGGAGCCTGAAGCGCCGCCTCCCACAGTCGCATCCATGACAACTGTCACATTCCTCCTATCAAGTCATTCCTGACCTGGAGACGTCAGAAGAGTCTTACCTGGGCTAAGGGTCAGGTAAGACACCAAAGCGGTTCTATTGCTTGGTGGTTCAAAATCCTCTGTCAGGATGAAAGTAGAATTTCCATTTCATTTGGAAATTAAGGTCCAGTGATTCCTGAGAGTGGAGGGGCAAAAAACTGAAGACGTTTAGAGTCCAGAGTGAAGTTTCCACAATCAGAGATGATTTGAACGTTACCCGCTGGCGTTGGTTCGCTGCGCTTCAGAAAGCCCAAGTCACAGCACTTCGTGCCTCCATCTGCTTATGATCTTCGTGAAGATGCTTATTTTATTTTCCATTAGAAACCAGAACCAGCATTGCAGGCTGATCGACTCCATGACACGCTGCATTGATGCTGCAGTTCATGCGAAAGGAGCCTCGGCATTAAGTACTGATTGCATGTAATGCTCAAAAATATCGGCTTACTTGTCAGTCGGTCAAAATAAGTCCTTTTTTTGTTGTTTTATATATAATTTTCTGAGAAACTTGATTCTTTGTTGTCATTAACTTTAAGTGATCCTCCTAAAAACGGACAAAAATCAAAAGTGTTTCACTCTGTACCAAATTAATATATATATATATATATATATATATATATATATATATTTTAAATACAATTCTTGCTGAAGAAGCTTAACTTTCCGGTTATCTAATTAACCAGGTGCGATTTATTTTCGCCAGTAGGTGGCGACAAATCTCACTTCACCCCTTTCTGTTTCGCTTTTGACCGTTCCGCAACTATGATCATATTCATATTCATCAACGCGTTTCTCCATTTTGATGGCTGAACAGGGAGCTGCCTCTGGTCAAGAGGAAAAAGCAGAAGTGAATTGTGAGCTGGTTCCGGTTTGGTTGTTTAGAGACACCTGTGGAAAGCCAGTGAGGTTAGTTCCTCTGAGCTGCTGAGGAGGAACCAGATGGTGATGGTGATCACATCGCTCTCACCATCAGCATTAAAAAAAAAAAAAAAGAAAATCTGTTAAATCTCAGAAAACACCACAAAGACTGTTATGAAAGTATAAAAACAATTTAAGGTGATATAATCTAATAATTTACTGGCGCAAGAGTGAGAGTTTCACAGGAGGAGGGCGGGGTCAGGGTCGGATGGGGCGGGCGGTGCTTTCGGTCGCCCATGCCCCCTTCTGCCCTCTCCGCTCGCTGCGGGGGGAAGAAGCGTGAACTTGAACGCTACTGCCTGCTTTCCACCCGCTCAGCGCCAGTCCAGGCGGAGGCCAGCCAGCTTAGTCTCGTCTTATCAGTTCGTCCCCGCCGGTGGACTGTCGGTCAGCTTATCGGAGCCGGAGCAGCTGGACGGACGGACGGGCGGGGAGGGGGGTTCTGCTTTTCAGGGGGTTTGGGACCCAGAAAGGTGCCCGGCAAGGCGACGCGATGTCCAGGCGCAAACTTGGGAGCCGACCGCAGCACCTGAGTGCGATTCAAGGTAAGCCAGGAGGGAAGAGTGTCTTCTATTTTTCTTTCTTTCCTTTAAATATATTTTTCGTAAAAAACTAATCAATATCCAGCTTGTGTTTTGCTGTCGTTCAAACTTACGCGCTTATTTGTATCCAATTGCTAATAAGCACTATTAAAAGGATAATTGGTTCGCTGGCAATTCTCAGACACGAGGGTCACATCCTGAAAGTGAGTTTTGGGTTTAATTTGCCGCCGGTGAAGCGCCGTTTGAGCGTGTGGCGTTGGCGTTTAAAGGGACATGTTTGAAGAAGCGCTCGGTTTTAATGTCCGCGTTGTTTTGTCCTGATGAGTGTCGGTGTTGTTGCTGCAGCGGTTCCCGCAGAGGAAGGACCGGTTTATTGGCTCTGCTCAGAGGCTACAGGTCCGAACAAGATTATTAATCAAAACAGTTTTCAGTAAAGGTTGGTCTCTTTAAATAATAATAATAATAATATATATTTTAATAAACAGACACACGCATACACCGGCTTCTCAAAACATGTCATCGTGACGTTTTTAATTAAAAACCCAATTGAAATAAAAAGCAAAACAACAACAAAAAGTGACGTATTTCAAATTATTATTACTTTTAAAAGCGCAGGGAGGAAATGAAGACGGGGAGCTGAGAATAATTTGTTTGTTACAGTTCTCTACTGGAGACCAGTGGTGCGTGTCTGCTGTGACCACAGGCCCTGACTCAACCCTGTATGGTGTGTGTGTGTGTGTGTGTGTGTGTGTGTGCGCGCGCGCGCGGGCGGGCACGCACGAATGCGGGCACGCGCGTGTAACCGCGCCTTGCAAGTCTGCACAAACAGCGCGGGCCTGAAACAGGAAAGGTGACATTTTTGAGTAACAACTGCTGAGATCCGACTTCAGAGTGTACTGTCTGTACCTGTCCTGTACGGACAGGCTGCCCGGCCTGGGCAGGTGGATTCAGGTGTGCCCATGACCGGTGTTGAGCAACAGACTCCTGACCCCCCTCCTCTCCCCACACACACACACACACACACACACACACACACACACACACTCCTTCCTCCCTCCTCCTCTTCCTCCTGTCTCTCTCTCTACCTGAGCTGTGTGAGTTTACTCAAGCTCTTCAGGGGTTTGGTTGAAGCTTTGTCCACAAGCACTCTGTGGTTGTATTTAAAGCGGAGGACCACATTAGATTTGTCAACTTGTTACCCTCCTCCCTCAGTACTTGGTGTGAACACACAGAAAAAAAAAAAGAAAAAAGACGTGGCCACTCTCTTATCTCAGACACCTTCAGTCACTTTTTTCTCTCTCTTTTATTGCAATCCACTTCCTGTTGAGAAACTCCCGCTGCATGTGGCTGGTAAGGCAACGTTTTCTGTTGAGTGAAAGGTGAACGCCTCAGTCGTGATCATCCACTTACTACTTCTTCTTCTTCTTCTTCTAGTTCAGTCATTCCTCTACCAGAGGGCGAGTCATTTTAATTAACAGGGGGTTTGTGGACCGTTGGGCTCTCTTGTGCTGCACCCAGCCGGAACGAGCACAGATCTGTAACTGGTTTTGAAGGAAGTGGTCAGCGTTGGCTGAGCAGATTGGCCTCGTTGAGCTTACAAGTGAAACTAGCACTTTCAATCAGCAGGCCTGTTTGTTTGTTCCATTGAGGTCAGCTCTGCTCTGTCTGTAATTTAGAGGAGCGCACCAAACGTAGCTGTGTGCAGCACTTAAGACCTAACTTCATTTAGATGTTAATTGATACGCCCGGCTTTGTAGTGGATGAGACTTCAAATGACGAAAGTGAAGGGTTTTATGTTTACATGCTTCTAAGGGGAAAGATTTGCAGTCTGCAGTCCTGAAAATGCACCGATCTCGACTTTTTGGGGGCCAATTATCGTCAGTGTCTCGATAGACGGAGTGGTTCAAAAGGTGTTTTATGTTACATGCTGCATGTGGGTCGATGCGTTTACAGACCAAAAGTGATGGGAGTTTGTGTTTTTTTTTTTTTTTATGACCTGCTAATCAGAGCCAATCAGGAAATGGTGTGATTCAGATAATTTGGGTTTGGGGGGTTGGTATGTTTCTAATAAAATAATAAAAGCAGGAGAACATGTTTTCATCATGTCAAAATGCAGAATATTGTCATTGCTTTGAGATTTGATGAACCAGAGTTGGAGGCGGATGTTTTCGGATGCCTGGATTGGTCTGTTCAGCGTAGGGAGAAAACAAAACGAGTCGAATTTTAAAAGCGTGAATTTGTTTTTATTGCATTCGAAAGTTTAAGCATAATCAAGTAACGTTATGTACTCTGCTTAAGAGAAGTATTCACATCCCAACACAAATAGTGCACAGTTGTGAAGAGGAAGAAAAATTACGCTTGGTATTCTTTTGGGGTTTTTTTTAAACAGAAATTTATCGTGTGGATTTCTTTAATCATTTCGTCTCGGTATAAATCCACCTGATCGATGAAAGCCTCAGAGGTTTGTTGGAGGAAACAGGATCACAAAGGTGGTCAGTTAGAGCCACATGGAGAGATTTAAAGGAGATTTAGGTTGTGGAACAAGATTCATAGTTCTGAAAGTCTCACTGAACACCGTTCGACGCATCACCTCAAAACCGAGACGTGGCCGTCCACACAAGCAGCCTGGAGGCTCTGGGTAACTCTGGAGGAGCTGCAGAGCTCCAGACATCTGGAAATACTGCCAGGAGGAAGAGTGAGTCCAGTCAAAGGACCAAAAACATGTGGAAGAAACTGCTTTGGGCAAATAAGACAACATTTTGTGACTTGCATGCAAAAGTATGTGTGTCGGAGAAGAAGAAACCTTCCTGGTGTGTAATATGGTAGTGGCAGCACCAGGCTGTGGGGATGTTTGTCCTCAGGAGGGACAGGGAAGCTGGTCAGAGTTGATGGGAATATGAATGGAGAGACTGCTTAAAGTTGGAAATCTGATGTTTGAGTGAGTTTTTATTTTATTTTTTACAAAGTGAGCAGAAATGTAATTCTTATGTGCTTAAAGCTGGTAAAGACGTAACATAGAACACCTGCATATAAATATAAATACAAGAAGCAATTTTCCTTTCACTTATCAATTGTGCAAATTCTGCTTTTTCATCAAATGAGGCTGTCTTTGAGGTATGAATACTTTTGTAGGCCTCTAGCGGTTCAAATTCAAATTCTTCTGCTCCTTATTTTTCTCCCCAGATGTCTGTGATATGGAGGAAGCTGCCGACCCGCCAGGCGACCACCACCTTCCTCCTCCTCCTCTTCCACAGGTCCGAGCCCCAGAGGATGACCTCCTGACCTGTGGGCAGTGCAGCCAGGCCTTCCCCCTGGCCCACATCCTGGCCTTCATCCAGCACAAGCAGGGCGGCTGCGTCTCACGGAGCCCAGGCTCCGGGGCCACTCCCCCGTCACCCGCCGGTCAAGCCGGGCGCCAGCGGGTCGCCGGCGTCGAGCCGCAGCCCGGCTTCATCGAGCTCCGGAGAGGGGCTTCCAGGGGCCGGTCCTGGGGGGACGAGTCCGGCCTGAGCGTGAAGGCGGACCTCAGCAAACCAGGTGAGACCCCACAGCAAGGTGGCGGGTTGCTAACGACTGAGTCTGTGTTTTTGTGGGGTTTTTTTCAGTCATTCTTTTATTCAGTTAACAACCGCTCCTCCTCCCGCTCGAGCCCAGCTCATTAACTAGCGGTTGCCATTAGCGCACCCGCGTGAGTTAGTGACACTCGGGCTAATTGCGTGGAAAGGATAGGCCTCAGGAACATTCAGAGGGCACCGAGGGTCCCCCAGGGCCCCGCGCTGAGCACCTGGGCTCCTTCCCATCTCCCTGGCTGTCGGCCTCTGAGGCGGAGTGGCCAGGTAAACATGTCTCTTCCTGCCTGTCATCCACGACGCTCCTCCTTGGCCAGCGGAGTGGCTCTAACGGCCCCGCTGGCCGCCATGACACCGTAATGGAGAACATTGCGTCAGCTCCTCAGCTGTCTCCCACTGATCAGCCCCGGGCTGATCCACCTGAGCTCCTGGGAGCCTCCTCCTCCTCCTCCTCTTTCTTCTTTCGCCTGTTTTCAAAAGAACGATCCCATCTTGCCTCTCTTCTTGCTCTGCCTGTGTGTGATATGTCGGCAGCCGCTCTGTTTTTGTCCCCCCTAAAGGCTGCTTTTCTACGCTTCTCCAGCGTCTTTTAGCGAAGACGAAGCAAACACGTGCGGCCGAATATAAAGTCATGGTGGGGTAGATCAGAAATCCCTGAATCCTCGTTAAAATCCATCTGAAGAATTTTATGTAGCAACATGAAAACAAGGTACCACTTTACAAAAAGGCTCCCCTTACAGATCGCTAATAAACAGTTCATAGATTCATCTGTAATCAGTTCATATACTGTTAATAACTGTTTATTTTGGTCTAAGTAAGGGTAAAAAGGCAAGGCAACTTTATTTATATAGCACCTTTCAGCCAAAGACAATTCAAAGTGCTTGTACAAAGAAGTTAAAAACAACAGAATAAAAATAAACAAAATAAACATTACAAATTTGAATATAGTTAAAAAAAAATAAATAAAGGAGACTTTATGCTAAAAAAATTATGTTTAGAAATGCTTGTTGTGCTTCAAATGCAGTCTGAAATGTTTAGTATAACAACTCTAGATAAAATATTTAGGTGAACAGATTTGACTCACCATTTGGCAAAAACCGCTAGATTTTGTTGCCTTGTCTGTCTTATTTAATGGATTATAAACAGTAATTAATGACTTATAAAGATGCTAGAGATGAACTAATTACATATCCATGAACTACTTATTAGCTTTATGGTAAAGTGGTACCAAGAAAGGTATGAGTTGATGGATTTCCTGGCAAAGGTCAGAGGTGTCAGGTTGCGAAATGAACGTTTGCGTCTCGGTACTGAGCGCCCCATCGCTCTTTTTCTTTTTTTAAAACGCTCGCCACACGTTGGCAGTTCCTTCCTTCGTGTCAACGCTCAAGAGGACGCATGCATGCATGCAGCGTTTCCGTTTGTCCACACGTTCACCTCGCTGCGAGTGGGTTTGCAGCGATGTGTAGCCCAGCAGATCCAGCGGGACAACGGTGAGGGAGCGGAGGGCGGTCAAAAAAAAAAGGAGGAAAAAGAGCATGACAGGTTGTGCATAATGCAGGAGATAAGTTTGGATTAAATTTTTATTCATGTTGGCTCAGAGTTTGACATTTTATGTTTATAGCCTGAGCTAAAACGCCGGGTGTGCGGAGTGACCACGTCGGGGAGGTTTGACTCCTGAAATGACTGCAAGTGAAAGAGCAGAAAAAAAAAAAAAACGACAAACGGCAGCTCTCTGTTCAGTCAGAGCCTGATGGAGGAGAAAACAGGGGGATGGATTACTGAGCAGCCGCGTGCATCTGTCTCATTCCTTTTTATTTATTCTCCTTGTTTGTTTTTTTTTTCTTTTTGCGCCTTCCCATTTCTTCCCCCGCATCTTCAGCACACTTTCACTTTGCCCTCTTTCAATCCTCCTCCTCCTCCTCCTCTTCTTCATCTTCCCCCCTCTCTCTTTTTTTTTCCTCTTTCCTCCGCCTCCCCAGGGAGAAGAGATTCTGCCTGCTGCTCGTTAGTGCTCCCAGCCAATCTGCATTTTTAATTAGTAGTTATTGCTTCTGCTTAATATTCAAGTGCTACCCTGGGCCAAATGGGAATCCTTACAAAAAGAGGAGTGAGCGGAGGAAAGCGAAACCGGCCGGGTATTGTGTTTCTCTCCAGGACCCCAAGACAAAAGCCCCCCCACCACCACCACCCCCTCTTCCTCACCCTCACCCTTAGGGAAAGATTTGGTGGGATTTTTAGGGGGAGTCGAGGTTGGAGGATGGGTCTAGAGTACAATTCGAAGGGGTGACACATTTTCCTGGTGTCTTTTGCCCCCCTCCGTGCCACATTACAATCTTTTTTATCTCATTCTCTCTTTATCTCCCGAGCCCTGACCTACCTATCTCTCTGTTTATCTTCCCTCCTCTCGCTCTTCACCCTATTTTTTTTTCTCTCTCTCTCTCTTTAAGGAGTATCTCAACTTCTCCTGGCTTTCTCCTCAGGCTAGGTTAAAGGACACAAACACCGCAGCTCCTCTCATCTCCAGACAGAGGGAGGGCGACGAGGGGGGCGAAAAAAAGAAAACGAAACAGTTGCTCTCTTTTTCATCTTCAATCTCCTCCCCTCCTCCCTCCAATCCTCCAATAAAATACAGAAGGATTTGACTTGAGGAAACATGAAAGAGGCTTATACCCGAGTCTGCTTTGAACCTCTCCAAAGAAAAAGTGTTTAAGAAAGAAAGAAAAAAACAGTTTTCCCTTCAATTTGGGGATCTTCTCGCCAGTTCTGATTTATGCAGAAAGGCCTCATTTGTCAAGCAGGCTGAGTCAGAGCCCGATTTGCATAAAGCGTTCGTTTTCTGCATTCTGCTAATTAGCAATTTGCAGCTTAATTGGCGCGTAGCTCTCAGTTAGGAGACAAAGCTATATAAAAATATCTCCAGATGTACTTTGTTTCACTTCTCCTTCCCTCGTCCAGGTGAGGTTCTTCATCGCCACGGTCTTCGCCCGGCTCTCCGAGATCAGGCTTCGCCGTCGTCCTCGTTCTCATGCACAGCTTTCATCAATTAAAAATGGCTAAGATAAATATTTCAATGTGCCTAAAAGTGGTTGTTTGTAGCGATGAAACCACCAAAGTAATTCTCAACTCTTCCCTCTCACCTTAGGTTGAGTTTCAAATATGAGGAGTTTGTTGCATTGCCATGACATGTTGTTGTTTTTTTTTTTTCCATTTTTTTGCAACCTTTCTGAATCTACGCTAATCAAGCCTTCTGGTCTGAAAAGCGGAGCCCATATTTAGTTTCCTCCTCTTAGCCAGATGGGGGCGATTTCTCTTGATAAAGAAGAAAATTAGCAAAAGACTTAAACATTTTTAATCATGTTGCATTTAATACTTTCTTAAAAGTGACAGAATTTTTAACGTTTGAATGTGTTTGGTGCTGAAATCGTAACGAGCCACAGTCAGTCTTTATGTTTGCAGCTCTTTTCATGCACAACAAGCCCAACTTGGAGTGTTTCAGATAAAATAACAACAATAGAAAATGGAGAATTAATCACATTTTTAGAATCAGGAAATCATTTAACCAGAAGCCGACATGAAGTAGATTAAAGATCTTAAAAAGCAACGCATCTGTCATGAATTACGGTGGTGAGGCAGATGCAGATGGACCCAGGTAGATGTATAATGGTGATTTAATGGACAAGATCCAAACAGTCCAAAAACACAGGCAGCATGACTGGACACACGAAGGACTGAGTGCACATTAGACACTGAACTGACAAGGACCCGACGAGGAACAAGGAACACAGGTGGAGTTAAATACACAGCGGGTAATCACAGAACGAGACACATCTGGGAACAATCAAGGGGAAGAAAGGACAATACGAAGACTCGGGGACACAAAAAACTCTAAATAAATACACAGAAAACACAGAACATGACAGCATCATGCCCTAGGCTAAAGAAATAAATAGACGTTTATTAGTTCAGGTGATTTCTAAGACTTTGTGACGCCATTGAACCCCACAAATGGTTATTATTGACAAATGGAGAAAACATGCAACAGTGGTGAATCTTCCCAGGAACGGCTCTCCCACTGAAATTACTCCAAGAGGTCAGACTTTGAGTCAATATTCAATGATACACTAGATAAAGTTTCAAGCTGAAATCACTGAGAAAAAATGATGCCCAAGACTTGTAGGAAATTATTCTGTGGACTGCCGAGACAAAAGTGAGACGTTGTGTATTAATAGATTTGGTTTAAAACTAAAACAGTATTTCAGAAAAACTGTGTTACTCTCACTGAAACGTGGTCGGGTTGCTCTGATTCTTCAGGTCCTGAACAATTTGCTTGATTGAAAGCCTGAGTTCGGCTCACCAGGACAGCGATCCAAAGCAAACCTGCAGGTCCGCCTCTGAATGACTGAGACAACGAATGTTTTTGAAAGCCTAGTTAAAGTCCAGTTGAAATGCTGTGGCACGACCATGACAGGACGTCAAAACTCAAAACGAGCTTTTTACTTACTCTGCCTGATTTGAAATCTCTAAAGGGTGTAAATACTTTTTTACAATGAGATTTGCTATCCACAGTGACCGTTAAACTTTCAGATTATGCATGTTCTGTGACTTTTGTTTGTGTAAAGGAGTTTCTGTGTCAAATTTTATATATTTAAGATGGATGATTTATTTGGATGAAACATTTTTTAATTCAGTTCAGAATGCGTCATAATTTTTGTTCATGAATAACACTGCTTGTATTGTTTTTGTTGACCAAATTAGGCTGAAGAGAAACAAACCGTTTAGGAAAACAAAACATGATGCTCGTCTGTATTGTAGTGAAGGAGCAACTACAGTAATTCACTCTCTTAGAAATTAACTGCTCAATTTACAGCTCCGTAAAGTTGCTCCCAAGTGGACATTAATCTTTAATTTCCTTTCCCAGGTGGAACTCAAATGTTTCAATAAACATTTTACTGTATCGTCCATCCACTAATTCGGGGTTTCTCTCTCCTCGCAGGATGTGAAGAGCCCGCCTTTTTCACTTGCTTTCAGTGTGACGGCGTGTTTTACTCAGCGTGGGCGCTCCTCCAACACGCCCAGCACACGCACTCCTTCAGCATCTA
Organism: Xiphophorus couchianus; assembly: GCF_001444195.1. NCBI lineage: Eukaryota > Metazoa > Chordata > Actinopteri > Cyprinodontiformes > Poeciliidae > Xiphophorus > Xiphophorus couchianus. Next base: position 22,860,655 of record NC_040245.1, on the reverse strand, counting down.
CCAGGAGGATGAGGACGATGACGCCTACATGGGAGGAAGAGAGGGTCTGAAAGAGAACAAGCCCGCAGCAGCCGTTCTGGACCCGCGCCACCTGAGCCAGGCTCTCGCCTCCGCCTTCCAGCCCACCGCCCAGCGGCGCTCGCGTCAGAACCAAGCCGCCTCGGTTAGCCTCCAGGCCATGAACTTCTCCGTGCGACTCCGGGAACTCGCTGAGGGGAACAACACAAGCCTCACCTCCCCCATGGCGCCCGTGTTGTCTCCGTCCTCGTCTCCGCCGGTAGCGTCGACGTTTCCTCAGTCTGGCGCCCTGCAGGCCGATTTTCACTGTGAGCTGTGCAACCAGAACTTCCACTCGCTGCGCGCCCTGTCTGCCCACCGCCGGACTCACGCCTGCGACAGGCCCTATCACTGTGGGGTGTGTGGGCAGGCCTTCGCTCAGAGCGGGCAGCTCGCTCGCCACATCAGGGGCCACCACCGGGAGGCTGCGGGCGGAGGAAGTGGGTGCGAGTCGGTGGAGGCGGTTCTGATGGAGGAGGATATTGGGAGGCAGGGGGCCCAGGGAAGGCTTCAGGGGCCAGGGATGATGGGAAAAGAGCTGGATCTGACCCTCCCCAAGCACCCGACCGTAGCGTCAGGCCTAATGCTGTTGAACTCCCATCTCAGACCACCGGACAGGGAGCTACTGAGGCTGTACCCAAACCACAGAGCCGGAGGCGAGGAGGCGGCGGAGGGGCAGGGGGAGCCGCAGCCCGCATCGCCCTGCGCCAGCCCCTCCGAAGGCTCCCTAGAGAGCGGAGAGACGGGAGGAAGCGGGGAGAGCGGCATCGCCAGTGGCAACTGCACGCCCAAACGCCCGGAAATGGGCGAGAGAGCGCGGGGGGTTGGAGAGTGGGAGAACGAACAAGGAGAACTCGTCGAGAGGGAGAAGGAGTGGGCCTCCGGCATGCAAGAGTGGCAGAGAGACTTTGAGCGGCGAAGCGCTGCAGGAGCCGCCATCGCCGGGGCGAACGCCAGCTCCACTCCAGGTCCCACTGGGAAGAAGAAGAAAGACGAGGCCTGCGAGTACTGTGGTAAGCAGTTCAGAAATAGCAGCAACCTGACAGTGCACCGCCGAAGCCACACGGGTGAGCGGCCGTACCGCTGCGGCCTCTGCAACTACGCCTGCGCCCAGAGCTCCAAGCTGACTCGCCACATGAAGACCCATGGTGCCCAGGGGGCCAAGGCCTCCTTCCTATGCCAGCTGTGCGCCGTGCCCTTCACCGTGTACGCCACCCTGGAGAAACACCTGAAGAAAGTCCACGGCTTGAGCCACGCCAACGTTGGGGCGTACGCGCAGGCCAGCGCCGCGGATACCTTGGCCGCTTTGAGAGCGGGAGAGGAAGCGGGAGTCGGGGTGGTGAAGATGGAGGAGGATGAGGCGGGTCTGGAGAGCAAGGCACAGGGTTACGCAGACAGAGACATGGAGGTGGAAGAAGGTAGAGGGAGTCCAGCAGCAGTGGAGGATCTCCCGCATGAAAGCATTGCTGAGGCGGGCCTAGCTGTGGGTCCTGCTCACTGAATCAAGTTAAAGTCGCGAAGACGCCGCATGACTGTCAGCAGCAGGTCGCAACAACTGCCAAGGCCCGCAGTTGTTCATAATCGACTGCAAAGCTGCTGGCTGAAACTAAGTGCCTACAGTTCTTCAGACCACAGAGAAAAACAAGTCCGTGACATTCAGCGGGGAGATTACCATACCTCGTGAACAGGAAGTGCACTGCCGCAGTCCACACCAACACAGGAAACTGATCACCATGCTGCAGCACAAAAATGCAAGAGCGTTTCATGTCTGTAGCGACCCACTGGACAAATGGAGACGCATCAACCCAATCAGAAGAGATTATACTGTGTAAAAAAAATTTAAAAGCAATATAATGCTATTGAGCATTGATGAGTGTAGAGAGGTCAGACCCCGCTGTTCTCTGTGGAGAAGACCTTTTAAAGACTTTGGAGCCGCCGCAGGGCTGAAATGAATCCAAACACTGTCTGCCTGTAGTCTGTCACACACCTTTTAAAGGCGCTTGCTTGTCACAACACTTGTCACTTAATGTTTACAAGTCCCATGGGGCCGAGCGAGGCTGTGCTCCTGACTTTGTGAATAGATGCTGCAGTGGATGTAAAAAAAAGGAAAAAAAGTTTACACACCCTTGTCGAAACGCCAAGTTTCTGTGACCTAGAAATGATGAGACCGTGACGAATCATTTCAAAACACAAATGGATCCGAGTGTTTCAGCTGAGAACGTGTTGCAGGGAGAACTGCAAAAACTAAAAACAGGCCCAATAGCCTGTTTACATAAGTTTGTACACCCCTAATTAAAAGTTTGAAGCACTTTTTGATTCAGTTTCAACATTCAGCCGGAATTATTTGACATCTCATTTCCACAGCTCTGAACGCTCCCCAGAACTTTGACTAAGCCGTTACTCGAGGTTTCTGTTCTTCTGGTGGAATTGTTTTAGTGGACTCTTGACTCGTGAATGATAAAACCCATCTTCACCTTTGTAGCAAACACCTGAAAAAAAGTGACAGGTATCCATAGAAGATGAGTAACCCCAGAGCATGATGGTGCCACCACTATGTCTCTCCATGGTGATGCTGTTGTTTTGGTGCCAAATCTACAGTTTGGATTCAGGACCCAAATGTTTCATTATGGTCCCATCACACTTTCTCACACGCAGATTTGGGTCAGAGCTGGATGTTTGTAGAGAAAAAAGGTGTTTCGTCCAGACATGAAGAGAAAACATGAGGCTATTGTCCCAGTCAGTTCAGAGGTTTCTGGTGTTGCTGGAAGCATCTGGACCAGATTCAGAGAAGGCCACCTCCTCTATCAGACTCCACTAACTTATTTCCAGTCAAAAATAATTACCGTAAACATAACTTTTTTCACCAATCGTCGTGAATAGTTTTGGATGGATTCCAGCTTGTTTTTGTGCCCTTCTCCTGACTGATGCATTTGTACAATCAGATCCTTCGTAACAATACCTGCAAACCGCGACTTCAGCTGAAGGGTGTCATAAAACTCCTGCTTGACCAGCTGAGCTTCATTTACTTTATTTTGTGACTGAATTAAAAGGTGCTTCACGCTAATGCATCCAGTTTATCATACATCTTCACTTTATCTCAGTTGTATATTTTCTGGAAAGAAAATAATGATCATTTTGAGTCTTAAAAACTTGGTATTTCACCAGGATGTGTGGACGACTTTTGTTTTTAAAAATCTCCACTGCACATGGAACCTTTTTTGTCTTTGCTTTTCTAATTTTTTATAAATGTGAATACAGAGACTTTAAAGTCTCATCTGCTGATGTTTTGTAAGATTAGTTTCTATGCATAAAAAAAAAAAAAAGCCAGCAATTTTTACATACATATGAAACGGGTGTGCATCATTTCCCCCTCTGTACTGTTGTGATGGTAATTTCTCTCTTTTATTGTTTACATTGGTGAAAGTGCCGGGCGGCCGCGTGGAACTCGTGCATGTTTCGTAGCCGTTTGCGTAATTTCTGTTGTCCGTCTTTGAATTCTTCCTAATTTATGGCTGCTGCATGTTGGCGGGTCGCTTGTTGTTTCGCCGCCGGGGAACGTGAGCCCGCCAAGCGAGCTCTTAGGGGCGCGAGGGTGTGGAAATTAGCATCAATGGTCATAATCAACATGTTGAGCTTGTGTTTATTAATTGTGACCACTTTTAAATCCAAGTTGATCTAAAAAAAATAATAAAATATTTAAAAATCTGCTTATTTTTACAGCAAAACCTCAATGAATTTGTCGACTTTTTTCCGTCAATCTCTTGACTTCTGAATACATTCAGGTCATTAAAAATGTTTGTGCATTTTGTTTGAATGATCGCAGTGTAACTGTTCAGGGATGATGATGTTGTATATATTTTCTTGCTGTTCTTGTTGTGGATACCCGCCTGCTCCTGTTACATGTTACTCACTTTCCCCCAGCATGGCTGACTCCTTTATTTTTATGCCCAAAAGTGACTGTCTGTGTCAAAGGATGTAATTTTGTTATTACCTTCACGAGAAAACCTCAATAAAGAATTGAGGTTAAATATATTCTCTTGTTGGGTCTCTTGTTTATTTATTCACATATTTTGTAGTTATTTGTTGAACCACTACTCCTTAAGCTTTCCACAGTTCGTTACATCTGCAGACTTTAGTATTTTAACTGTGTAACTAGACGTAAAATAAGTGTTCAAGAATTAAAAATGTCAAAAGTGAGATGCGTTAGTAATCACATCATCTGAACCAGCATCTGAACCATCAATTTACCTTCTCAGTTGAGTTTGGGTGTAGACTTTGACTAGGACATTCAAGCACATGAATATGTTGCGATCTAAACCTTTCTATTGTAGCGTTGGATTTATGTTTTGAACCTCTGTTCCAGTCTCAAATCTTTAGCAGGATTTCTTCGAACATTGTCTTGTGTTTATCTCCATCCATCTTTTTATACTCTTAACGAGTTTCCATGTCCTCGACGAAGGGAAGCATCCCCACAGCCTGACGCTGCCACTACCATGTTTCACACACCGTCCTAATAGACAGACTTGACTGTCTTCAACATACATTTTGCATACAAACAAAATGTATGCATTGAGGTTTGGCCTCATTGGACCAGAGAAAATTCTTTTACCAGTTTGCCATGTCCTTTTCGTGACTTGTGCAAACTGCAAATGGGTCCTATATTTGCTTTCTTTCAAATATGACTTTCCTACCAAACTGAAATTTACCCCAAATAACCGATTCTCCAACTTGAGCTGTTCATGCAGCTCTTTCAGTTACCACAGGCCTCCTGGCTGCTTGTCATGACTTGATGAGTTTGTACGTTTTCTATTTTTAAATCACAGACTGAGCAGTTCTCTGTGATATCTATAAATCTGTGGATATTGCATATAACCTAACACTTTAAACTTCTCCACATCTTTTTCTCTTACTGATATGCTCCTTGGTCTTCATGAAATTGTTTAATGTTCCCTAACAAAACTCAGAGGCCTTCACAGATTAATACCGAGATTAAATGACACACGGGTCAGGTGGACTTTGCTAATGAAGTGACTTCTGGAAGCAACTGCACTGGATTTTATTTTGAGGTATCAGAGTAACAGGGGGCTAAATATGAATTCAGATAACACGTTTCAAAATTTTATTTGGAAAAAAAAAATGCTTAAAACCTTTGTTTTATTTTCCTTCCAGCTCACATTATTTTTGTTGGTCACATACAATCCCATTGCAAAGAAACACAAAAGTTTGTTTTTGGAAAGTGACTAAAATGTGAGAAAGTTGATGAATTTCTGCTGGAATGGTTTCCTCGCCGGGATGTCGTGTGAGGAGGGGGTCTTCCTCAGAGGACCGCGCTCAGTAGTGCTGACTTTTTAATTTTTAATGTAGATGTTTGGATTAGGGACCCTCAGTCCTTGTTTACATCCTTCTGATGTTGCAGGGCCTCATCTCCAAACATTGTACCGCAGCTCAGCTGTGGGGTTTGGGGGGGAGGGGAAGCTGCACCGTGCACCGGACTACTGCTGCTCCTGCTATGCATTTGTAGTTTAATTCACGCAAGCTGTGATGGGACAGGAGTGACGGGGATTTCTCAGGATGCGTGACTGTAACAGGGGGAGGGGGGAGTTCAGTTTGACGTGTTTGGGGGTAGGGTGGGAAGGGGGTGTATCAAGGGGTTGGGATAATTGCTGACTCCATTATAAGGGGCACACAAAAAAAAAAAAACACGCCACAGCAGCATCTCTGGTCTGAAGCCCACCCCTCCTAAATGAAAATGAAGTTGTGTGATCCCACTATAGCTCATTAACAGCAGGTCCGCTAATGAGCTTTCAACAGGGTGGGGGGCTGGGGAGATGAAGGGGTAAGAGTAAGGGGTGGTGGTGGTGGTGAGGTTATTGCGCCAGATGCACACACGCCCACTCCCACCAATTACCACTGTATGATTGAGAAGAAGGAGGAAGTGGGGGACAGCAGCCCCCCTCCCGCCCCGCTACTGTCCGCAGAGACGCAAAAAGAGAAAAAAAACAACAGTGACCCAGCGGACCGGTAACATCTCAGCACGCTGGGCGCCACGGTTAGCGCCATAATGGACCCAATTATGCAAGGTAAGGCGATATACGGAGCAGAATGCGGCACGCCAGGGCCTGCAGCAAGCTGATATCTTCTTCCCTGCGTGCCCTTTGTCTTCTTCCTGCCGTCCACACCTTCCTGAGCCGCTCCTCCGACCCACACAGGTCAGGGTGTGGGCGACGGACGCAGCCAATGGCGGTCACAAGTTCAGAGTTGGTCAGCCAATGAGAGCCGTGGAGTTGTTTCTGACCAGCGGCTCGAGGTGGACTTTGAGACCCTGTGTGTGTGTGTGTGCGCGCGCGCGCGCGCGCGCGTGTGTGTGTGTGTGTGTGTGTGTGAGGACTCGGCGAGGACGCCGCAGGCCACATGCTCAGGTGTAAAAAGCAATAAGAACGAGCTGCTCACACATTAACAGGTTAGCACTGTAATGGAAGAAGTGATATTGTGGCGGCGTGACGCAATCCCGTGACACGAGGCTGTCCTTTCAACTCCTCGAGCCTGTTTGTGACCGTAGCTCTCACTGAGTGAGTTTAACGGCTTTCATAATAATCTGGAAGATGGAAGCCAAAGAGCGAATCGAATGCGTGGAAAAACTAACAGAGAAGCGTCTCAATAATTTTAATGTGTGTGAAATCGACTTCTTTTTTGCGTGTGTTTTATTTAGCTTTACGTCATGTTATGATGTTATTCCCTCATCAAAAACCTACATGGTTTCGATTCCTTCATGCGTGTTTGAGAAATCCTTTAATCTCCATGGCAACCATTCAGCTGAGCCAAAAAAACGCCTGCATAGACCTAGCCCCGCCTTCTGGGACGCAGCGCCGCCTTCTCAGAGCTGCAGCTTCCAAGTTTCTGAGCTGCCTGACAGAGCAGCCCTTACCTACGACTCCCTGACTCGGCTCCTTCAGACTAGCCAGCAGCAATTAGCAAACACCTGGTGGAACTACAGATCTACTGAGCTCATTATAGGAGCTATTTCTCAGTTAAATGCGTTGTTAAAGGGTAAATAGAGGAGCGATCCTGTGATGACTTCAGAGAGAGCAGGAGTTTTTAAAGAGACAGAGGCCCAATTTCAAGGAGTTAAATAACAAGGTAGCATTTCTTTCAAGTCATATTTGATATACAGTATAAAGCATTTTTTAAACAACTGTTTTAATAGTTACTTGATTACGCTATAAGATGGAACTATGTGCCTGGGAAATACATAATACTGGCCCTTTAAATGATCTGGTGGGAGATTCTCCCTTTGTGTTTGCTCCCATGCGTCACAGTTGAGTTCAGGGTTGGTCATGGTCACAATGGTTAAACAGCATCGCTCCTCTATTAATTACAGTCTCATTATTCAGCTGGGCATGTTTTATGTCTGATGGAAATTATTCTCTCTGTTTGCATTTGATAACTGTAATCTGGCCTTTATGCTGCATCTCTGAACCTTAAACAGGACAATAAAGGGAAAGGATTCAAGCACCTTATTTGATATAAACTTGACTGAAACAAGTGCAACCAGTCAATGATGGAGGATTTAGGCTGAAAACAACAAAGGTTCCCTTTGAACGTTTCTGGACAAGAAAAGGTATTTGAATGTATTTCAAAATGGAGAGAAGGAGAGTCATTCTTATTTTATCTTACAAAATGTTAGCCTGAGAAAAACCAGACTCCTGTTCTACGCTTCGCTACGTACTGAGGTGCCGGACCCTTGGCTATTGAGAAATGATTTCTTCCTGGAGGCATGGAATCTTCTTCTTCTTGTGTTTTTGTTTTTGTCAGTTAGCAAGAAGACTGGAGGTGTGCATTAAAGGTGTGAACTCTGCTGAAGTCTTACATTTTATCCAATCACTAACGTTGACTACAGGCAGACTTCAATTGTAAAACAACACAGAAAATCCACATCATTGTTCACAATTTCTCCCTCTGGTCGCTGATTGGCCCCCGGTGAAATTCTACTGGAGAGAATTTGAGTTAATGGGAGAAAAATCAAGAGGAACACCGAAGAGAGATGAGAATCAAGTGGAATCGCGTAGGAAGGCAATGGCAAGGCTAATTCTGGCAGGTTATGGATTTGCGAAAGGTTGATTTTCTTCTGCAGAAAGGCTGCCGCTAAACATGCAATATGAGCAAGTGAGTTGCTCAGAAAATACAAAGCACGTTCACTAGCAAAATCCTCAGCAGTTGCAATCTTCCTTTTCCACAAAGGAAAAACCTCCAATAAAATCAGCATTAGAAACACGGAGCACCCACATCAAGTTCCGACTTAAAACTGATTGTTCCCTGAGCCATCTTCTTCTGCTTCTATATGAATAGTTATGAGGAACTGAAAGCTCTTCTAAGACCCAACCAGAAATTCAGATTAAGTATAAGATGATTAGCTCTGAAAATTCAACAACAAAGGGCCTGCATGAGCTGTGTGTTTGCTCTGCTATGGGCCAGGCCTGTGGCAATGAGAGGCTCTCACTTGTGTATGAGGCGATGGTGCTTTATCATGTAAAAAGCCAATTAACTGTGAGTTTTTAATTACATTTCTCATGGTATGCTGTGTGAAGCTTCCAGTCGTCTCTGCAGACCTTGCCCTGTTGTCGTCTTCTTCCTCCTCCTTCTTCCTCCTCTTCGGAATAGGCGAGGAGGAGGAAGAGGCCTGGGATTAAAGGAGGGCGAAAAACAAGGGGGGGAAAGATGCACTTGTGTTGCGGTCAGACAAACTGCAGGACTCGGCTCTTTATCCTCACACATTTCCCCGCAATTCCCACTTTCTCCCAGCCGTTCCTCCTCCCACGGTGACCGCAGTGTGAAACCTGAACCGAGGAATTAAGCTCGCTTTGTCTCGGCTTCATCCGCAGAACCTCAGCCTCACCGCCGATGGGGAGGGAGTCCGGGCAGGAATACTTAGTAGTGGGAGACAAGGACGAGCTCTGAGGTCACCGCAGTTTGTTCAGCGGTAAGAGCTGCTCACGCCACGGGGTCACTAAAACCAGGAAGGTAGAGCACAGCGCACCAGAATAGACTTTAAAATACCATCGTTAGTTTATAAATCACTGAATGGCTTATCAATGAAATACATTAGCGATCTGTTGGTGTTGTGTAAACATCCATTAACCAAGCATGGAGACGCAGCGTTCAGCTTCTGTTCTCCAAAATGTGGAACTTACAGAAAACTTGCAAAGACGCAGAAACACAGAGTTCCTTTAAATCAAGGCTAAAAACCCAGCTGTTTAGAGTTTGGCTTTTTGATTGAACTGAAGCTTCATTATCAAATACAACTGCAAACTGTATCAACACATACAATAACTGCTGCAATTCAGCTCTGCTCAGTGTACATTTACATCGCCATGTACCATCAGATATCGTCACAAAAAAAGCGACTCAATCCATTATAGAGGCAGATTCAAAGTCTACCTCTGATATGTTTGCACACCAGACTGATATGTGTGGTGTGCACTTGTTTTTTTGGGTGACCTTTTTCTGGGGTTAGAAAGTCTCAGAAATTCCTGCAGATTTCATAAAATCATTGACTTGCAGCAGTGGTTCCTGAATGGACAGTTGATTGAATTGTGTTATTGATTTTGGTACCAAGCATACATGTAGCGACAGTGGAGAGGAAAACTCCCCTATAACAGGACTACACCTCCAGCAGAACCTGGTTTGGGTTCTGATGTGAAGGTGTTTTTATGCTTACCAGAGTCCAGAGGTAGCAGCAGCTCCTTCAGTGGATTCATCTAAGGAGGTTCAGTAAGAAGATGCTTCTTCCTACTCCCTTTCAGACACGTTGACATGACTTATTTTGTTGTTTGACTATTTTGATTGTTGCTTACTTTTTTGTTTATTCCTTTATTTATATTTGTTTGTTTCTGTTGTCGTGTGATTAAAAATGCTAATGCTCCAGGATTTGCTTCACAAACACATCATGATGCAATTCTATGATGCTTAATGAAATTTTACATGTTCAAATAAAAATTATGTCATACAGTTTTACATTATTAAACATTTTTGAATTTTATAACTTGTATAACTTTCATATTTTGATACTCATTCTACTTAAATCATTATGAAGTGATTTAACGTAATTGTTTAAATTACTTGAATTTAAAAAAACACATTTATGCTCGTTTAACAGGTTATTAAGTGTAAATAAATTACAAACAAAAAATAAAACGTTAAAAGAACACCACCTGTCAGAAGCGTGTTGCTGGTTTTCCATCATGAACTTTCATTCATGGATGCAAATTGCTCTGATCTTAAACTCCATGACCTTCCTTGCGAACATGACACAAAGACTTTCCCAGGTTATCTCTCTCTTACACACCCCCCCACACACACACAGAGCAACAGAAATCCAAACAAAAACTCTCTTGGGTCAGTCAGTTGTCTTCCTCAGCCGGCCGACGGGGGGGCTGGTCTGTAAATGTTGGAAAACTGGATCCTGACCGTACAACACGTTGCTGCCCTCCCCTTTCGCTCCACACACCCACCCACACACACACACCCACTCAGAGTGCTGGGGTCAGAGGTGCATTCTTGACGGTGAGCATAGTAAGTTTGGGATGCAGAGTTCAGTCCTGTGACAGGTGAAAGGCCCGGGGGCAGGTGAACTCCATCACCTGCCCGACTAACCAACATCCTCCACATGCATCCTCAAAGCGTCACAACTCCAAAACTTCTGTCTTACTCTTCATGGTGCTTCATTTCAATGCTGCATTTCACCACTGAAACTGAACATTTATTAGTTACCTTGTCTTGGTTGAACGATTGTGCTGCAATCAAAATTAGTAAAGCAGCCTCTTAGAGAAGAACTTTCTTGCTGAACAAATAGTGATTTGTTACGCATGTAGGCCATAGATAACAACAACCAACACGATACAAGTATGAAGCCGTACTTCCGGTTAGAAATCAGGTAGTTCCTTTTTCTTTAGCTAGCTTAAACCTTACATTGATAAAATATGTCAGTTTCTTAAAGCAATAACCACCGAATGTTTCGAAAACCACCAGGACTCCCACATGTCAACCATAAACGAGGCTCACTGCAGTTATACCTGCAAATCATCTCTTAACAGTTTTGCACAATTGAAGCTGCGGTATGTAACTTTTCTAAGAATCTATGCTCTTTACCTAATTGTTAAAACTGTCACTATGTTGTGAGACACGTGATAATATGTGACAGATAATTTGTGAAAAAATTGAGCTCATCTAACAGGTCAGAAAACAACCAATCAGAGCCAGGAGGAGGTGTCTTAGCGCTGTCAATCGTCCTTGTGTACACACTTCTCTCACCCCTCCTCTTGCTCTTTGCTTCTCTACAGCTGGTTCACCACAACTTAGCCTTGCCACAAAGGCTAAGGCTAGTTAGCATGGCCACGGCGGGTAAACAGTTCCTGTAACGGTAAGTTGTTTCTCCGCCTTTAGCACATTTAGTAGCTCAGGGAGGAGCTTAATTTTTCTCATAGATTATCTGTCTCATGTTAAACCATCATAACATGGTGATAATTTTAACAGATATGCAAAAAAAACCCCACATTTTTAAAATAAAAGTTACCCCGCGTATACGCTCACTCGGTCACGTTGGATGAAGACTGTGTGAAAATCAAGTCTCAGTTGAATTTTGGCCTGGTCTTTATTGACCTTTCAGGAAGCAAAAATGGAAAATGAAAACGTAGATCAAAATATATACACAAATATATGTTACATGCAGCTGAGACGCTTGTTGCTCTCCAGGAATCCCTCCAACAGCGTGAGCGCATGTCTGATAGGAAACCACAATGGGTTATTTTTACTCACTGGGTAAAAATACTCAGCTCTTTCATTAGTGCATCTGTATGTATTTTGGTATTTTTTGTTTATTTGTTCATTTAGATGTTTGCAGAAACTGCTGACAGTGCCATTTGAGGCCCCAAAGGACTTAATGAAGAACTTTATTATTTGCTACAGAAGGTTTCCACTTTAATGAGTATTTTCTGTAAACTCAGAGCTCAACAGGAATATTATGAAAATGTATACGAAATGGTTACTATTGTTCCTTTATGTATTGGAGAGAATTTTCCAGTCTACCAAATTAAAAAACTTGACTACTTTGTTTGCTAAATGAGTGAATAAATGTTTAATTCATATACTGAGACAGAAGTATAAGAGTTTTCACGATCCAACACAAAAAAGAAGCAATATAAGAAATGCTCAAGAAATGGGAAATGATCGAATTCAAGTCCAATGAAATGGAGTAAAAGATCATAAAACAGAACATTCGTATTAAAAGTTAATTTTTTCCTTGCTGTTATTTGCGTGTGGTGTGGATTGCGGTGTTGCTGCTCAGTAATCAGGTTTCCATCCTCTGATTGTTCAGCTTGCTGCTGATGTGTGTGAGTGATACGGCAGAAAACGGGTCGGGACAAACAGGACAAAGCCGGTCAACTGGCGGGGAGGGAGAGCCGGGTCCGGGAGCGGGGGCCCGCTGGTGCCGAGGTCGTGGGATCAGAGCGGGTCACGGAGGTGTGGGAGTGTCTGCTCGGCCCTCTGACCTTTGTGACTGAGGCCGTCTATAATCCTGTCCTCAAAGAGGGAACGGGCATAATGGACAGCAGATGAATGGAGTTAAACGGCGACCATTAGGCGGATCTGTGTCGCTATTCTTCCAGTTTGTTTAGTCCAGGTCAGACATACCGCTTTGGTGAAATCGAGCGCATGATGAAGGGGTCTGGAGAGGACACTGGTTTGTACTGGAGCTGACCAGCCATCCCGGCTTACAGAGGGATAAATACGACGGTCATTGCCAAATGGCGCCTCCCTTCTGCTGTCCCAAACGCTGACAGACATTCACTCCCTTCCCCAGAAAAGTTAATCCTGCAAAACAACAATCATATCACATGAACTGATTTTGACATTTTACTTTCACTTTCAATCTAAAGGTTGTGCAATCACACATTTCTTGTCTCTTCTTACTCAAATAACGATTTCATAGATCTCAAACTGGAGTTTAAATATTATCCGCTCCTTGCAGAGTAATCCAGCCGTATTAAAAAAATAACTCCTCAATTTAGTACTAAGTCATGCCAAATTTCGTTACCTGCTTTTTGATGTCTTTCATTTTGTGGTGCCCCACAGTCTGTGCTGCCCTGGGTAGAAAGCCGTGCTGATCATATCGAGTACCGCTGAAGCTGCACTTTGGATCGTTTTAGTCCAGCCTCCAGCTCATAAGATGTCCTGACCCCGACTTCCTGTGACTATTTACAGAGCAAAAGGACTGATGAGTACTCTGACAATGGGCTGGTTTGTCCAAAACACTTGATTACTGTCTTTTCATTTGTTGAAATTAGTTATAAACAGTTATGAGTATTTAAAAACTGCTGCGTATACATTAGAAGATGATATTCTGCAAATGTCTGACCTATCCATGTGTGAATATTGCTTTCTTGCTCTCTTTGTGTAAACTGTCAGGTAAATTAGTCGCTCCGTTTTTTAACGACAGGTACATCTCAGTAAATACTGTAGTTTTCTGAGTACACCTAGATAAAGGGACATTTTAAAGCAATGGTAAAACAGGATTTGGACTCAATTCATGGTATGTCATCGAAACAAAAGAAACAAAGTAAAATTCCTACCTAGTGGCATTGCAGAATTGATTGATAGGTCGCAGTTTTAACCCACATTTCAGTCAAAGAAATAGTCCCTGTAGAGGGAACGTTGGAGGAAAGTTGGCAACTCTGATCTCAAAATCTAACGTAGAAAAGAGCAGCTTATCTAAAGTTGTGATAATTTTTAATCGATCGAGTGTTTTCACAACTAAAGTGAAAATGTTTTCACATTGTTTGAAGCGTTGTAAGGTAGTTAGCCTGGTCCGTTTTCAAATTCGACTGGTTCTGCAGTGTGGAACTGGAACGTGATTCAGCTGGTTTTGATTTTGTTGTCAGATAAAAGCAGGAAGTGTCTCCACTGTACTTTTCTTTGGAGAAGTTTATCATAAATCAAAGTTAAATGTGACTCAACTGCTCATCTTCTTGGTTGCTGGTTCTAATAAACTTTATGTCTAATTTGATTCTTTCTTGTTTACCTTGCAGAATGTCACCCACAGAAACAGCTAGTTTGAGAACCTTGGCTGTAAGTGGTGTATTAGGAAGCAGAGTTGGTGCAGTGGATCAAAAGCAAGGTCACAAATGTTATTATTTGTGAAACAAATTATGTATTTTATTAAGCACATAGTTCTGCTTTTGTTTTGCTTTGCTTCCAAGGTGTCTGATTTTTAAAAGTCTTTTAAAGCGAGTTTTGATCAGAAGTTGTCCTGTTTAGACTCTGGTTGCTTTTTCTAATTAGTCCAGCATATGTGACTATTTGAGATATTCATTCTTGTTTTTAACTGTGACCTATGAACCTTTTAGGCAGGAGAGTTTCCTGAACTCAACATAAAAACCAGCTTAACTCACTGGAAATCAGTTGACTCTGCCGGGTTTCCTTAGAAAACATTTTAGCCAGTTTGAACTTGACAGCATTGGTTGACGGTGATCAATTGGCACGTCTGTAATTCAATTGGATTGATTTGACCTTGTGAATTGACTCGATGTAAATAAACAGAACTGAATTGTGTATAATACTTTACTGTGAGTGGATCCTTATGTTGCAGGATGTCATAACAAAGACACAATATGTTTCCTTTACTTTGTGAATGGAAGACAAATAGGAGAGAAAACAGGGTTTGACTCACAGAAAACAATATTTCAGCACCAGCAGAGTGATTCCCAAATTACATTTAGCTGAAAATGTGTAGTACAGTGATGAACTACAGTAGGGTACAGTGCGTCTGTAGGTGTGCACTTCTTTTTTGCTTCTTTGCTTTGGCACAAAGGCTATATATTCTGTATAGTTTTTTAAAGGCCTGATACATTTTCTCTTAGCGTTAAGAAAACGTAGGTCAGTTTTAGCTAAAAAATGGATAATAGTGTTACAATTTCATCCTTTAATACATTCATACGGCACACATTTCTACAATGGCACATTTATATTCCAACCAAGAGAAAACATTTGATGAAAAGTTGGTGCTGTGTAGCTTTTCGACGGCAGTGCAAATAGGGGAGGGGGTGAATCTGTTTATGATATTTGTCTTGTATTTAATTTTGTTTTTAAATCAGATATTCAATAATTCAACAGCGACAGTAAAAGTACCGCGTTACACTGGTTTACAGAAACCTAATCATGTCACCATTAGCTGCCACATGGTGCGGGTCCTGCCGGTGGAGAAGATCGCCCCCTGCTGATTGTTTTATGGAACTGCAACATGTTTTGTTTATTTGGTCTCCGATAGAGAAACTTACAGAGGAGAGAAGAGGACAAAAAAAAGTGTACTCGAATCAGAATAGCTCTACTTCAACATACTTTTACTGGAGTAAAAGTAAAAAGTAGCCGTCCAAGAAACTAAACTACTCAAGTGTTAGCAAAAACTATTTGGTAAAAAGAAGACTCAAGTACTGATATCTGATTTGATATTTGGAATATTGTCATCAGAAAGACAAAAATACAAAGCTGTGTACAAATCATGGTATTTTATAGACCAAAATGAAAATAATAAGATGAGTAAATCTAATTAGTTACTACTCACCTCTAGAAATGTCCTTAGATCTTTTAAAGCTGCTGAAATTTTACATCCATATGACCTGAAGTCCAGATGCAAATGAAATTAAATATAAAATCAAACTTCATCCTGGGGGGAAATAATCAAACATGGTGTGATTTTAATAAGCAGATTAATGTGAGTAAAGTTGGAGAGTTTCCTCAGAGTGAAAGGCTGATTTACGTCCTTCCGTACAAACGGGTTTAATCTCAGAAATCTTTGATGCTTTAGCTAAAACAATGTGGACATAACCTTGTCATCTTTTTTAGAACAGCTGGTGGGATACAGAAGGTAAAATAATCCTTGCTAAAGAGCTCTGTCAGTGACAGACTGCTGCATCCTAAATGCACAAAGGAGCGTTATCGCAGATCCTTCCTCCCAGCAGTGGTTAACCATCACAGCTCTCAGTGAAAACAATCCATGCTGGTATTTGTACTGTTATTTGCTCAAGTTTTAGTCATTTCAAGTACCATTTCAACTCGTCTCGATCACCTCTGATTTTCAGTACAGTTGTTATTTTTCATATATTGTAAATTGTCAGATTTTTAATGGACAAATGCAAATTCAGATTATGTACATTAAAAAAAAAGTTATTCTACTCAGTTGCACATCCCTTGGAGGAGAGAACGACATTTCTGATAAGTCGTTCCGAAATGGACAATATGTCATCATATTCTCCTTAATGTGCACAATACCATTATTACTGTTCTTAATCCTGTTCTTTGCTTTTTTTTTCTGTTCTATTCTCTCCTGTGTTGTGTAAGGTCAATATGGTTTTCACATTCATCACTGAATGATGCCACTTTCTACCGACATGAGGCTGCATTACTTTTTTTTCTTCACCTCTCTTAACATCCTGAGCAGACAATTATTCCCTTTGGCATCACAACCAAACAACTGGTTTGTATGTAGATGTCACCTAATGATTGTTTTGGAACCCCAAGATGACGCTCTGCTCCAGTTTTCCATGACACATCCTCTCATCTTTCCGCTTTTGAAGAGAACATGTCACCTCTTATTTCGCCCCAGGGGAAACGAGAAGCGATGGATCACAAACACGCATCTAATTACCCTAGAAAGTGAAGTATGAAATAAAAACAGCAAATTTAATGTGTAGCTTGCTGTTTCTCTGTCCAGGGAATACTCAAGTAAAGTTTTTTTTATTGTTATTTCTATGTGTGGGTGTGGCGTTCGAGCTGCAAGGATCAGATTTTAAACATGAAAAAACAGGTATCTGTATTTTCTGGGAATCTGGGTGTAGATTATCACACAGAAACACCCTGAGCTGGATCTACCTGGAGATGATAATACACAGAAACAAGAAGAAGAAAAAAAAAAGCTGAGTTGAGGAGAAAGCTGGAAGAAGTGCCTTTTAACAGTAGGACCGCTGTTTTTACACTCTTCTTCCTGTCCGCTCAGGTGCTGATGGATGTCAAATTAGAAAGATCAAAGCCCTCGTTGGCACCGAGTCATTACTGGGACTCCAGCTCCTCTGGGGCCCCGGGGCCTCTGCATTCCTTTCTGGTCTGGACCGAGCCGGGGAGGCGCTCCTTGGATCCGGTGGGTGTGTGCTTCTCTTTAAATGCCAGCTGCTCTCAGTTTGCATCTATCACCAGTTGCGTTTCCCTCCTCCTGCAGGCAACATGGCTTCTGACGGCGCTGCGGCCCCTCTCGGCTCCATCGACAATCCGGCGAAGTTCCAGAACCAGGACTTCGACGCTCTGCTGCAGGAGTGTCTGAAGGATAAAAAGCTGTTTGCAGATCCCACTTTTCCTGCTGAGCAGAAGTCCATCGGGATGCCCAAAGATCCAAATCCAGCGAAGGAGATCAAATGGAAGCGACCCAAGGTGTGACAGTCATAAATTGTCTTATATTTTTAACAAATTAACAAATTATTTTTAACAAATGAACCCCAAATGAGAGTGTATCTCTAATGTTTTGCCAAGATCTTTTCACATTTAAAAAACCTTGCCCAAATTTGTCAGCTAAATTTGGTATAATATTTTTCTCCAAAATCTCTACTTATCTCCCCGAATCTGTACTTTTGCATTTTTTAAAGTCTGTCTTGACTTCTTACTAAGTCATTCTCAGTTGCTGTTGCTGTTTTTCTTAAGGAAATCAGTGCAGATGCCTTGTTTGTGGAGGACACCATTGGGACGACAGATATCTGTCAGGGCCAACTGGGTAAGAGAACCAATCACAATGGATTTCTTATAAACTAGCGTTGCATAATTCCACGGAGGATTTAAATCCGTGAATTATGTGTTTCAAACAGTCAGACAGTTTGAGAACATGCAGCTTGCTCGTATTGGCAAAGAAGGAGGCAGAAGTATTTATTGGACTGGACCAGTCCTTTCTGTGATTTTACTAGGCCTGTTTTCTATAAACAATTAATAATAATAAAAGTGTTTTCTGCACAACATCAAATTGTCTCCATTCATGGGATTTGTGGAATGACGAGTTTGGTCTCCAGACATGTGTAAATATGTATAAAGACAGATCAATCACCTCCTGCAGCCTCTTCTCCAAACATGTGGTTTTCTTTAAAACTTGCAAAACCAGGATGTGTTTTCCGAGAGGCGCGCAGATGCAGACGGTTCCTGCAGCACCTCTGGCAACAGAGCAGATGTTTGCTTTCAGGGAGGAATGTGGCTTTTTGTTGCAGGACAGTGGGACATACAGCATGCAAAACCTAAAATATAAAAACATGCAATCACTTTAGACTAATCCCAGAAGTCCAAAGATGTCATTGCTTCATACCGGACTGTGCGTTTGTTTTATTCACCAGGTGACTGCTGGCTGCTGGCTGCCCTCTCCTCGCTCACCGTCCATTCGAAGCTCTTTGCTAAGGTGGTTCCCCCCAACCAGAGCCTGTCGGATTCGTACGCAGGGATCTTCCATTTCAGGGTGAGTGAAGACTCACACCCCGACCTCCATCTTTAATCGCCTCCTGCTTTGGCTTTGCTCGTCCTCAGCTTCAAACCCAGCGTCGGTAACAAACAGGTCAGATTTAAGAGAAATGAACCGAACCACTCGGAAGGAAAATTATAAAATCAATCACCAAAGATTTTATTACTATTACAAAACTATACTACTACTCAGAGTGCAGTAGTAGCTTTATAAATAAATATAAATGACTACTCCGTCTAGTTATTCATCTCAATAATAATAATAATTATCATTGACATGCACAAAAAAACACTAAACATAATAATAATCATATTAATAATAACAATGTATGTTTGATTACTTTTAATATCTACTACTTCTATTACAAAGGTAACTTATACTTCTATTTACTTAAACTATAACTACTAATGCAACTTCTACTACCACTACTTCTACTTCTACTACTACTACTATAATAATAATAATAACAAAAATAATAATAATAATAATAAAACCACTATGGCAATTTAATTTTAGAGCATGTGCAACACATTCAGTTCAAGTTCATTAATGAAACATAATGAACTTACAACATTATCACAATTCTTAAGCAGTGATCAGCAAATTGTTTAACTTTTAATTAAAGGCAACAACACTAACACATAGAGTTGATGACAGCAGTTTTATTAAACATCATCCTGAATTTAGGGGCAGCATAAAGAACAGAAACAAAACATAAGTCAAGAAATAATTAGATTTACTTTCAAAAGTTTAACTGATTTAGTGGAAAAGGAATCTCTCTAGATGGTTTTACTGTCAGACCCTTGAGTTACACTAGAAACACATTTAGCCATGAAAAGAGACAAATTAATTACAGTTCACTATTGATCATCATCAGTTTGCACAATTGTACAACTACAATGCACATACCTACCTGAGCCCATTCAAACAGCATCGTCCACAATTATCAGCGTCACCGGATATCAAAAATAAGATTTAAACTGGAATTCAAAAATAACATCTGAAGAGCCGTTTTTTACTTTGAAGATCAAAATCAAAATATCATTTACTGTCCCTGGTGGAAAAAATCTATGTCTCCCACGACCACAGGTGGATAAAATCCAGCACCTTGCAGACGGCTTCAACAAATATTTGTTAACGTGTCAAATGCACAAAGAACAGAGCATAACAATTAATTAGAAACAAAATGCAAATAGATGAAACTATATGACATCACTGTTAAAACAATAAAGAACTCAAGAAAACTTAAATAAACAACAACAAAAATGGTCAAAACACATTCACCTGCCCTCTGACCTCAACCCAGAGTGTTGGCGTTCTCGTCCAACATCAGTGTCTGACCTCACTGATACTCCTCTGAAAGAATGGTCAACATTTCTCTTGAAGATTGTGGAAAATATTCCAGGACGAGTTTAAGCTGTAAAAGTGAGGTCTGGTATGAAATCCTACAGATTAAGAAGGAAATGTTTCTCATGTTCAGACCTGTGTAAAGGCAAATGATTGAATTACTTGGCAGTAAAGTTAATGTATGGTTTCTTAAATATGTAAAAAAAAAAAGTACATATTTTTTTTCTAAATATGTAAAAATATTTAGAAATTTTTTTATGCTAATGAATACTTTAAAAACCTGAAACTGAATTTCTCACGACCTATGAAGTTTAAATCACCTTTCTGAAACTTAATGCAACTTAAGTAATTCAGAGTATGAACATGAAAACATGAAATACCTGACATCCCAATGAAACTGGTGTGTAAACCAATGTTTTTGTTCCCTTTGAAGTGATTTGCATCACCAGTTCTTGAATTTTCTTAGATTGGGCAGAAAAAGAGTAAAAAGCAACCATAACGTTCAGCATCGATCAATAGTTTAAGCTATATGAGATAGTTTAGCTCCACGGAAACAAAATATAAACAATCAAAGATGAGTTAATATTTTTACACGGTATCAGCACACTGTTTATTCATAAACAACTACCGTTGATTTATGAACAACATAAATCAGCTGTTTGCTTCAGGTAACAGATTCTTTCAATTTATTAACATTTTTATCAGATTTGGCTCCATAACTTCAGAGAAGCGTAATGCGACGTCTGCTCATTTGGCTGCTGACACTTCGAGCCAAACAGCAGCTTTGAACAGGTACCAGCTAATCTGGGAGCGATCGCTCCATCAGAGAAAAGCATAAACCCATATCTCCATCAGCTCATTAGACATTGTGATTAAAATCAACATTCTCAGGCTCCGACCCGCTCAGATCAATACGATTAATCTCGGCAGACATCTCGCGTTCACAACAACAAGCAGACGATCGGGCGATGATTTCGCCCCGGAGCTTTGGACCTTCAGAGGGGAGAATGTGGCGTGACTGAACAAGCAGGGCAGGGGCTCGTTTCACCCGCAGAGAGCAGCCTGGACGTGCACAGAGGGGCTCCTCCTGGGACAAATCCACTCACACACACGCACTTTACAGGTGTGTGTCTGTTACTCCAGAGGACTTGCAGAAAGTCCCCGGAAATGTATTCTAATGCGAATCTCACTGCTACTGCTGTTTTATTCAGACACAGTGACTTGCCAACAGAGTTGCCCTCAGAGTTTTATCATCCAAACAGGTTTATGTCCCAACAGTGTGAGTTACACCATGCAGGGCCACACACAGCAGCAGTCACTGAAGACCAGTCCAGGCCTGCTCTGAGCTACTCCCAGAAACCCAGCTAGCACCATGACACACAAAATGTCACAAACAATGCAGCCAGGAAAATTTCAGAAAGCTCTACCAAAAGATGTATTTTGTTTTTATGTGCAGAATGGTGTCAGAATGACGCCAGCCGGTGACCAGGAACCTTTAGGCCAAGAATGTCTTATTTATCATTTGTAGTAAATTTTGATTTGGATCCAGATTAAAAAATACGACACTAATAAAACCACCAACTGAATCCACTGAGTCAGGATGACTTTCCCCAGACACTGAACGCCTCACTGGTGCACCTGCAAAAACAAAACAATTTAGACCCCAACATTTGTAAAAAAAAAAAACAACAGAAAACAAAAAAAACCCATCTCTTGTACCTGGACCATGAGCCCAGGTACTCCACAAGGCCGCGTGCTCAGCCCACTCATATTGTACAGAAGCGGCACAAAGACAGGAGGTAAAATCATGAAGGAACCCAGCTGCCGAGGTTTTTCAGAAACACTTCCTGCCCGTCCGTAGTGAGTCAGGTTAAAAGACATCATAAAACTGTCACTGAACGCCTGCTCTGAACTCTAGACGTGACTCCAGCTCACAAACATTTTCCTTTCTGGTCACAGGTCAAACCTCAGGTTCAAAACTTTCAATTTTGCACTTGATCAAAAATCTCACATCATTTAGGCATTAAGTTAGCTATATTTAATTTGATTAGTTTTATTAATCCTTCTTTCAACATACAACACAATCCACAGATCTTGTCTAAAACATTAATATGTAAAGCACCCATCTGTTTGCAGTTTAATGTTTTTGATTTTTATTGGATATGTAATTTGTTTTTACTCTGAAGCCTTTATTTTCTTAACAAATAAATAATAAACATGTATGCTTATTATACTTATATTTGCCATTATTACCACAATGAATCAGTCAAGTTTATTTATATAGAACATTTCAGCAACAAGGCAGTCCACAGTGCTTGACATCATAAAAATACAAAAATACAAAGTCATAGAAAACATTGCACAGTAACAATCATTACATTTTGATGAGTGCAATGTAACAGCATAATGCTGTGGTGATTTTATTTATCTATATATATATTTTAGAAATGGCAGGGAAGCTGATCAGACCAGATGGGAAGATGTACAGTACAGACCAAAAGTTTGGACACAACTGTGTGTCCAAACGTTTGGTCTGTACTCAATACAAACCAAAAGTTTGGACACACTTTCTCATAGAATTCAATGAGAAGGTGTGTCCAAACTTTTGGTCTGTATTGTACAAATACAGAGCGACTGGGAAAACTGCCTTAAAACTGTTTTACTCTTTTCAGACATACTTTAACCCAAAAAGAAGTCGGTTAGCCTTTGCAAAATGCAAATTCAGAGTAAATGTCAGAGCTTTTCTACAAGCAGTATGATTCAGCAACTTTGTTTCTCTCAGATATTTGAATGAAAACAAAAAAAACATGAAGTGAAGAGGTGTCCTTCTCTGACAGATTTCTAACCAATGGACTTTTTAAATGTGTAAAAATATTGCGGTACAAATTGGGGCTTTGAACACAAAGTTCACGCTCTGCGTAATTCCTCCTGACTCATCACATCCAGTCTTCCCCTCCTCTCCTCTCTCTCTCTCTCTGTGCAGTTCTGGCAGTATGGTGAGTGGGTGGAGGTGGTTGTGGATGACAGGCTGCCAGTGCGCGAAGGCCGTCTGCTCTTCAGCTACTCTCGCACCCGCAACGAGTTTTGGAGCGCCCTGGTGGAGAAGGCCTATGCCAAGTCAGTTGCCACTAGCAGCATATGTTCCTGTGCTGTAATGACTGTGATCACCCACACACTCAGTGTATGTGTGTGTGTCCCTTCATCGGTCAAACTCTCAGCCGGTGCAGATGAACGCCTCACCTTCTGTTGCAGGTTGGTGGGGTCCTACGGGAGCCTGAAGGGTGGCAACATCTCGGAGGGCATGGAGGACTTCACGGGAGGCATCGCGTACTCTCTTCCTGTCGCGTCCCGCACCCCTCCGGTCCTCTGGAGGATCCTGACCGCCTCTCTGTCCAGAGGCAGCCTGCTCAGCTGCTTCATCCAGGTACTCCGAGCGTTTGACGCCACGCCGCTGGAAGTCGAGACGTTTCCCCGCTGAGAAGCTTTTATCTCCCTTAACAGGCCTCGAGCTACGCCGAGGTCGGTAAGGTGACGGCGGACGGGCTGGTAAAGGGCCACGCCTACGCCATCACGGACACAAACAAGGTCAGGAAAACCAAGGAGTCAGGCTGCCGTCTGGGTTTACTTCTACACAGTTTTCACATTTCTAAAAGTCCTCTTTCAATCGTCTGACTTTGTACTGATTGAAATATTCATTCTGAACCGAAATGTTTAAATTGTGAAACTAAAACGACAGAACTTTTAACATGTTAACACATTTTCAAAATGAAAGAATATACAGTCATATCAGATAAATTATAATATTATAAGAAGGTTAATTAATTTCAGTAAATCCTTCGACTGAATGATGGACATTAATTACACACAGACTGATGTTTCCAAGCTCTTATTTCTGTTAAAAAAGATTTATTTTCACTCAGCTAATGAATACATGAAGTTTAATTTTAATTTTATTTTATTTTACATCGGACCAATAAAACAAGAAATAATGCAAAATTTGAGTTTCAATACGGCAACAGTATCTTTCCACATTTGTAAAAAAAAACTGACAAAAACATGGAACGATAAAATAAATAATTGCTTATATTAAAGTCTGTTTTTAGATATTCTGATTATAAGACACATTTACCACTGAGCGAACATGACCTTTTCCTATTTATCTGTGAATTGCACTTTATATGATGATGCTCAACAGGAACTTCAGTTTAAATTTGTTTCCGTCATTCAATTGCAATCATCTTAACCTGAATTCTGGTTGTCCCACGCCCTCAAAGCTCATTTTATTTTTATTTTTATTTTTTCATCATTGACGTGACTTCTCAAAACATTGCAAAAATACAAAACCTTTTTTTTCTAGTTTCTAGAGCAAATATCTTAGAACTAACTCACAAGTAACTTTTTATCAAGATATAGGAGCTTTTTCTAAGTACATAATTCCTTAACATTGAAGAAAAAGTAATAGCTCCACATGTAGATGATTCCTTTTATTAAAAGGGGAAAATGTCTTGTTTTAAGTGAAACTATGTCCTATAAGTGAATGACATAGTTCCAAATATGTCATTGGATCTAGTACTTTTTTTAAAATCAATACTAAGGAATTAATTACTTAAAGCTCCTATATGTTACTGAAAAGTTACCTTTTCCGTCTTATTTCAAGTGTACTGAGATATCTGAACTAGAAACTAGACATAAAGATCAAGTAAGAATTTGTGTTTTTGCAGTGAAGCGTTTAGATTTCATTTATTCCTCCTTGTCCTGTTAATGTTTTAGGTAGCAAAAGGACCGGAGGAGGTTCTGCTGCTGAAGCTGAGGAACCCGTGGGGTTTTGTTGAGTTTTGCGGCTCCTGGAGTGACAAGTGAGCAAGAGACAAATCAGAGAGGAGCAGATTGCTGGATGTTTGCACAGCCCGAGTTTCTCGTCTGCATGCGTTCATCACTGCAGGTGCAAGGAGTGGGCGGACACGGAGCAGTCGGAAAAGCAGCGGATCAAGCTCAAACTGGAAGAAGACGGGGAGTTCTGGTATGGAGGATAGACTAAACTCTAACCCGTGGGAGCGGCAGGTGACCCGGTTGTAACTCCTGTTTCAGGATCAGCGCCGGTGACTTCAGCGCAATGTTTAACGTCGTGGAGCTCTGCAGTGTGAGTCCAGAGTCTCTGGAGGACGGAGACACATCCACCGGCCAGTCCACCTGGACCATCAGCGAACACAAAGGCTCCTGGGTGTCAGGAAGCTCTGCTGGCGGCAGCCGCAAATACAACAGTACGTCTGGTCTGGTCTCGGCCTTCATCCGTTCACACCCACCGCAGCTCTGCTGCTTTTCTCTTTCAATTTGCACCAGAGTCCTTCTGGAAGAACCCCCAGTTCGAGTTGGTGCTCAGAGAGCAGGACCAGGAAGACGAGGACGAGGAAGAGGAGGACGACAATGACGGCGAGGAGGATGAGATCGACAAGGGCGAGGAGGTTCTGAAAGAGAAGAACAAAGCCAAGACGCAGAAGCAGAAGAAGAAGCACTGCACGGTGCTGGTGGAGCTGCTGCAGAGAAACCGCCGGCAGAACGACAAGATCAACTTCCTGTACATCGCTTTCCACGTCTACAAGGTCAGAACTAAACGAGTGCGTCACATCCAGGACATCCAAGCTCATGTTGTCCCGTAAACTCATCTGTTACCGTTCTTTTTCTCAGGTTCCTCCTGAGGTAAGTTATAAACAATCTGCTTTACGTAAGATTCAGGTCATTTCATATTTCCATAAAGTTTTAATTGTACTTGTCTGTTTCTTTCCGTAGCTGCAAGGTGCCTGCCTGGATCGCAACTTCTTCATGAACACCCGTCCGGTGGGTCGTTCTGGGACATACAAGGCCCAAAGGTGAGAGTGTTTTCCTTTAGTCTGAAAATCTGGAGCAGATTTACCTTTATTGAAACTTCAATGAACAAAAGCAAGGAGAAAAGACTTTTCCTATATCACAACCTCTACACACTAAATTAAGGTAATCTGACAGAAATCTTTTGTTGACTACCACAGTTTTAACACGTTTGTACCTGAACACATTTCTTCATCAGAGCACCCGACTGGAAACCAGGTGTGGCCCTGGACACACCTGGGGAGGCCAATCAAGGGTTTCATTAGTTGCACCGGGTCTGAGAACAATCTCATATAAGATTGTTACATCCTAGAAAATGTGTCTAAATCAAAAGAAAAGTAATCTAAAAAGTTTGAAGTAGAGATCATTGGCTTGCATGAGCAAGAAAAAAAAACTGGACACTGCTAGAAGCTTTTTAAAGTTTTCTGATGACCTTTCTCTAAACATTTGCTGCTCCTTTAAACTAATTCTGGCTGACTTAAGATTTTTACACCATACTCTGAACTGTTCATAAAATGCCTCTTGATTTTGGATCTGGAACCAACTTTCCTCCACAGGGGCATCTGGAGGAAGCTGCGTCTGGATCCGGGTCACTATGTCATCGTCGGATCCACTTATCGGCCCAACCAGCCGGGAGAGTTCTTCATTCGCATTTTCTCCAAAACAAGAAACACTCTTGGGTGAGCTGAAGGATCTTTTTGTTTTGTTTTGGGTTTTTTTGTCTGTCCTTTGTGCTGTCCTGTAAACAACTGGACATCTATCCAGGATGTACCTATTGGTTATAGGAGAATCCTTGCAAATATTCTGCTAGGGTTACTTTGGACAGATTCTCTTGTAAGCTAAAGCTCTCAATGAGCTTTATATGTCTCATAAGGCTTGGTAACTCAAAACAACTTCACAGCCGACTCTAGACTCGGTGCCTTTATTATAAACCACCTTAGATTATGGGATTTATTATCGGAAGTGTGCATTAAACTACAACATGTGTTCAGGACTTAAATTATAACACCTTACTGACTGTCAGCCATTTCTGTTTAAGTAAAACAGCTGTGAATTAACAGAGAATGAAGAAGCTGCAAGATATTTGGCAGAAAAGACAGAGCAGCTAGCTTGTAGCCAGAGTTTTGTTTTATGACAAAACTCTGGGGAAAGCACAGAGTTTTCCCCAGAGAAAGCACCAGCTTCTCAAGGGGAAGCACCAGCTTCTCAAGAAAAACTTGTTCTAGAAAATCATGTAAGGATAGGCGAACCCCTATGAAAACGTGTAATACAAGCACTTTAGTTTACACAAAGTGCTTGGCAGGTAAAAATTTGACCCGAAAGCGATTTGACACTTTACTTG
Organism: Xiphophorus couchianus; assembly: GCF_001444195.1. Classification (NCBI taxonomy): domain Eukaryota; kingdom Metazoa; phylum Chordata; class Actinopteri; order Cyprinodontiformes; family Poeciliidae; genus Xiphophorus; species Xiphophorus couchianus. The sequence goes on along the minus strand of NC_040245.1, from coordinate 22,833,512 downwards.
AGCGACTTGAACTCTTCCACCTTTGTTTCCGTCAATGTCATAAAGTTGGTCACACAACCCAGCTGGGACAGTAGCGACTTGGACACGCCATGAAGCTCTGATCGGCCAGAGGACCATCAGCGACGACACGGTTCATTGAACAAGATAGAGCCAAATTAACCTGTCGGGCTCTTGCACAAAATCTTGCAGTGTTAAGTGGGCTTCAAATAAAGAACGGCTTTAAAGAGATTCACTGGAAATTTGCTGTTTTCCTTCATGTCCAGGGTTCAGGACTTCACCTGCTCCTCTGACTACCTACCAGTGAGTTTACACACACTCGGCTTCAAGAGATTCCTCCTGACCGATTGGGTTAAACTGTGCCTGTCACTCAGGTTATGGCTGCTCCTCTCGTCCCGGAGGACCAAACCAAAGTTGAGAAGACTTTTGATGAGAAGGCCGGCCCAGTAAGGGTTACTCCCCTTCGTGACCTCAGCAATATATTACAAAAATTTTGGATTTTACTGTGATTTTTGTTTTTCCTTCTGCAGGATGACAGACTGAACGCTCAAGAGATCATGGAACTGATCAACTCAGGTTTGATCTGTGATTTAATGCGACGCTCTCATCGTCGGCAAAGGACGCTGCTGTAGTTCTTTTTAGCCACTAGATGGCGCCAAAGCAGCAATATGACATGAAGAGTGGAATCAGAGGTCATCCGTCTAGACGGTGGCTTGTTGCTATAGTGAGGCAAAAATAAACTTATCTTGGTTTGTGAATGTGAAGTATAGACACTTGTCGTCTTTCACCACTGTCCCGTCTTTCTGTCCTAAAAACAGTGTTTGACAAAAGTTGCCATCTGCCTCTGGAGACGTGCAGACAGATCATCTTCGGAGAGGATGTATCCTTTTGTCCTCCACTCACTCTTCCTGTCTTTTTGTATTCCTGTGCCACTGATGGCTCACTCAGCCGCACAAACTGTCTCTGTCCTCATAACTTCACCTCCTGCTGTCGTCTTAACGCCGTCGGCAGACCGAGGGGCGCGCCACTCTCAGCCGTGAGCAAGCAGAGACCGTGCTGGCCGACCTGCTCGCTCTGCAGGTGAAGCTCACACCTGAAGGGTCATTACTTAAGCAGGACAAAGAAGGTGGTGGTTCTGTCCCTAATGCTTCTTTTCCTCTTCAGTCCGTCTTTGTTCAGTTCGATGAGGACTCTTCTGGAAGCATCAGCCCCTTCGAGCTCAGCTTGGCACTAGAAGCCGTCGGTATGAACGGGAACGCCAAACGACAACAACACGCACCCCAACACGCAGACTGCTGCTGCCTTTGCACCTCTTCTTGTCCTTTTTGTTTGCCAGGAATGACGTGTGACGGCAAAGTAGTCCAGCTCCTTTCTGAGCGCTTTGTGGGCGGAGAGCCTCACCTGTCCTTCCATGGCTTCGTCTCCTGTGTCTCCAGGCTGCGCAAACTCTTTGGTAACTCACACCTGGTTAATAATAAGTAGAATAGATCTCACGCAAACTAATAAATGCTGCTCTTTGACTATTCAAGGCTGGAATGCGCCGCTTGGTCTTGTTGGAGACTTTTCCTTGACACAACTTTGCCCAAAACATCCTTGCAAATGTAAAACAGACCCTAGCAGATCCTACCTACCAGGGTTTGTTTCCTGGGTAAATTTCTCCCCTGGTAACTTAATTTAAACCTTTTAAACACAAAGTAAAATTGAAAACAGAGGAGGGAAGAAATGGGCCTCGGAGAATCGGGTTAGTACCTGGAAAATATCCCTGTAGTTGGAACATACCTCAGATCATTTCTGTTTTCCTTAAGCACTCGCTGTCAATTATTTTCTGAGCTGTTAATTACAGTTTAGTGTTTTACCTGGAACATTTAATTTGTGCTCTTGAGATAATTAGCATGTGCATGATTTTCTTTTTGTGTGTGTGTGTCGTCTTTCTGAGAAGACGCAACAAGCAGTGATATGTTCCTCCCTTGTCCTCAGCTCTGTTTGAGGTCGAGACGAGCCCAGAGGTGAAAGACAGAGGCATCAACTCTGTGAGTAGAGAAATGTTTTCCTCGTATCACGAGTTCACACTGACCGGTGAGATCTGACCAGGACCTTTCTGCTTTCTGCTCTCCTTTTTGCTCAGTGGCTGCTTCGGTTTCTGGCTCTGTAAAGGAGCAGCATGAAGATGAGCTACAGATGGAGCGAGACGAGCCGCCAGTGGGATAAAATAACAAAAATGTAACGTGTTCTACAAGAAAAGCTCTTTTCGTTTAAGTTTTCTTGTTCTTGTATCAACAACTTGAATAGTGGTTAAATATTTCTGAATGGTTCTTTAGAAATTATTTTCTTAATTAAAAAAAAAATAGACTGCTTCAAGCTTTCACTTTCATATTCAAACTTTTTGTTTTTTATTTAGCTGACTAAATATAACCCAGTGTTTTTTTTCTTCCAAGTTTTGAACCGACTTAGATTAAAGTTTTCATGATTTTTGCCAGTTAAACTTGATGCATCCTTTTTATATTTGTTATGACTTTCTGCCCATATCTAAATAAAATTAGGAAAGGTCTTCCACTCTTCCTTTAAAACCGATACAGCTCCTCCTGCTACCGTGGAAACCTCTTTATTTCTCTGTTTTTATTCCCTGGAAACAGACTTGTTATGTTTTTTACTTTTTGGACGTCATTGTTTTGTTCTCTGCTTATTTTCTTACCTGCTAATGACGGCATACCATGGAGGACCCGCACAGATTCCCTGGAGCTCAACTCCAAATTATTTGTGGAAAATTTAGCTAATTAGCTGATTTATTTTTTCTGTAGAGCATATCTAAAATGTCTGAAAGAAAATGCAGCTTGGGAAGCTGAAATACCTTTGTGTAATTCTACTTGATAGATGATTGGCTGGCTTTTTTTTTTTTTGTTACCCCTCCAAGGGGTCTTTTTGTGGGCTCTAGTGTCCCTCACATGAAAGTAGGCTGACAGAAAAGGAGGAAGGAGAGGGGGGAAGACATGTGGTAAATGTCACCGGGTCCGGGAATCGAACCTGCGACAGCCGCGTCGAAGACTCAAGGCCTCCAAACTTGGGTCATGCTATCCCCTACACCACTACAGCACGCCCTGGCTGGCATTTTTAAGCCAGCCAATCCTAGAGGAGTGTGCCCCCCTCTACTACCCTGACTGCCACCCCTGGACGTTATGGTCCCAGAGCGGATTGTTTCCTTTCCTGACTAGAGAAGTCTTAAAAAAATAAACCAATTACATTCTTACTATTTTATTAAAAACATCAACGTTCAAGATCTGAAAAAAGATACTAAATAAAAGGGGGGAAAAGAAAGGTCACGACCAGTTAAAAGCTGGTTATAAAACAAACAGATTTAATTCTTAAAGGCACTAACGTTAACTATACACAAACAGTTTTTATTGAAAATGGCCAAAAACCATTTTAGTTCTGATCTTAATTAATAGCAATTTCTGATGTAGCCGTGCTATTCCCACACTCTTCCTGGCAGGGTGTGGTAAACACCCTGCCAGGAAGAGGTTTTATGATGGTTGGTCTTTGGGTTCCAAGGGGGAGTATGGTTGCAAAGCTGAGAATTAAAGTCATTAATGGAAGGCACTAGCAGAAGGAGAGGAGCACGCAGCTTAAAATGTCTCCAAACAGGAAGCCTCACCTAACGCTCTCTCTCTCTGTTTGGATCATGGTGCGAATCCAGCTGATAAAGCACAATTGTTTAGTAAAACCTGAAAATGATTAAGAGTCCTGTGAGCTAATTTTTCTGTCATAGATCTCAGTGTTAGAGCAGCATAACTGTCTTTTTAACTTTTACATAGCCTTACTTTTTTGAAATGTTTTTTTATTATAAATAAATGCTTCCTTCCTGAGATACATTTAGTGACAATACAGTGGTATGAAAAAGTATTAGCACCTTTACAGATTACCTTTGTTTCCCACATTTAATATGTCGGATAATTAAACAAATGCTAACTAGGGATGAAACAACTTATTGCCACCAGTTTTCTTGATATTTTTTTTATTTTTGAAACTTTTTTTTTGGTCATTTATCGGCCGACACATGTGAAGCCAATATTATCTACCTCAGCAAAGGTCTAAAAATCAGCCACCATAAAAAAAAATCTAGAAAATCCCCAACACATCAGGTTTAAATTGAGAACAAATCAGAGAAGGATGGTGCGTGGTGTTGTGGTAGAACAGGCGTCACAAACGTTATAGTCCTGAGTTCGATTCCCAACATTCAGACCTTTGCTTCATGTCTTCCCAACTCCTCTCTCTGCCCATTTCCTGTCTGGCGGCTGCCAATAAAAGGCCACTAGTGCAAGGGAAAAAAAAACCTGAGAAGGTTGCTGACATCAAAGTGTTACGAAGTCATTTCTAAGACTTCGTGACTCCAGTGAACCACATTACGCGTTATTGGAAAACCTTTCTGGGAGCCGACCAAAATGACTGTAAGAGCACAGCAACAATTTACCCAGAAGGTCACGAAAGAACCCAGAACAACAAGCTTTTCCCTGCAGGCCCCACTTGCCTCAGTTAAGGTCAGCAGCGTTCATGATTCAACGATAAGAAACCAGAGCGCCCTGTCCAAAATCACCGCAGACCAAAAGCAGCACAAAGGCCAAGCTCACCTTTGTCAAAAAAAAAATAATTAAAAGTGGAACTTTTCGGAAAGCTTGTGTCCTGTTACGTCCGATGTAAACCTAACTCCGGATTTCAGAAAAAGAAGATTAGCATACCTGAAGTCAAACATGGTGCTTGATGGTGAACCCATTCTATTCTCTAACAGAAAATACTAAAGGAGAAAGATTTCCTGTCAGTAAGCTCTGAGTAGTCAAAGAAAACCGAAAGATTTTAGTGTGGTCCAGTCAAAGTCCTGACTTAAATCTGACTGAATTAAAGATTTGTGCTTGAAATGTCCTCTTATTTCAGCAATACTCCAATGAAAGATGAAACAAAATCCCTTCACAGTGATAAAAGACTTGCAGACAATTAGGGGGGACTGCTTTTTCTTTTTTTTTTAACAAAGGTCCAGAAAGGTTTGCATTGGTGCAAATTTTTAATATCTTCCATATTAAAATTTATTCAATGATCTGAATGTAAATGTGTGTCAAGGAAACCAAGAGCTCTATAAGAGAGTAGATGGATCTACACAGTTGTTTCTCTTATTCCAGTCTTCATTTAATAATTTGAATATTTACTCCAGTGAAGTCTTTCAGTTGTTAAACTAATTTGATATTACAGCAGTAAGCCAATAAAACATATTTTTTGTGCCACAAAACAATTTCAAAATGTTATTTTTTTTCTCTAAATTTTAAACTACTCGGATAAAAAGCTGACTCAGAAAAAGCTGACATTTATTAGACTATTTTCTAATATGTGTGATTTTCTTTTCTTTTTTTTCCTAGCGTGGGCGACAAGCTGCAATGGTATTGTGGTGATTTAAAGGAACATTTTCAAGTGGAAGGGGAGGGCGTTAAAATAAAAAAATAAATACTATATCATAATCACTTTAGATTTCCTTTACATAAATAAAATGCGTTCCTATAAACCAAACGTGGAAAAACATGGTCACATAACTGCGCTTATATAACAGGCAAATAAATAAATAATTTTTAAAAATCTGTGTAACAGTTTACTCATCCATGTCCACATCAACATACTCTGAGAAAAATCTGGGTACACACATGTACCCACCGACACACACTCACACACACACACACTCTCGGAGTGAGTACCACCTGCCCTACAGAGAGTGTGAGGGTGATGTCTCAGCTATACGCACCATCTCTATTCTTATCGCGCTGACGCCACGTACAGCGTCAACACACACTCGCCCCCTCCTCCACTGCATTCCCTCACTCCCTCCATCCATCCTTAGCTCCCCACCATCATCCTCCCCTCCTGTTCTCTCTAGTAAACGTCTGAGTCTCACAATCTGCATCCTCCTCCTCCCTGTTACATACTGGCTGCTTTCTCTCTCTCTCTCTCTCTTTCTGTCATACGCACAATCACAGGTGCTTGCATCTACACACACCCCCACCCCCACACACTCCCCCACCCCAACACACACAGGTACATCCATGAGCCAATGTCCTTTCTACACATGCTGCTATAAATAGCCGCTTCACTCACACAGCACTTCCTGTTCATCGTTAGGTGAGTACACACAGGTTGCCCTCAGCAACCATCCATCGACATTGTGATGGAGAGAGAGAGGAGAACAAGAAAAGAGAGAGAAAGAGAGAAAAGAAAGAACCCACTGAGTCTTACGAGTCTTTTCAGGGATTTGCACTCTTTTTCACTTTCTCCTGTTTCACTGATTCCTGTGTTGGTCTCAGAGCCTTGGGCTTCCTCCTCGTTTCCTAGCGTCTATTATTTGAGCGACGCGAGTCACATCGCAAGAGTCACACCGATGTTCTCAACATTCAGCAGCCTCGTTCTCCGTATGCCGTCAGCGTGGTTACTGACAATCAGCAAGAAGCTGCAGCTGATGTCATTTGTGGTTTACAGGTACTGAGACTTAAACTGGAGAACTGGACAAATTGAATGTCTCTATGTTGAAATGTAAGGAGTCACAACATCTGTTCATTCTTTTTGAACATACAGTTGTACCTGTGTGTAGACCACACAGGTGGGGCAGAGCCCTAAAGGTTTTCTCTTTTAGGACCGCCTACGGTTGAACTTTGTCTTTAGATCCAACACATGTGTTTGACTTTTAAATACTGAAACTCTCCAAAAGATTTTTTTGTCATGTGATAATGGGACTTGGAGTGAGGAACATTTAAAAAGTCATACAAGAAAGCATATATTAATGTAAATGAATATTTACATAAATCAAAGAAACTCAGACCTTCTAACTAAACTTAATGTTTGTCCTTTCCTGTGTCAAATGTAGTCATTGACAGTATTTTGCATTTAGAGGGGCATTATAAACCATACCGTGCTATAAAATTTCCAGGCAATTTTATAGCACAATCAATTAACCTCCAGTTGCTATAAAAAATATTGTATCACACATAACTTAAAAGAAGTTTGACTTTGCATTTTGACTCTTTGAAATTGGGTCTCTGTCTCTTTAAGAAGCTCTTTCCGCCTTCTCCGCCTTCAGGTCATCATCACAACAATGCTTCTCATTATGCCGTTTGCATATGTTCTTAGGAGCTTGTGGTTCATTTAATAAGCCAAGCACACTTGAGCAGTTCCACCAGGTGTTTCCTAATTGCTGCTGCTGTCGCTAGTCTGGAGGAGCTGATTGGGGAGGGGAGATCTGTGAGGAATGGCGTTGTGGAAAAAGCAGTGCTTTGTGGGAGCAAGCGCTTGGCTAACCCTGACTGGCTGCCAGGGGAAAATTCAAGGATTTCTCAAACATTTATGAAAGAATCAAAGAAGTGCTCCAGTTGTGTTTTTGATGAGGAAATCACATTAAAACAAGATATAAAGATAAACAAAGTCGATTTTCCGTAACCCCCCCGCACCCTTTAAGAACATAGCATTATGTAGTCAGAGCTTGAGGGAGGTGTACACACCAGTGCTTGTTTTGAAACAAACGAAGTTGGCTTAGATTAAGATGCTGGGATTGATTTCCCAAAACTCCATCCTCAACTCAGTTGGAAATTTGTAAACTGTGCCAGTAAATCAACATAATTCACAATAAATCGACCAACTCTGGTATAAAGAGTGAATCAAATATCCAGAAAGAAATACGGCAGAAAAAGAAAAAAGTGCATCCACCTCCAGCGTGTTCTGGGTCTCACTGGGAGGAGACCCTGTGACGTACTGATTCAACAAAAGTATTCAAGGTTCGACCTTCTAAGCTGTACCTTTGGGATTAACAAAAAATTCAAACATGTGCACCCAAGTCGTTTTTAAAAAAAATCATTTTATGTGTCGTATAATGAGTCCCTCCTTATGACTGCACCTTTGCAACTTTATGCCAATAATGTAGCGGATTAAACTGAAGATTTCCTAAACGTTATTAAAGTTTTCTATGAGTTGGTGTTGAGGTGACTCTACGTTGTGTCTTAAAGGTGAATCAGAAGCTTTGCACAAGCTGTCTGAGAGGAGGAGAGCTGATCCAGATCAAAGCGTAGAGAAACAGTTTGCATCAGATCTGCCTGGATTAAAAGCTGCGAACAGAAAAGCCTGAGTTTCTCTGTTGATTCTTTATTTCTCAACAGCAGTTGTGCTCATCTCTCCACCTGCTCTGCTTCCTTTTCTCTCTCTCTCTCCCTCCCAGCTGCCATGTAGGATGTGATGATGCTCTGACGGGCTCGGCGTCTGTTCTTGGAGGTGCTGGTATTTTTGTGCTGCTACAGGAATAGTGTCAAAGTTGTAGCGTGTATTGTGGGGGTGGGATCCTGGGGAGGGCTGGGATACTTTGAGATGCAGGACTCTGAAGCCACCGAACAGACAGGAGGGAGACCAGGGAGGGATTGCGTAAGTTGGCTCGCTTGGCAGTAAATTTAGCCTGGGTTCGCTCACGCATAAATTTGATGAGCGGTTCTATCTCAGTCGTCAGAGCCGCGGTATTTTAGGATGCGAGTGTGTTTTGGCTTGGGAACGCGGGGCGTATTTATTGTGCATTTATTGACACGTCGTGAAGACTGAGGGCTGGTCATTTGAGATGCAAAGAGCACTATTTGCATCTACATTATTCACCTCTCCGCTTCGCTCTGCTCTGCGTTCCTCGTCCCGTTGTTGGTATTTATCATCTCAGTGGCAGATTGTTGTAAACAGTGGGTGACCACAGAAACACACCGTGATGTAAGCGCTCACTGAAACACTTTTTTTTAACTCGTACCACTTTTTACAAGTTGGAAAGGTCAAAAAAAGACAACAAAATACTTTCAGATGTCCGTCTTGTCTGTTTGGTTTTGAATATATTTCTGCACACACTAAAGAAATATAATCAAAGTGGATAGATTTGATTATGTTTGATGGTGATAAATGAACACCAATCAACCCCCAAAAAAAGATGCTTAAATAATGTCATAGAATCTCATCATGAATGAGATATAATAATAAAAAACAGTTCAGTGTTTCAAGCCACTCTTCACTTTCTAACGCTTTAATTCTAAAACTTCCTTCTGCTGATCTTCATCAACAATGATGAATCACTACCCAGAGTGACAATAAATCAGGGGGCAGTGAATGCAAACAAAACAAACTAAACTAAAATGTAAAGCCTCTCTGGAGCAAACAGGAAGTGTAGTGCTGTCTAGAACTATTTAGCTTTAAGCTAAATCCGTTTCTTCAGTTGAACTGCTTATTTGGCCACGAATAATTACCATGATCAATTTGATGATATTGTGTTTTCTTTATATGTACTGCTGAGTGAAGCTGTTGGAGTGTTGTTTTGTTTTTATATTTTAAACATGATCTCTGCAGACATGAGGAAAGCTAATCACGGGCTAAACGTTATGGCCAGAGATGGAGGCCTCATTCCATAGGGCGAGTAAAAAACATGCTGCCGGGAGCTGCAGTCAAGCCTCAACGCCCTGCAGTTGCCAATAAGATGAATGTAAATTACTTTGTGAGGGTCTTTTTGGTGTTACTGCTTCATCCAACACAACGATTCCTATCACCCGGATTTGCACTGCATGCTTCCCCACTCCCTGTTGCTGCGCACTTCACCGGCGGAGTGGACAAACTAATTTTTAGTTAATTATGAGGACAAGTTTTTGGGTGACATCTTGTCTGTCATACCATGGTCACCTCTGTATTTTAAGAAAGTGAATTCTCAAGTAAATTGTGATTCTGTGACAGACTATTTGGAACAAAACTGAAGATTCTTTGCTAAGTTGCCTGCTACTTGTAAACAAAACACTGACTTAAACCTCGAGTGTTTATGTTATGTTGAGTGTATGTTTTACTAACTCATAAGTGTAGAATTAAGGAGTTAAATAAACACTCAAAAAAGAACTGAAAATGAATGAAAGAGCAACTGATCAATGCTACAGCTGCACAATAATAAAACACTGTGATTACAATCTTATTGGTAAAAGTTATGATTATCTAATTGCACATATTCCTTGTGGTTTTTTCCTTGTTCTTGTAAATCCTAAAAAGAGCATCTCTTATATAATTAAGGCAATTGCAATTCATCTTTAGGCATCTGCAATACAACGTCCAGATGCTGAACCGCTCTGCTTGAAGCCTCAAGGAATTTCTATGAACGAAAGTTATTTTCTGTAATTTGTTCAGTTGTTTTGTGTTTATTTGGGTATATAAGAATAGAAGTTACCAAGAAGTTTGTGCCCATTGACTAAAAGTACAATAATGCTTTGAAATACTGCAGTGAAGTACTTTAAATTTCTATATTAACACCGTGCACCTGTGTGATTCTGCAGCCTGAAGCTCAAAGTCAGCACTTTACAGCCATTTTTATTAAAATAAATCTTTTAGAGAGGAATGCTGACTGCGACCTTGGCTACTAAAAATCTAGCACTAAATTTAGCATTTTAAACATCTGCACGAACTTTTCCCTCAGAAGAACGGAAACTATAAACTAACATTCAGGCAGAATGATGATGTGTTTACTCTATTAAACAAAATATCCCTTAAAAGTACATAATCAAATGTCTCACCGTGACAACAATTACAGAGCACATAGTGAGTGTTTATCCCGCACAGAAAAATACACCAACATAAACATCAAATTGCTTTCGTCAGTCGTCAGTCGTCTGTGCCTGCGTTCCTGTAAGGGCCCCGCAGCAAAAAAAAACCCGTTCCAAATTTTATTCATAGTTCGAATACCATGTCAGCCGCAACGAACGCTTGTACACTCATCGTACGTAAGTGCGGTTTGAAGTCCATCATCATCCGTCTCTCAGTTTACATAAAACCTGATGGCTGGCTGACAAGTATGTTCTGTCATAATTCAGAGAGGATTTAATAATTAAGATGTTTATGTGAATAAAGGACTATTCTGTCGAGAAAATAAATCCCAGAATCAAAAGGTTGTAGCTTCCTTGGAGGAAGATTTTCAAAGGTTTTCCCTAAAGGTTCAGGGTAGGAAGCAGAAAAATCTTTCCATTTATATGCTGCTCCTTTGAAGAGCAGCATATAAACCTAAACTATATATGTCAAAAAATAAGAAGCATTCTGACTGTGAGTTGTTTTGTTTTTTGGGGGGGTTAAGTTAGGTTTTTGTGTCGTTTTCCGTTAATTGAGTTTCCACGTTGTCCTGTCTACCCCTTGATTGTTCCCAGCTGTGTCTCGTTCCCTGATTACTCTCTGTGTTTTTAATGTCACCCCTTATTCTTTGTCTACTGTTTACCAGTTGCTACCAGTTTTTGAGCCTTAGCCTTCCGCTCATTTCTGTGCTGCCTGGACTTTGGACTGTTGTTCTCTCACAATCTTCATTAAAATCATCACTTCTTCATTTCAACTGGGTCCACTGCGTCTACCTCACCACCTCACACCGCAAATCCTGACACTGACCTGTTATTTCACAAAATCTTAAACACAAAATCTACGAGTTACTCCGTATCTGTAACCAAATTAACTTAAGTGTTGTGATCTTGGGTTATTTGGGCTTATTCTTTGATCTTGCGAAGAATAATGGGCGAAATATCAGTCCCTTGATGTGCAAAGATGATAGTTATAGCAAACCCCAGAAGCCTCGTAGCTGTAAATGCAGAGAAATGATTCTGCAAAGAATTCACTCAGGAGGCCAGAATAGTAATGTATGTAAATGTGGGATTTTATTTGTAAAAAAAACAAAAATGTAACCATATATAATTTCCTTCCACTTTACAGTTATTTCCTGTCTTGTGTTGGTTTACTACAAGAAAGCTGTAATAGACCAACATAAAAACATAAAAATCTGTAGCTTGACGCAGCAAAAGGTGAAAAGGTTCAAAGCGTAGTCCTACTTTTGCGAGTGTCCTGACAGGATCGCTCTCCTCCGAGAGCCATGCTGGGACCGAGACGGGAAATGGGGGAGGTGAAGATGGACCTGGACGGATGGGATGCATGCAGGATTTGATTGGACCTCTGACACGCCGGCAGACACCTGGAAGTGTCAGAGAGAAGATGAGAATTGAGGTGGAACAACCGTGCCGAGACGAGGGTCAGGATGCGGTGAGGAGAAGAAAAGGAACGGGTGAGGAGCAGAGGGGAGAGCGGCGTGTGGGCGGGGAAGGCCAGCAAGGTGAGCACGATGACGGGAACACGTGCAGGTTTGTCTTCCTGACGTGTGTAGCGCAGTCCTCTCTTCTGCCCCCATGTCTTTTCTCTTCCTGTCTGTCCTCATCAGAACCCCTCTTGCCCCCCCACATCATCATTCCCTTCTCCCCACCCACTCACTCGCTTTATTCCTGCCACTTACTGGGCCCTGAAAAAAAAAACATGAAAAATAGGGCAGTCCTTATGTAAGGAGCAGAGACGCAGCGGGAGGAGGGAGGAGAGGGGTACTGCGAGCTGAGGGGAAGATTAAAACAAAGATTTCCGGATGCAAACAAGCAAAGAGAGAGAAATGACTAAGATTCATTATAAGGGAAGCAAGGATGCGGCACATGGATACAAAGGACAAACTATCAGCCAGAACATTATGACTAATGACAAGTGAAGAGGATAAAACACTACTTTTCTCACAAAGCAGGATGTTATTTGCAAAGTTAAGATGTTGGAGGCACAAAAAATGAGCAACGTGGGGATTTTTGGCAACAGCAGCAAAAGTGAAGTGATGTGACATGAAATCTGTACAACAGCAGGTTTTGCTACGACGTTCTGGAGAGATCAGAGCGAGGTCAGGGAGGCTTCTCTGAGAGATTAAAAACAGCAGAAGTGCAGAGCATCAAATAGACCTTAACTCAGTATGTGGCGTAGAGTGTGTAATAGTGGAAAAAATGACACTAGTGAGTAAACTGACCAGAGTTTGTTGTTTCACCCATGGTACGTTCAGCAGAGGCAGTCATTCTCTGTTGAAGCTTGGCTTTTGTTTTTACACTGTTTATATACTTTTGTTTGCTCCGGGAGGCGACCTGGCGTGTTTTAAGAAGTCAGTTTAAATAAAATATATCATTGTAATTATTGCTCTTGCGAAAACATTGCCGTTTAATACATGAAGAACTTTAGCAAGAGTGTACTTCACCAGAGTGTGGTTGTCATCCAGTCACAACAGTCTCAGACGTGGTTTACCTAAATATATATATATATGTCAATTTGCAGCTGAGACCATACGTACACATCCATAAAAATGTATACATTTTTTCTCACTGTCTGATCTGACTAAACCTCCCCACATGGCCTAAAGAGTCTAGACAAAAAAGCAAACAGAAGTTAAGAATGAAACCAAGGGACTACGTGTTTCCTTTTTTACGCTGCAGTGATTTCTGCCTTGCCTCAGTGATTCAACACATTTATATAGCAATAATAATAATAATAATAATTGTTAAATCCAAAATCCTAATTTCAAGTATTTACAGCCATCGTGACAAAAGCGACAGCTTCAACAATATTGTGCTGTGGTGGCGGATGCTGTTATTCATGGCTTCGAGGAAAATCTTTGAATGAGGCAGGGTCGTCTGTAAAGTGTTGAGTAGAAAGGTCATTTGTGTGAGACTAAGGTCAAACATTTTAAAACTAATTATGCAGAAATCTCTTTCTCTCTCTCTCTCTCTCCACTCTGCATTTAGGTGAGAGGCTGATGACTTTACAGAGTTACTTTGCACCTCTGATCTCTTCCTTGTCTTCTCTCTCCTCCTTCCTCCCTCCCTCTCGCTCTCTGGCTCTCTGCCTCTGTGACTGGCAGTGAGCCTGCCAAAAGTAGGCTAGGATTGACGCGCTGCTTGGGTCTGAGTCACAGAGAGCTGTGGAGCACTGAAACCCACTGATTGCATTTAACTTTAGGCATCTGACTCCCATGCAGCGCAGGATACAATGGAGGCATCCACTCCCGTTTCTTCACTTCGGCGCTGACGTTTGCGGCCGCAATTACAGCAATAAAACAAAAAAAGAACTCCAGCGGGACTGAAGTTGCACAGATATGCAGTATTTATTTTGAGCCACGACCAGTAGGTGAATATCTTATAGGTCATAGCTATACGAGCTGTAAGACAGCAAACTATTTCAGTTGCTGTCTTCATTAGTTTTTCCATAATCATTTATTCCTATTCCAGAAGGAACAAAGGTTTGAGGACAGCAAGCGTAAATCTGTCGGGTGAAATAACATGAAACAAGTGAGATTTGCATTTTGTGATCTTCTGCGAGTTACGGCAGCCCTGTGAATGTGTGCTCACTGCATTGAGAGGCTTTGTGCAAACACAAAACGTTGCTGAACAGACAGTCAGTCCCATGGGTTATACTGGATAAACACATGTAGCAATGTAAACACGACTAAAAACAACGTGGGCCAGGAAAGGGAAAAAGACATTCTGGAAAGTTACAAAAGTGCGTTGCATCATGCGGCCAGAACTTTGTCTCGTGCTGGCTGGGGTTAGTCATTTAGTTTTGTTTTGGTGTTTGCACGCGTTTCTTGAGAAGAGGAAAATCCTCAGCAGCAGAATGAAATGTGTTAGCTTTACGGAGTTTTCAGACGGCGAACAGGATCTAGTGCATGGGCACCGTGGCATTAAAAAGCCTCATTTGGATTCTGTGGCTGCTGGACTTTAGAGGATCTGGTCATTTGGTTTGATGAAAAAAATAAATAAATCAGACGAAGACTGAGGGTCAATTTGTGTCTTGCTCTAAGCCTTAAAGTAAGGTTGTTGGTAAGTCAAACTTTAAATATCAGTGTAGTACTGTAGACAAATGTCAAGATACAGGAGAAAAAAAAATACAACAAAGCCTATCCAACATCTCAGTAAATTAGAGAGATTGAAGAGAAGCATTCATGCTGGATTAGTTTGACAATAAGGGTGCATAGTGGAAGAAAATAATGTAGATATTATTGCCAAGAATTCCAATAAAGATGTAATTAGTTTTTCTAGTCTTAGTATTGCTTTCAGACCTCTATGTGACCTTTAGCAACTTAGGGACTGTAATCTGTGTCCAGTTTGGGAATTTGACACAATGGGACTAAATTTAACAGGGTGGTTATTTTATTATAAACTAATCTAATCTTCATATAATCTGGTGAGGAGTTCCAAGTCTTTGACGCTGGAAGGCCTTCTTACCACCATCTTAAATTTTTGCCTTCTCCACACATGATCAGATTCAAATCAGGACTTTACACCATCTCAAAACCTATAATTTCACTTCCAGTCAGAAGAACCTCAATCCGCTGTGGGACATTAATAATTTCATACCTAGCCATAATTTAAGGCAAATATATTCATAATCACGTCAGGATTCAATTTCAATTCAGAAAACTTCCACTACAAATCAGGTATTGTTTCACAGTGCCACCAATAATAATGAAGTACTGAAATAATTTTAGAGCAACATAAAATGGAGAACAAATTGCAAAAAAAAAAAAAAAAAAAGATAAAAAAAAAATAACTCTACAAGTGGCTCTAGAAAAAAAACCCAACTTTCTTCTAACCTCAACTTGCCAGTGTGGGACATAACACAATTGTTGACTAGCTGTGCTGAGGCTCGGATGGTTCACCACAAGGCTGCCAGCGAGACATGCTTTCATTGTTTTCCTAAAGTCTGTGCTTATTGCAGACATTCCACAACTACCTGACCAAAAGCCTGGCTTCCCTTCACAACGCCAGTGGAAAATAAATAAATAAATAAATAAATAAATAAGTAAATGAATAAAATCCCTGGTCAAACTTTTTTGAATGGGAACAATGTTTAATGTTTAAATATGTGAAGCTTGACAAAAACTCATCACTGTGAAAGAGTATTTGTCTCCTCCCATACTTCTTCTGATGCTTGCCTCTTAACTCTTTCACCTCATCAAATACAATTTAACATAAGATTTTTTTTTTTTTTTAATGATATACATCCAAAAAGCATTCCAACCTTTTCACATGGAGCCAGGTGTGCGTTTAAAAGCTTTTGTTTTCCCCCGCTATGAATAAAATCTCTTGCATTTACTCAGCTTATCTTTGTCTGATGTTGAGTTTAGTTTCACGATCTAAAAGATTTAAGTGACAACAAAAGGAGAAAATATAATAGTTCTCTCCGGGGGGCAAAAAATACTTTCTCAAAGCAGCGTAAGTTCAAAAGTTCATCGCAGATGCATTAATAACGAAAGAGCTTTGTGTTTTTAATTTCACCTAGCTTTTTAGTTAATGCACTTCATACAGAAGCCAGTGTTTACAGGAACCTCCTGACAGTGTTTACGCAGGAAGGCCTTCAGCTGCACAGAGGAAGAATTGGTGGATTTAGACAAGGATTGATGTGTTATAACAAGCTTACAGAGGCGGAGTTTAACCCCATCTCCACCTAACAGATCACATAACAACTGCCCTGACCTGAAAGTCGAGCTCGTACCACAGCCTTTTCACAAACACCCCACTCTCGGTTTCACTTTGGTTTTGCTGAGTTGGAGGCAGCTGCAGGTTTACAAAAAAACAAAAATGCAACCCCAGCAAGAAAAGCTTCAGCTGCTGAGAGGGAGGCTGCAGTAAGAAAGGAAGAGGCGCTTTGGTTGGCTGGAGGGGTAAAAGACATCTCAGGTTTCCTTCAGCAGGGTGACGAAACACTGGGGGTTATGCAATGTTGTTGGGCCGCGGAGCCAGAAGGGGTGTAAACAGCCCCGCTCTTAACTGGGACAGGCCTACGCGTTGCCTGGCAACAAGTATTTTGGGCCAGACCAGCAAACATGGGCCCGCCTTCCAAAAGGAAACAGGAGCTGGCCTCATGAGTGCAGAGCACGTTAGTGGCTTCCCGAAAATGTGCTAAGAAACCGAGGCAAGCAAAACAAAGCACACAAGGGGTGTCAGATAACCCCCACTGCTATATTTTCAAGCCTGAGTCTAGACTACCACAAGTTACAAACAAACAAACTGCCGAAAAGAAAACAAAGTAGTCTGAAGGGAAGATTAGTCTCACATGCATCGCATTACTCCACAAAGCAGCAATGAGTCTTGGGGTCAAATTGGGCCATGTAGCATGGAAAAAGAGGTGCAGTGTGGCAGGGAGGTTTTGTTGATTTGTCTCGCTCTTATCTAAATGTATTTTGTTCATTTCTCTTACAGGGGCATCTACGTGAGAATTATTTCTGCAAGCACTACAGTCGATCTCCACTTTCAGGACCTCCTGACACACTTTGGGAATTATACAGATGCTTTGATTTACACCTAATGTACTGACCTAAATGCACCCAGAGTCCCCCAAAGTAAAGCGGCGTAGAGGTAAAGTGTGTTCATTTACTTGAGATAAAAAGTATTAAAGAGTAATAAGAAAAAAATCTGACCATTGTTTCAGTTATGCTTTTATCGGCTTGAATCACGTTCTGTAACTTCACATGAATTAGAGCTGTTTACGTTGCGATGTTTCTTGAGGTTCGGTTTTATGTGTTTGTGTGTGTACATAAACTCAATTGAATGTAACTCAACGGTTAAAATACACAGCCACCTTCTTCACAAATGGTGAAGCTTTTTTGAAATATTTCAGCCATTGCTTTCAGCTGAATAAATTGCTTCTTTTTCACAGGAGTGTGCTTTTCCAGACGCTACAAAAGAAAAGCACACTGAGTTGTAATTATACGTTATTCGCCCTTTAGTGTTCATATTAGCCTTTTATAATGGCCTTCAGTCAAATTTGTGCTGCATTAAGGCTTTCATTTACGTTTGAGTAAGGTTTACAAAACAAAGCAAAACAACCACCAACAGTTAAAACTGAAAAAAAAAAAAAACAACAGTTGGTTCCGTGTGAGCGCCTCCCTGTGCTGTGGCAAGTCGTGACAAGATTTAATCAAACCACCCTGAAGGTTTCACTCCTTTATTCCCTTTTCCGTAAAGTCATTGGTCGTGTGGAAGTTCATCACTTAGTAACTAACTGAACTGAATAATAAATTACATTGTGATTTATATATGTCCTCAACTGATTAAAAATGAAAATAAACCCAGTGGTGATTTTGTATTTTATTAACAAAATATATGTTATAGAGAAAGAAAATGTTAGCTGTTATTCTTGCAAGGGGAAATTTAGGTGTAAAATGTATATATGTAGCAGTGTGATGTTATTACACTAGATTGTAAAGTGAGAAGCTATTCCGGTAGGAAATTATATGAGCACCGACAGCTTTTATTTTGAAAAGACGACCAATCCATTTCAAAACAGTGGGTAACTTCCTGTCCCAAAATTATTATCTTTATCCAAATTTAATATGTTGTGAATAAAACTGTGAATTATTACCTTTAATGTTTAACATATTGAGTTCATAGATTGTTGTTTAAAGTATCAGTTCGAAAATTAAAAAAAGAAAAGTTATCGGGTCATACCATTATAATCTGTGAAAGGTTTTCCCACGCTTTCCGTCGCGCTCTTTCTGTTCGGATTCCGTGGGAGAAGGTATGAAGTTTTGCTTTTTGTGTTTAATAAGTGTATTTTAAGGGTAATAAGTGTTAGTTTTATTACTGGTTTTGTAAAACAATGGGTGTTGAAGCACTTAACCTGCAGTTAGCAGTTATCTAGCTGCTCTTCTGATACATGAAACATTGCTTCATCCATGTGCTGAAAATAGTATTGTTCATGATTAAACAGGCGCTGTGGAACACTGTGAAAAGAAAAGCCTGTTCTTGAGTACTATTTTCTGCCATTTGAATGCAGGTATGTGATGTTTCATTATTATTTTTGGTGGGATTATTTGGTTTAATTATTCTGTTTAATCATTTCTTTTCTTATTCATGCACTGCTTAAGATTATTATGTCCATGTTTGGGCTTAGTTATTAATTAGTGTTGCAATTGTTTTTATTTTGCAAGGTAAATGTGCTACTTTACACAAGTCACACGCTCTTTCTGTTCGGATTCCGTGGGAGAAGGCGCTGTGGAACACTGTGAAAAGAAAAGCCTGTTCTTGAGTACTATTTTCTGCCATTTGAATGCAGGATCATTAAAAGTGCTTTCCAATCAGCTGTGGTCTGGCTGTGGTCACTCTTCTACAAGACACAACGCAGAATCAACTACGCTACAAAACTGGTGCCGTGACCCGTCGTCTGGTCAGCTGAAGCCGACCGCTGGTGTTGTTGGACGACGCCTTCTGGTCCCATCTGCACCTTGGAGACGCTGTCAGTGCTGAGCTCTTCGGACACTGTTGGTTGGGTTCTTTTTCGTTTTTTTGTTTTTTTACACTGGACTTGTTCATGTCTTATTCCCATAAAGGACAACAGTGACGACTCCTCATGGAGGGTCAGAATGTGAATAAAATGTCCACTCCTAGTCATAGAGAATTTTCCATGGGTAGGGGGAGAGGGGTCTTGCAGCTAGCAGCTGCTATGCAGTCTACTCCAGAAAATCCAGGGGCTTTGGGCTCGAAATTTTCTGGGTCTAGGAGGCAAAAGAGGTTTGATGACCTGCCTAGTCAAACTTTAAGTTTCACTCCAGGTTTGAGCCCAGTGACTCCTTCGTCCTCTCAAGCGTTTTCTTCTGATGGAGAAGCGGCCTCTGCCCGACTAACTGATCTAATCAGATCCATTGGGTCAGAAATAGGGGAGTCCATCAAAATGTCCTTAATGCAGAACGCCGCTTCGGAGCCTCCACCTGTCTCGACCCCGGATCACAACAAGAACACTTCACATTCATTTCAAGGTTGCACTACTGTTATTGATGCATCAAAACTTAATCTTGTACTACGCTCTGATGTTGATGTTCCACCCTATTTCAGGGGTGACAAGTCTGATAAATGTTCTGTTTTTGAGTGGGAAGACCTCATGCGAGTCTATCTTCGACAGAAAACTTCCACTGATGCTGAACAGGTTGAAGTGGTTATGAACAGATTGATGGGGAGTGCAAGAGATGTTACTAAAGTTTGGATGCGTAGTAATGCAAATGTTACTGATGTTTCTATTATCTTTAACAATCTCAGGCAACATTTTGGTGACACTGTTCATTCAGACCTGCCTCTAGCTGACTTTTATGCTAGCACGCCATACACAAACGAGGGACCTCTTGATTACTGGATAAGGCTTAACAAAGCTGCAGAGGTGGCTGAACGGTGGTTGACTAGTAAGGGGGAATTAATGACTGACCTGAGTTCACACCTGGTTCTCATGTTTATTCGCCATTGTCCTGACAGAGAGCTGGCGCTGGTTTTTAAAACCAAGCCTTCTCGCGACTGGACAGCTAGTGAAATACAAGACCATTTGGATGAGTATTTAAGAGACCATATGGTTGTTCAGAGCCATGGGAAACAGAAAGTGGCAGCTACTGCTCTTTCACATGAGGGGGCGGCTGTCAATGAACAAACTGTGTTGCCCACTGCTAGACGTGTCCCGGAGCCAGAGTGTTCCAAAACAGACATTGAAAACACCACAATGGACAGGGTCTTGAGTCTGTTGGAGACTGCTCTTATCAGTAACACACAGGCTATAAGCGACAGGCCCAATAAGCAGATCTCTAGATGCTCACAGAAATGCCAGGTTTGCGGCAACCTGCAACATGATACTAGGTCACATTGTAGGATGCACAGATTATGCTTTTGATGTTTCTCTCCAGAGCACATCAGTGTTCACTGTACTCAAACTCAGAAACCGCAAACACACCCAATTGGTCAGAGACAAACTGATTCGCCTCAGGAAAACTAGATGGCCCTCATTTAGCGGGGGATGGTGTGGGCCTCTGTAGTGTTTCCCCCAACTTCGACGATGACATCCAGACTGTGTACATGATGGCTTGTGATACAGTATCTAATGATAAAACTGTCATTTTCCAAAATGTGGCAAAACTGCCTATCAGTGACAGCCTATTTTTCACTACAGTATTAGTTGGCAACACAATTGAACTGCGGGGGATGTTAGATAGCGGGTCTATGGCTACATCTGTACGTGGAGACATGATCCCTCAGCTACGTGAGGCAGGAGTAGTGATGGGAGAGGTAATCCCTCCCACTAACATTGTTTTGGTTGGGTGTGGTGGCAAACAGACTATTCCAGTGGGCATCTGTGAACTGAAACTTAAGCTGTTTGGGTTTGACTATGTTGTTCCAGTTTTGGTGGTTGATGGTCAGGCTGATGAGCTCATTGTTGGCACGAATGTGATGAAACCGCTCATGAAACAGTTTAAGTCTGACGGGGCCTATTGGCGGATACTGAGTAGACCTGACTCCACCTGTTTGGATGAAAATAGCAAGTTTGTCAGACTTTTGGCCAATCTTGAACGGTGGAGGGGGGAGGAAATCCCGGAAAAAGTTGGGACTGTCAAACTTAAGAAGGCTGTGACTCTTGAACCGATGAGTGAGCATGTGGTGTGGGGCCGCCTTCCACCTAAGACTGAACTCTCTGTGGGGAGTACTGTTGTTGTTGAACCGAGCACTTCACGCTGCGTGCACCGTAGTGTGATGGTCGGCAGAGTAGTTACTCCACTTTGGGGAGGAGGGTGGCTTCCTGTGAAGGTCATCAATCCTACTATGTCTCCAATCGTGTTGAGAAGGAACGCTAAGGTGGCTGACGTGTATCCATGCATTGCCTTGGAGGATTTTGATGGTGGTTTGGAGGCGAGAGTACATCAGAATGTGGGTAGGGCAGGAAGCTCTCATGGCAGCCTTACAGCTGAGTCAAGTTACAGTGTTAGTACAATAGGTGGACCTGACAAATTGGCTGATTTGGGGTTGCAGAATCTGTCTGTTGGTGACTGTGAAGTTTCTGAACATTGGAGAGAAAAACTGACTGACTTGGTTGTACAGTATGAAGACGTGTTTTCGAGACATCACTTGGACTGCGGTAAGGCTGCTGAGTTTTGCCATCGCATCAGACTTACCGATGAACGCCCTTTTCGTCTGCCTTATCGTAGGCTTTCTCCGGCTCACTATCAAAAGTTGAGAGAGACTTTAGATGATATGGAAGAGCGTGAGATCATCAGGAAGTCGAGCAGTGAGTATGCTTCTCCACTCGTTCTTTGCTGGAAGAAAAATGGTGACTTGAGGTTGTGTACGGACTTCAGATGGCTGAACGCCCGTACAGTCAAAGATGCGCACCCTTTACCGCATCAAGCTGACATCCTTGCAGCGTTGGGAGGTAACGCATTCTTTAGCTCAATGGACTTGACTTCGGGATATTACAATGTCCCCCTTCATGAGGATGATAAGAAATACACTGCTTTCTCCTCTCCTCTCGGACTGCATGAGTATAACCGCATGCCACAGGGTCTGTGTAACAGCCCGGCTACTTTTATGCGAATGATGCTCACGATTTTTGGTGATCAGAACTTTTTAAGCCTCCTTTGTTACTTGGATGATCTGCTGGTTTTTGGCAAGTCTGAGGGGGAAAGCCTGCAGAGACTTGAGATGGTGTTCCAGCGGCTAAGGGAACATAACCTGAAGCTGTCTCCATCCAAGTGTCAGTTTTTGAGAAAGTCAGTCAAGTTCTTGGGTCACATTGTTACAAGAGACGGAATTGCAACAAACCCTGATAAAGTGCAGGCAATCGTAGGCGTGTCAGAAGCAGATCTTATGGAACCTGATGGCACCACGCCATCTCCTAAGAAGATTCGTTCTTTTCTTGGAATGGTGGTGTATTATCAACATTACATTGAGAACTGTTCTGTGATTGCCAAGCCACTATTCCAACTGACTACAGGGACTGCCAAGCCACGGAGGGGAAAGGGCAGAAAGAAACAAGCTTTGTCGCGTAAGCTTGTTGCGGCTGACTGGACCCCGGAATGTAGTGAGGCAATTAGGACTTTGAAAGCTGCATTGACGGAGCAGGTTCTTCTTGCCCACCCCGACTTTACAAAGCCCTTTCTGCTCTCTGTTGATGCGTCATCTTCCGGATTAGGAGCTGTGCTGTCACAGGTACAAGATGGCCACAACATTGCCAGGCCTATTGCCTTTGCTAGTAAGTCTTTGAATCATGCTCAGTCCAAATATCCGGCTCATAGGCTTGAGTTTCTCGCCATGAAATGGGCGATTCATGATAAGTTTAGTCATTGGCTGCGTGGACATAAATTTACTGTTTGGACTGACAACAACCCTCTGAAATACATTCTTACCAAGCCGCGATTGGACGCTTGCGAACAGAGGTGGGTGGCCAAACTGGCCCCCTTTGATTTTGACATTCAGTATATTCCAGGGCCGCGAAACGTTGTGGCAGATGCATTGAGCAGGGAACCATTTGTTCAGCACAAGATGATGCACCGTTTGACGAGGATTCCTTATGGCACTCTGTTGGAAGAGGCCAGAGGTTTGTTGGTGGAAGATGTTCAGAACACGTTTCGCCTTTCTCGGGAAGAGTCTATGGATGAGAAGCGCAAGCTCACTTCTTCCAACCAGGGCTCTGTCACAGGCAGTTTGAACATTAAGGACAATGGTGGAAGAATTTCTCAGGATGAGGTGTCAGCCTTATTCAAGTCTCACCGATGTTGGAGGGAAGGTGCGGAAATGAGGGCAACCTGCTACACCCAACAGCTGGAGACACTGTTGCCAGTGGGGCAGAGCCCACTGCCTGTCCTCAACCATGAGGAGTTGTATGATAAGCAGTGTCAGGATCCTGTGGTCAGTCGGGTTTCTTTCTATGTGAACAGGGGAAGTCGACCATCCCGACGTGAGCGCATTCATGAATCGCGGGAAACAAACCGTACATTGCGACAGTGGGGTAAACTCACGACACGGCTGGGTGTATTGTACAGAGTTTCTAAACAGGTGGTGAGCAAGAAGAAAATGTTTCAATATGTGGTCCCAGTTGCTTTGAGAGGTCAGGTGTTGAAAGGAGTGCATGATGATGCAGGCCATCAAGGTCAACAGCGCACACTGTGGCTGGCCAGACAACGCTTTTACTGGGATTCAATGGAACACGATGTCAAAGAATATGTGAGTCATTGCAAGAGATGTGTTCTGAGCAAAGCACCCGAACCTGAGGCCAGGGCTCCACTTGTTTCTGTTGTCACATCAGCACCACTAGAATTGGTTTGTATTGACTTCTGGTCGGCGGAGGATGTCAATAACAAGTCCATCGACGTTCTAGTGGTGACAGATCATTTTACCAGGCTCGCATGTGCTTACCCATGTCCAAATCAGTCTGCCAAGTCGGTGGCCCATGTGTTATGGAATAATTTTTTTTCCATATACGGGTTTCCAGCTTGTATTCATTCTGACAGAGGGGCTAATTTCGAGAGTTCCCTCATTGCCGAGCTACTCCAGATGGCCGGTGTTCGTAAGAGCCATACCACCCCTTATCATCCTGCGGGAAATGGCCAGGCTGAACGTCTAAACCGCACTCTGGGTAGCATGATCCGTGCTTTGACTCCTCGGGCGAAGGCAAAATGGCCTAAGATGCTAAACACACTAACTTTTGCCTATAATTGCACAGTACATGAAACAACAGGTTTCCCACCCTTCTTTTTAATGTTCGGGCGAACTCCTAGGTTACCTGTTGATGTGATGTTTGAAAGTGTTCTCTTAGACGGAGAGACTGCTGACATGGACAAATATGTTCAGTCATTGGGCACGGACCTCAGGGAAGCAATGACTTTGGCTCAGCGGCATGCTGAGAAGCAGCAATTGAGACAAGCCGAGGTGTATAACCGAAAGATTAAGGGACATTCTTTGGAGAAGGGAGACAGAGTTTTGATGGCTAACAAAGGGGAACGGGGAAAAAGAAAACTGGCTGATCGGTGGAAGGATACGGTTTACATTGTGGTCCATAAGAACAGTGAACTGAACACCTATGTTATCCGTCATCCTGTTACGGGACGAGTTAGGACAGTTCATAGGAATCTGATCATGCCTGTAAACTTCTTACCTTTGCCATCATGGGATGATTCTGTGACTCAGGTTTCTTTTTCTAACACAGTTTCGGAAGGTGGGTCGTCAGATGATGTAGTTCCAGGTGAGCGGGACAGTGACGCTCGAACAGCTCACTGGGTTTCCTCCCTTCCAGAGTCTAGTGTGGTGATAACCGCAGGTGAAGTGACAAAAGCTAGTGGATCTGAAGCGATTGAAGGGAATGATGATAGTGTTCAGGGTGGAGGGATCGTGTCTGTCTGTGGGGACCATAGGAGCGTTTTGGATGGGGCGGATCATGGGTCGCAGAGCTCACACTCTGAGGATAACATTAGTGATCGGCTGTCAAACTCTGTCAGCATAGGCTTACACTCAAGTGACACTGTAGGTTCAACCAAAGCCGTTAGTGGTACACATGTGTCTGGATGTGACTCAGTCGTTTCGGTTGTACCCTCAGGGATTCCTTTGGTTGTTCAAGGGGAAGGAATACGGACAAGACTGGGTAGACTTATCAAACCTGTTAACAGGTTGATTCAGACAATGTCCACACAAAGAGTTAAGATTTTGTCATAGATCCTTCAGCGGTCATTTATTTTGTTATATGGGTAATTTATTTCTTTTTCTTCTTTATTGGGACTTCTTTCACTAGGGGTCTGGTCATAATTTTATTTGGGTTGTCCATTGCACTGGACACATTTGGGTGATTTTGGGTGTACTCTATGATAGATGTGTAAGTGGCATGTCTTCTATGGTGAGGTGGGGACTTAGCTACCCCTCATCTTCCCTAATTCTTCATTGAATAGCTCTTAGCTGGTCGACCATTTTGGTCTTGTATGGAGGGTATACTTGGGTTACATGTATTGTGGTCAGGTTTGTAAATTTATTTATTTTTTTCTCTCCTTGTATGTTTATTTTTTTGTGTGTTTTATTTTGTTTGGTTTGTTTTTGTTTTTTATTTGGGTAGCATGCCCGCAATCTAGTGTAAAACAGTGGGGGTGAATGTAGCAGTGTGATGTTATTACACTAGATTGTAAAGTGAGAAGCTATTCCGGTAGGAAATTATATGAGCACCGACAGCTTTTATTTTGAAAAGACGACCAATCCATTTCAAAACAGTGGGTAACTTCCTGTCCCAAAATTATTATCTTTATCCAAATTTAATATGTTGTGAATAAAACTGTGAATTATTACCTTTAATGTTTAACATATTGAGTTCATAGATTGTTGTTTAAAGTATCAGTTCGAAAATTAAAAAAAGAAAAGTTATCGGGTCATACCATTATAATCTGTGAAAGGTTTTCCCACGCTTTCCGTCGCGCTCTTTCTGTTCGGATTCCGTGGGAGAAGGTATGAAGTTTTGCTTTTTGTGTTTAATAAGTGTATTTTAAGGGTAATAAGTGTTAGTTTTATTACTGGTTTTGTAAAACAATGGGTGTTGAAGCACTTAACCTGCAGTTAGCAGTTATCTAGCTGCTCTTCTGATACATGAAACATTGCTTCATCCATGTGCTGAAAATAGTATTGTTCATGATTAAACAGGCGCTGTGGAACACTGTGAAAAGAAAAGCCTGTTCTTGAGTACTATTTTCTGCCATTTGAATGCAGGTATGTGATGTTTCATTATTATTTTTGGTGGGATTATTTGGTTTAATTATTCTGTTTAATCATTTCTTTTCTTATTCATGCACTGCTTAAGATTATTATGTCCATGTTTGGGCTTAGTTATTAATTAGTGTTGCAATTGTTTTTATTTTGCAAGGTAAATGTGCTACTTTACACAAGTCACACGCTCTTTCTGTTCGGATTCCGTGGGAGAAGGCGCTGTGGAACACTGTGAAAAGAAAAGCCTGTTCTTGAGTACTATTTTCTGCCATTTGAATGCAGGATCATTAAAAGTGCTTTCCAATCAGCTGTGGTCTGGCTGTGGTCACTCTTCTACAAGACACAACGCAGAATCAACTACGCTACATATACACTACATTGTAATGTAATATACTTCTATATATCTCATTATTGCACCTCCTCATCAATATGTATTTATAATTATGAGTCAGTATAAATAAGTCATGTTGTTGTTTAACTGAAAATAACGCATACTTATTTATGACTCCATAACCTTTTCTTAGTCTCTCAGTGAGGAAATTCACGCTGTCCATAATGGCTCATGCTGTCGCAGCAGCCAGTCATAACGGAGATTCTAGACAAATAATTACTGTAGAAGTACTTCTGAGAAACAGCTTCCCATTAATTTAAATATGCATAATATTTATCCAGGAAAAAGTGACATTTAACACATCTGCTGTGTTGGTGAATGTAAGGCGAAGGGGAATAGTTGTTTGACGATGAAGCAAAGTGCAGTACAGTAAATACTAAAACAAAGATAAGCAAAAAATATTATATTCACCTAATAGTATTTATACTAAAAGAACTATGTGAAATATACGGTATAAAAACCAAGAAAATTATACTGAATTAAAATGAAAATGATTGTCAGCTACGCAGCGCCTGTCTGGTTATTATATGTTAAATTGGCTTGCCATACTACATCTGTTCTCTGCACAGAAAGAATCCGGAAGCCATATTGTGTGCTGCTGCCCAAAGAGTGTCGCCACGGAAACGGGTTGCTAGGCGGCATAACAAAAAAGACCAAATTTATACGCGCTTGCGTCAGAGGGTAACGGCGTATCCATGGTGACGGAACGCCATATATATATATACATATATATATACACACACACACACACACATACACACATAGTTCCTGTCGCTTGTTTTAGCACAGTTAGCGTATTAAAGGTTGCAATGCGGACTATCTTTAAAAATGAAACGCATATGAAGTAAAATCTAACATATTATACGAGGGTGACGCGTGTTGCACATTATTGTAGAACAATTATTCAGCCGAAAGTAGCAGTTTTCTCAAGTAGATTTCAAGTCTTCCTCTGGTCAAATTCTGCCTCTTGTCGTTTTACTCCCGGTGAGTGTGGGCTGCTCTCGCACGTACGTTATCACCCATTCACTTTAATAACTCCCCATCACGAACAACTTACATCGACGGAGTTAGTCATCCCGGTTCAGCGGCACACGGCTCCGTTAACGGCAATCCGGGACACAACGTCCTCCGTGAATCCTCGTCTCTGACGTGGTTGCAGCTCTGACTAATAACTTGTTATCCCCAACTCTTCCCTTTTTGCTCACGCCTGTTCACACATCAGCTGCACCATGGAGCCCTTTCACAGCAGCATGCCCGCCCCGACACATTGTCTGACATCACAACCAGAAAAACGTAGTATTTCAGATTTTTTTTTTCTTTTCATTCATTCATGATCCCCCCCCCCCCCCCCCCCGCCTCGTCTTCCCGCGTTTAGCTTGTGGAGCTAGTCCCCCAAGCAAAAAAAAAAAAGAAAGCCTCCCACCTGCCACATTCCCGCTGGTGTCCGAATGTAGGCTTCACAGTGAATCACTTTATGCTCGGATTGCAGTGACAGGCTCAGATTTCCGTCACTGCTGCCCACTGTCCAGTCAGTGGTTACACACGGCCGATTTTACTAAGGAAAAAATGGTTGGGAGTGATGCTGATTGTGCTGAGCAATCCCCAAGATAAAGTCTATTGTCTTGAGCAGGGGCGAGCATAACAAAAAAAGAGGTACAGGGGCAGCAGCCCGAGATTTAACCCCCTTCTCCCCCTCCTAACACCTACTTTATCTCAAACGCATCAGACATAATCATTTCAATTTGTCTGTGAAATCAGGGCTCAGATCTGGAAATTATGTCACCCCTGAGTTTAGCACGCTCTAGCTGCATGTCAGAAAAATCGGCTTGCTTTGCTGTTTCTTTTATGGCTAATTACCACTAACAAGATAAGCAAATGCTGTGCATTCAAAACCTAAAGGAACAATTTCACAAATAGAGGTTGTACCATATGTGCCTTTGATTTAATGTAATGCAGACTATCAGAAGTGCTGATGAATACTTTATCTATGATTTCTTTTCAATTCATTTATGGCAGCCATATTGATATACTAATATACCCATATACTAAACTCTGAGATTATCAGTCCTTTTGCACTTTACACATTTTTGCTTGAATAACCTAAGAGCTACCCCCCAATCTTCACCTTGACACCTAACCCTAGAGCAAATTATCTAGCCATAAACTTAAACTCAAACTACATTGACATGTCAGTCATTTACTATCAAATGCATAGTTGTGAACCGGACGAAAATCTGGACAGGTTTTTCTCACACAATGTGTAAAATTGTGTGAGAATGAGTTTTCCACATTGGTAGATGGTTTCAGACGGAAGGGTTTTAAAAGTGTTGTTGGGAGTCTGCAGCTGTATGCCTCTGGTCTGGCAAACTATCACTTTCCCAATATAACTTTGGGATACATTCTTGTTTCTGACTGGGAAGTGCAAAAATTCAACAAGACAAAGAGAACAGATGACACCAAGCCTTTAATGCATGCCACACACTTCCTTTTTTTGATGTTGTTGTATTTCAGTGACTGCGTTTTACTGCCACACACCACACTGGTATAAATCCTCCAATATTTTTTTAGAATCAAAATTGTTTCTAAAAAAAAACAAAACAAAAAAAACATTGTCATGTCATTACTTTCCTTTAAGAAATTACAAAAACAAAGGTACTGGAAACATTTAATATCTACACACATTAAACTTGATGTGTCCCTAACTATCTATACTTTTTGAACACGTGAAAGAAACTTGCCCAGGCGTGGGGCACCAAAACAGGCTCTCGTTCCTGCTGTTCTAGGGCAAAGCCCTGGCAGCAAGTCTCTGTTTTTTTATTTCTCAAATAGCAGTTAATCCATTCATGGAATAATACCTGACTTCAGATTTAGGGAGTGTTCAAGCGCTCAGATCAAAAGAGGGCTTTCCTCTCTTTTTAGTCATTATGAGTCCCAAGGGTGTGTCCTGAGAAACTTTTAAGCAGGATTTTCCTCGAAGTTTGACGGGATTCCGTCTTGGAGAACAACTCCAGGCTGCCTGGGCGTAAAATGAACCCACATTTTGGAGTTTCCCCCCAAACAGCCATTATCCACAACAGGGGTGTCAAACTCCAGTCCTCGAGGGCCGCTGTCCTGCCACTTTTAGATGTGCCTCTGCTGCACCACCTGAATAGAATAAGTAGGTCATTAGCAAGGCTCTGGAGAACTGATCTACACAAGGAGGAGGTCATTAAACCATTTCACTCCAGTGTTTTGTACCTGTGGCACATCTATAAAGTGCAGGACAGTGGCCCTCGAGGACTGGAGTTTGACACCTGTGATCTACAAATCTTTGAAGAATTAATATGAGTTACAACAACATTTAATTACCCTTTGAGATCAATAAAGTAGTTTAGAATTGGAATGGAGTCTCCCCAAAACAGGAAAAAACATTTTAGGTATTATAATATCATTCATAACCATGGCCTAAGAATGTTCCTATATCTCATACGCATCTTCACGGTCCTAAATAGAAACTTTCCATATTTATCACCCTTGTGTTTCTTAAAATTTCCTCTCAGACATTGTCAGACGGTGAGAAATATTTTTTTGCCTGTGATAACACACACACACACACACACACACACACACACACACACA
This sequence comes from Xiphophorus couchianus, assembly GCF_001444195.1. Taxonomy (NCBI): domain Eukaryota; kingdom Metazoa; phylum Chordata; class Actinopteri; order Cyprinodontiformes; family Poeciliidae; genus Xiphophorus; species Xiphophorus couchianus. Next base: position 22,803,134 of record NC_040245.1, on the reverse strand, counting down.
CACACACACACACACACACACAAAGAGAATAGAAAGTCTATTATTATCCGTCGGCGAGGTAAAAAGCTTCTGGTCCATTCAGTGGGAGAGGGAATCCCTCAACGTCACCAAGGATACCAAACACAACATATCAAATATGGGCATGTACGTCAGCGGAACTCCGAGGCGGGACTTAGTAGCTAGAAAATGCCTCGCTGGTACTCGCAGCGGATGGCTTCATTCATGAGTACAACATCTACTACGCTGCACCGTGAAAAACCGGCCGGCGTCCGCCACGGGCTTTCCGTTAAAGGACCGTACATGGATCTATAATCTCGCGGGTTTGTTTTTTTTTTTTTTTTCTTCCTTCTTCTTCTTGAACAGCGGATAAGTTAGAGAACGACCAGGATTTTTTTTTTTTTTTACAAGCCAACCATATTAAAAGCAGACGGAGTTCAGCTGGAGCGAGTTTTCCCTCATCGCGAGGAGTTGGATTAAGTTTCTTCATGCAACTTTTTTGGAAAGAAACCAAGACCATCTCACTGGGAAACAACAAGAAACTTAACGGTAAGAGAGATTACAGAGTGCGGTCCAAAACGGCTGGCTGCGGCTGCACACCAGCTCCTTTCGAGAATCACCCAAAGAGATGTATTTAAAAAAAAAAAAAAAAAAGGAAGCTTGTTTTTAAGAAACCTCATCGAGCCTTAGGCTTTAATTAACTTCCTTGCCAGTAACATCATCTGCTTTTTTCCCCAACAGTACCTCTCTCCCTTAGTAACCTTCTCGCTCCCCCGCCGCTGCAGGTGACACCGTGCGCTCCCTGATTACTGCAGGTGCCGCCTTCTCCTTCAGTCCCTCCGGGGAGATGTACCAAGGGTTTCCCGGCGACCCCGACAGCGGATCCCGTGGAAGCTCGTCTCCGTCCATAGAGTCCCAGTACCTATCCTCCGTGGACTCCTTCGGGAGCCCGCCCACCACCAGTGCTCCGCAGGTAAGTTCGTGTGAAGACAGGCTAGCATCTGCTGCTTCTTCAGAGAGAATGCAACAGTATTATTATTATTATTATTATTATTATTATTATTATTATTATTTGTTAATTTTATTCGTGACTTGTGTCGTAATGACACCGTCTATACCGTCATATTTATATAAATAGTGCAAAGGAAACTGGGTCAAACGCGCTGATACAATTTAATTCACAATTTACTACAAAGGCCTTTATAAGTTTAGCCTTGTAAGGAGCGTGGATCCAGTCAAAGTTTCCCAGTGATCTGTTGCTTGCGGCGGCGGCGGCGGCGGTGCTGTAGCGCTCTCCGACTGCGTGCTCCGTCAACGGCACGCCGCGCCGCGCCGCAGCTCTGGAACTCCCTACGTAAGCTCAGCTCTCCGCTCGCCGTGACGTAAATGCGTGTTCTATTTTGGAGCGCTACGTCGCGTTGCCAAGGGGAACACCGGGGGTGTGACGAGGGAGGAGGACGAAGAAGGGAGGGGAAACGTTCAAAGAGAGGAACGATTGGTCGGTGTCGGCAGCTCTCCGAGCCGCCTCTCCCAATATCTTTACACGCTTTTAGGTGAATGTTAATGGCAGTCGCTGCTCCTCCTCGGCTCTAAATAAACCAGAAAAAGGGACAAGTGATAAATCTGAACCTTCCATTTGCGTTTTTAGACCCATATATAGTTAATTTTGTGTAACCTAGGTAGGACAAACCGAAACCTATACGTACTTACATGTTTCTTGACTGGTTTATTGCATTCTGACTGCCTTCACAATCAAACATGTAGGTTCAGCTTTCTAAGTCAATGAAGTTTAATTCAGTACTTTTATGTCACTTTTAATTTTCAGGGAAATAACTGACATTCAGAAGCCTAAATACTTTCTGACGTGATCCTTCTTCTAAGTTGCAGTCAAATTCAATTTATAATGCCAGTTTGTTAAGAGTTATCTAAGAAACTCTGATTGCACGGAATCATACTTTACCTTTTTCCTGTGCAAGCATGTGGTGACGGTGCAAAGGAACACGTTGTTTCCACATATTTTAGCTTTGTTCCTAAGAGGCTTCACATTCGTTTCTTGCATTTTATTTGGACTCACAGGAGCAATTAATTATTATAGGAGTCAAGCAAGTTTATTGTCAGTTTAATGTTGAGCTAGTTGTAAACGACATAATAATAAAGGATTTCTTCAAGCGCCTCAACAGGTCAGTGTTATCAAATAAGGTTTTAGCAAAAATGCGGGATAGATAAAACCACATTAAAACAAGTTTAGTACTTTAACTGCATGTGGCAGAAAGGTGTGTAGAATTTTGTTGGTTCTAATTTTGATACTTTTGTAATATTTTCATGATGACAGCATTGTAAAATGTTCATAAAGATCCTTCTTAGAGGATACTGCACTCTGACCGTCAGGTCTCACTGAAAGGACTCTCGACTTACAGACTAAACAATTAAATCTGAGAAGAATCTTCTGGAAGTGTTACTTATTTCTAAAAGAAACACACACATATATGCTATGATGTTCCCATGTTTCCCAGCACAACTTCATGAGCCCATCATTAGATTTATATCTACCCTAGTTTGATTTATAAACTCTCAAAGCCCTGTTTTTTCTAACGTTATTATAGATTACATGGTTTTATTCTATAAGATTGCTGATTCATGAGTTTTGAGTGTCTTTTCTTGTATTGTTTTTAACTGGTCAGTCTAATTTCACAGTTACTGAAATCTAAAATCGCTGTGTTTCCTGGTCAGGAGTGTGTTTCAGCGGGTGCTGGCTTGAGCATTGTGGGCAGCGGGCCAGGAAGCAGTGTCGGAGGTGAGATGCCAGGTTCATTCGTGCCCACCGTCACCGCCATAACTACCAGTCAGGACCTGCAGTGGATGGTGCAGCCAACCCTCATCTCCTCCCAGGCCTCCGGGCAGAGTAGCTCCACTGGCACCTCGACCATGACCCAGCCAGTGTCTCTGGTGGACCCGTATGACATGCCGGGCCCCAGCTACTCCTCGGGGTCCTGTTTCACTCCTCCCAGTTCAGAAACCCCAGTGCCGGCGCTGGGTCCCATCCGGCAGTCCAGACCCCGCAGCCGCCGTGCACGAGACGAGTCTGTGAGTGAAGATGGAGATGTTGGTGTGTTAGTAAGTCTGTGTGCTTGAGAAGATTTGTGTGTTGAGTGAAGGTAAACGATTTGAGAGAGAACAAAGGAAGTCAAATTAAGCTATTGTTAATTCTTGTTGACTTTCTGGGTTGTAGTTAACGAATAGAAATGCTGCAACTTATCCTGACGGCCTTTTGCACAAACATTCAGAGAAACAACACCCGTAAAGGGTTGTGAAAAAAGAAAAAACTTTGATTTGTCAGTTAGGATTATATTTAGACTGCAAAAACACAAAATCCTACCAAGTATTTTGTCTAATTTCTGGTGCCAATATCTTAGTGCACTTAAAATAAGACAAAAAGTACAATTAACCTTTCAGGAAGAAATAGGAGCTTCTTTTCATTAAATTGTTCCTTATTTTATAATGTTAAAAGTACTAGTTCCACTGGTAGATTATTTCACTAATAACAAACCAATTTCCCTATGTTGTTGGTGAAATAGTCTGGCAGTGGAACTGAAACTTTTTCATAAATGGTAAGGAATTATTTTCTTAAAACAAACACCTATATATTAATCAAAAAATACTTTTAAGTTAGTTTTGTCTTATTTCAATTGTACTAATGTATTTTCATTAGAAATTAGACCAAACATACTTTGTAAGATTTTGTACGTTTGCAGTGTGTTTGCCGTTATCAATACAATTTATTCTTCAGTCTGATGACGACTGAGGCTAACAAGAAAGAAATCTCTAATCCAAGCTATGTGTCAAAAGGCAAAAATGGCGTGCTCATTGTGTCCAATATTAACACATATATTTTAAAGTTGGAACCAAAACTTCCAGCCTCTAAATTTACTTCTGCGATTGCAGCTAACACCTGAGGAGGAGGAGAAGAGGCGCGTTCGCCGAGAGAGAAACAAGCTGGCTGCTGCCAAATGCAGAAACCGCAGACGGGAACTGACAGACAGGCTGCAATCGGTGAGTTGAGCCCTGTTTTGGAAGCCGGAACGAGTGATGATCATAATTATGCTGTTTTTCTAAACTCCCATTGCATTGTGAAGTATGTTAATAATGGTTTACATTGGTCCTCGGGGACTTGGATAATAGTAAGTTGTGTTCAGCTGTTACGGGAAAGAAATTATGGTTTGAAGAGCAGCTATTGTACCTGCGCATTTCTGACCTAATTAGGGAACTTATCTGTAAGGCAGCTTACATGTTACCTGCAAGACATGAGCGCGTTTCTTCTGAGAGAATACAGTTCCAGGCAAACGGCAATCATAGGAAAGAGTTGTTTTGTTCCTGCTCCCAAATTCACATCTCCAAGAAGGAATGAAAGGAGAGAAAGATCGACCAATTTGCCCACAATAGCAATAAGTTTGGTTTGAAGTAGTCAGGCCGAGCATTTCAAACTCAAGACAAGCAAGGAGGTGGCATCTTTGAATTCAACTGAATTCAATTCAAAATTAAATCATTTATCCCAAAGGGAAATTAACTCATCTCATGCCGTGGATGCTGTGGGCAGACAGTCTTGCAACAAGGAGCCTCTTACTAAAGATTGTTGCTGCACAATAGTCTCAAGACTGCTATGCTACGCAAACAGCTCAATTTCTGGACAGCAGAGACAATGTTCCTGTAACTTGTCCTGGATTACACCATCAATTGTTGGCAAGCACTGCTAATCCACCACATTTGATTTCGCCACTCAGTCTGCCTTTATGGTTAGAAAGCCGGACAGATACACATTGGAGTCTACGTCATCATGCTATCACTGTTTACCACTTGCCTGACGTAGTGGTGTACTTTACAAAGTCTTAAAAAAGATGTAGGACTATCTCCAGATTTTTCATCGTCACCTCAAAGTAACTGCTAGATGGTCACAAACCAGTTGGGGTTCCAGCAGGACGATGAATGCAAACACTAGCTGAAACCGGAATCTTGAACTGGTTGTGATAAGTGGTCAAAATGTTTGTCAATGGCTACAACATGTCTGTGGGATCCCTGTAACTTGCTAAGGGACCTTCAATTAGACATTGTGGATTAAGGCATATATCGGGGAGTGTAAATTTAAACTTATACCCCTAAATGTGGTGCTTAAAAGTAATTGCAGTCCCTTGTTGTTTGACTATACCTGTTGATGAAGAGTGAGTGCAAACCTCTGACCAGAACTGTAGATCTTCTCACAAAGATATCCAAGCAGAAAATGGGTGTAGCTGACATTGACATTCCTCCTCTTTCTGCCCACCTTCTACTCCACTTCATCCACCTTTCTCCTGTTCCCTCCTGCGTCCTCTCGTTCCCTGTAACTCCACACAGGAAACTGACGTACTTGAGGAGGAGAAGGCAGAGCTGGAGGCCGAGATCTCCGAACTGCAGAAGGAGAAAGAGCGTCTGGAGTTTGTACTGGTGGCCCACCAGCCAAACTGCAAGATCCCGTACCAGGAGCAGGCTCAGCAGGCCTCAGTGCAGTCCCAGCTCGCTCCTCAGAGCCTGCCACCTCCCGTCTCCATTGTGGGCTTGACTGTGAAGGAGGACTCTTTCTATCTCCCTCCTGCCTACTCTGCTCACCCGGCCCCCACACAGCCCCAGCCTCCGTTGCAGCATCAGCAAGTCCAGCAGCAGCAGCAGCCTCAAGCAGGGATGATGCAGGAGGTAGAGTTTTCTAGTTCTTTCTACGGCTCAGCTGAGCCAGCACCTGGTGGGCCATGCCTTATGGCCAGTGACAGTGGTGGTGGTGGTGTTAACCATGACGATGCCGCCATTGGCAGTTACAACACCTCATACACATCTTCATTTGTGTTCACCTACCCAGAGGGAGCCTGCGGGGTCAGTGCCAACCAGCGGAACAGCAGTAGCGAGCAGTCATCCGATTCCCTGAACTCGCCTTCGCTGCTGGCACTCTGACTGACCGACAGACACATGCATGCACAGATTACCACTCACACGCCCAATGCTCACTGGACGCAGAGGCTGACACGAGTACACGCACAGTGCCAATCAGTCTCCCAGATTGAGGAAAAACAAAGTGCCAATCATTTGAACTTGATTGGGTGACAGTTTACACGTCCGGAAATATATTCCTATCAAGAGCCATAGAAAAAAATGAAATAAATAAATTGCACATCAGATCGAGCCTTTAACATTTGAGATACAGCAAAGAATACATTCTTGTTTTGTATTTAGTCAAATAGTTGTAACAGGGCACGATTAATGCCTTTCTAAAACAAAAAAGAAAAAAAAGTGCATTATGAAAACCTGCAGAGCCTCTTCAAATCTCTTTAACTTTTCCACATTTTGTCACATTAAATCGCAAACTTCAAAGCGTTTCATTGGGCCTTTATGTGACGGTCCAGCAGAGAGTAGCCGATACTTGCTAATTGAAAGGAAACGGATTTCTCACAGATAAAGTTCAAAGAAGGAACGTGCATTTATAAGACAATCCTTTGGTGGTGTTGGTGTCATTTGGTTTACGTCTCTGACAGCCTTGTGCATCTGGAGACTGTAATTGTTGTCCATTGTTCTTTTCAAAATAGCTCAAACTCAGACATATTGACTGGAGAGCATCAGTGAACACCAATTTTCAGCACCTGTCATGGATTTTGAACTGGACCTGGGTCCAAACTTTAACGAATCCATCGTAAAGCAGACGCATCGGTTGATCTAAACTCTTCCATTAAATCTTTGCTTGTACGTTTGAAGTTATTGAGCTGCTGGAAGGCGAGCCTCCACCTCAGACTTAAGGTCTATCTCCAGGGTTTATCCTCCAAGGTTGTTCTGTGTTTATCTCCGTCCATCTGCCAGCCAACTCCGACCGCACACTTGCTTGTGCCCCTTTACACGGCTTGTTGAAAATTGCGAAGGGTTCTTCTATTGGCTCTCTTTCAACAATTCATCAATCTTGCAATTTTTCTATAGGAGCCATGACTTGTGGGACTGACCACCGGTTGATGTTTAGTAAACGTCAACCCGAGCTGTGGATCTCTAAAGCTCCCCCAGAGATACCACGGGCCTCTTGGCTGCTTTTGGATATAAAGTGACAAAGTGTGGAAAATTCAAGGCGTATGAAAGCCTTTTGCAAGGGACTGCTTGTTACCAGTCTAAAGTGCTCTGATTTAAAGAACTGATTCACAATGAATTTTTCTTATTAAAATACTCTCATTGAGTAAAATAGATGTTATTGCTGCACCCCAACACGCACCAGTGCCCCCACCTTGTTCCCTCTGTCGGTTGCCCTTCTGCTAGTGCTCTTGCTTTCATTCTTGTCCATTATCTTTTTTTTTTTTTTTTCCTCGTCCTCCCTGTTGTTGAATGTATTTGTGCAGATCTGAAATAAAGGACCAAGGACAATTTGTTCGGGGTCTTTTCTTGTGGAAGACAGACACAGCTCGCTCACCCCCCGTAACCTTCCATCTGCTCGGCTGCTCTATATGCTTCTTCATTTGCTGCTTGGACTTGGCGAGTTGAGGATCTGAGTATCACAGCCTCCTCTAAATCTTGTGCTTTTTGTTTAAAAAAAAAAAAAAAAATCAAACTTCCACCGTCTGCCTACCTGCCATGCGACCCATCTCTACCCATCTCTGTTTTTTTTTCTCCTCTTCTGTCTCTTTTATTTCTCCCTCTCTCTTTGAAGTCCTCGACCACTGAGAGCCCGGAGAACCCCTCCAGCCCCTGGGACCTTGAGTGAAAAAGCCGGCGCAACTAACACTCCCCACTTTTGCACCCCAGTCATTCAAGGATCTGGACGTCCAAACAAGAAGAACCTCTCCTTTTTGGAGCTCACTGCTCAGATTCCTTTTTACGATCTGAAACAGCAGCTATATACGTACATTTAACACGCACACGGATGCATAAAGCGCGACGTGAAATGCCACTGTTTTCTGCTGAGCCATTTTTCATATTGTTCGCACAATGAAGATTAGATACATCTGCTGTGCTGGAGAGTTAAAAGCGAATAGGGACTGAGTGGAGGCACGGAGGACAGACGCCTGCAGAGAATATCCTATCATCCGTTTTGGGTGTAGTTATGATAAAATAATGGGTGGACAAAAGAAAAAAAAAGAAAGAGAGGGACCAAAAAACAAAAGGAAAGCACTTCTGTAAAGATGTGACCTCAAAAAAAAAAAAAAAAGGCATCTTCACTTTACAGAAACTCAGCGCCCGGGGTCGACGCGCTGAGTTTACTCTCACGGGCGCTTTCAAGTCTCTGAAATCAGAAGTTTAGCTGCAGCAACTCAGAGATTTATCAGATGTGAACCAATGCATTCATACAGAGGAGGGACTTGTATCCGTTTTATTTTATTTTTTTTAAAAAGTGTTTCAGACAACCTCTAAACGTTGGGCTCGGTGGTCTCTGCTTCCTGTCCCCTGTTCTCCCGGTGCAGAGCTGAGGAGGCGTTTATTGTGAGTGGGTCGTCCACTCTGAGGCACCTGGCCCGTTTATTTCTTTCTTTATTGAGGTTGAAACGACGATCCGAGCACAAGGCAAGACCCGGAAAAAAAACCAACAACAACAACAAGAAAACAAATGGAGAGAGAGAACACGGGGCTGATGTTGTGGAGTGAGCGTCCTTTTTTCTTTTGCCTGTGAATTTGTACTTCTTTTTTTTTTTTCCTCTGTATTGTTTGAGTGAAAACTGTTATATATTTCAGTGTTTGTTTATGTGACATATTGTTCTTGCTTTCTCTTGTACTGTTGCCATTTTTTAAAAGTAATTATTTTTAAATTTCCGTTTTGTTCAATTTATTTGGGAGATTTCTTCATAACTGTTGCTATTACTGTTTTGCATTGTAGCTAATTGTTGTTTTGTTTTTTTTAGTTTATTATATTTTCATTTGGCAACTTTGGAGGCATAATATGTGCACTACAAAAAAAAAAGAATTTGAATTAAACGTTTATATGCATATACATTTAAACGGTAACATGTATATGTATACGTTATGTACCATGATTGTAATGTATGAATGTCTGCATATATAAATGGGATATTTTTGTCAATGAAGAACAAGGTAAAAGTACAAAAAAATAATATTTAAAAAAAATACATATTTTTATAAAGCAAGAAAAAAAAATTGAATTTAAAATACTGCCCTGTCCCTGAACATGAAGCACGATGTCACTGCCTTTGTCAATATGTATTTATGTTTTATAAACAATATAAAAGCACTATCCAATTTACATTTATTGTATGTTTATAACAATGATGTTAGAAGATTGTGTTTTTTGTTTGTGAGGTCTGTCCCAAAGCTACTGACCCCTTCATGCCTCCTGTGAGTGAATGTCAACAGATGTATTTGTAACTTGGTTCATTTTTAAAAGGTTAAAGTTTTACTCACACACATACACACACACACACGATGCATATCTGCCCTGGACTATCGCCTTGCAAATTTCCAGAAATGTTTGTTTGAAGGATAATATTTAGTAAAATGTGTTCTCAAAAAAAAAAACGTAAAAATTGTATTGTTTGCAAAAAAAAAAAGAAGGCTTTATTTTGATCTAATAAACTTGCTTATTGAAAAACATCAGCATGATTAAGGGTTTCTGCAAGGTCTTGAGAAGTCATTAAAAATTCTAAATTTCATATGTACTGATTTAGAAAAATTCCCAATTTGGTCTCCAATTACTTTTGGTTATGTCTTAAATTTGTACATTTATTCAGTTGTTGCTTGTACCATCTTCTTCTTATTATGTTATTTCTTGAGAAATGTGCTGGAGACATGTGTTTCTTCTCTTAATTGTTACTCTTGCTGAGAAACTGAGGTGCTATCACATTGTTGAATGAATTAGCCTAGTCAAAGGAAATGTACCATTCAGACATTCAGCTGTTCCTGCGAACCTGCAAAGAATTATTGTTTTAAAAGTGGATGACTGTAAGTTTAGCCAAAGAAAATCCAAACGGTTTTTGTTAGGTGAGCCGCTATCTGCTCCTTCTTCATCATGGGAAAAGGTCAATTTAAGTTAACTTGAAAACAGGGACTTTAATAAGGCTGAAATATATTGTAAGCTACAGTCTTGAAGCTAGCAATTAGCTATACTGTAATAAGATGTTGAAGCTAGGTGGGAATAAATGGCAAACCAAAAAAACTCAAATTTAGGCTTAGAAAGTTACGTTTGTCTTGCTTAAGCTAAGTGAAAAGAAATCTGAGTGATTAAAGTAAGAAAAGTGTCTAAATATATATATTTTTTTATCTACTTTTGGATCAGCATTGTTTTGAAACGCAAATGTCACCAAAAACTTGCAGAAACCCTGGACAAATAACATGATAGTTTGCTCCATCTTGGCTCCTGGTGGTCAGAAAAGGGGCGGGCCTCATGTTTTTATTTTGTTTTATTTTAATTTTTTTTCCTTCTCTAATCTTGAATAAGGACTGTGTAAAAATGCTGGAGATGCCTTTTTTTCACTTTCCCAAAAATGCAAATGTGATGACAAATTATGTACTGGTGTCGGAGTAAGCATAAAACATATTCAATAGTTCTCATGTACATAGGTTTTCGTGGTGCTACATATGCTATAACGAGGCAGATCAGAAAACGTGGCGGTGGAGTTTAGTGGTGGAAAGGCTGCACACTGCCATTGCTGTGGCTCAAAGTGAATGGAAAGTCCTGCTTGCCTGATTTTCTTTATTTAGACTGGAAACCAAAAGGAGGGATGTTTTTTTTTTGTTTGTTTTGTTTTTTGTTTTAAAGAGCAGAAAGTCTGAGATCCAAGAGGTTAATTCCCACTGCCTGCTCCTTCAGTGTAACAAATTGATCTCTGAAGGTCCCTCCCTCACCCTGTCAGCACATATGATTTCATCTGTTTGTGTTTGCTCTAAATGCCTGTAAGTTTACAGTCGAAAAAAAAAAAGAAAGAGCGCTTTGCCAATTGATTGGAAATGGAGACTTTACAGAAGGAAAACGGATGTATAGGCAGCTTAATAAATCCGAGAGAGACAGACAGCCCGCCTGCGTCTACATGTACTGTTATGCTGCAATAGCATTAACTGAATAAGAGCTTTCCTATTTTTCTATGATGAGGTGAATGTTGCTACGTGTTTGTATTTTTCCAGAGTTCTCCGTTCGCCGCTCACATTATCCCTGTTATGAAATGCAATACTTACAGTATGAACTTAATGTAGCATATCCTGCAGTGATTAGACACACTGCTACTCTGTGTCAAGTGTGATGATGTATTGCTATACCTATCCACTTTTGTTACAGTATTAAATATAAATACGTACATAAATATTCATAGTGACATTTATTTTGAGACAATCTTGATGAAAAAGAGATAGCTCGGAGGTGTACATGTTTCTTTAATTTACTGATGATGAACGGTTTCAGAAAACTTCTGTCTCTTCTTTTTATTGTTTTTACAATTTCTATTTCTTTTCTTTTTTTCTAGGAGCAAAACATTTACCATTTAGTGCTTTCCGAATATATAGAAACAAAAACAAATGTGAAATATTTTTGAACTTATGCCCAAAGAAGATTAATTTAAACATGTTACTTGAGGCGCATGGATGAAAATATGTCGTGTTTAGGAGCGTTCCCTGACCTTATTTGTCACTCCTGAAAAAACAAAACCAAACAAACAAAAGAAAAACAGAAAAAAAATATATATATATATGAAATATTTAGTGTTTCCTTTACTGCTCCAGCTCGCTGACTCTTTCTGTGCAAACATTAGCCTCTGATCCTATTTAATGTTATGAAAAGTTTACATTATAATGTTTTTCCTCTTGATTGTAAAATGCCGCGGGAGCTTAAACAATGCCGCGGGAGCTTAAACTTTTGCTGATGGTTACACTACCATTTGAAATATGTGAAGAAAACGTAAATAAAAATCATATTATAAAGTGCATTTTTCTTAAGTTTTTTATTCGTTTATTTTGTCCTATTTTTTGTTTATATGTTTTAAACTACATATATGTGATATCTATGGAAGAGGATTAGGGCCACCGAAAAAAAAAAAGAATTCTGACTTTAAAGTCAGAATTCATTTCTTCTTTTTTTTCGGTGGCCCTAATCCTTTTCCATAGATATATATACTTAATTTGAAATAAAATCTTTAAAATAAATCTTTTATTTAATGGCATAACCTCACATTGAACGCAAATCTGACGTTCAATTTACTGGGGGTAGAAACCCAAACATTAAGAAAAAAAAGTGACCTCAACTGTTTGGGTTGTCTCGTGTGGAATGTGAGTCTCTCTCGCCATCTATCGTCAATAAATCAGAACTGCACCCAGTGACAAAGCCCATTACACCGGAAATTGCGTCACCTTCCTTACAAACATGGCGACCGTGACAACAGGTGAGAACGTCAGGGCCCGGCGAGCGAGACACAATACTTGACAAAAACAATAAAACACTCATGGAAGCGTTTGTGGGACATGGCGTCCAATGTCAGTTGTTAACTTTGTCGCGGCGTCGGTGGTGTTTCTTGTTTACAGTTTTGTTTTTATCGCTAACGAGTGCTTGTTTCTTTTATTTAGCGGCTAAACGATGCTAACATGTATCTGCTGCTGGTGGGTTCACGGTGGCATCTTAACGTCTCATTTCATCTTTATGGACGGAACAACCAGCAGCATAGAGCCGCTTCATCTTTCGTTAGGTCAAGCTGGCGAACTTGTTTGTAAGTCGTGCTGTAGTTAAGATTTTAAAGAGTAACATTCACAATTGACTGGTGGAGATTTCCCTCAGTTTAGCTCAAAGTAGCGCGACATAATAATTGATGAACACAGTGTTTTATATGCCAAAGATGACCAAGCCCTAGTCTTTATCTTTGTGGCCTTTAAATTATACGCGTCTATTTTGAAAGACTCGTTATAAACGAGGCTACTCGTACAAAAGTAGCCTAGTTGTAACGTATTTGTGTCTTCGCTTTATTCTTCAAGCGCCTGAGTGTTTAAAAATAACTTTGTAGAACGGTATTATTTCTGCATCTTTATCTCTTTATCTGTTTGATAGTTTTTCCAAGATTACATGGTTGAAGCAGAAATGGAGCTTATGAAATGTAAACAGTTCTAGGATCAAAATTTCCACCCCCACGCCCCCCCCCAAAAAGCGCCTTTTGACTTTTAAGAGCCAATCAAAATGTGGGAAAATTGTGGACTCTGTGGGTGTCCGATGGTAATTTAGCCAGGGTGAGAGTTGTCATCTCCATCCGAGCTCATCGGCTAGTCAGAGAGTGTTGGCTGGTTATTGTTGCAGCAGCTGTTGTGCTTTGCTTCCTTCACTCTGTCTCTGTAACTCAAGCCTCAATATGTTTCATCACTGGTGGTATAAATAACCTCCAGCTGCTTACGGTCAGCATGTGTTAGTCCTCCACATACTGCTGTCTGCTCCAGTTTGCGTCTCACACAGGGCCGTGGTGAGAGCCAGCTTCCCGGCTTACAGTGATGCTGGCAACCATCAATGCATATTTTCAGAAAGCAGATTTTTATATGAAGTATGATGACTTTTTTTGATTTCCCTGCCCATTTGTACCAGTTTTTATTTCATCATTTGCAGTTCACCGCTCTACATTTTAAAACTGAACAGTCTTGTTTTTAGTCATTCTTGTGTTAAATTGATTTTTAAAATTCTTTGCTTTGTCTTTTGTCCAAAGCCACCTCAGAGTGGATTCAGTTTTTTAAGGATGCAGGGATTCCTGCCGGCCTCGCTGTCACCTATGCAGTTTCCTTTGTGGACCACAGGTAACTTAAAGTCTTCATTAACGTGTTATTAGAGACGTATCAGTCAGAAAATCACTGATTCTGTAAATGTCTGACGTTCCAAAACTGATTTTAGCTGATTCCAATTCCAGCCAACAGATTGTTTTTTTCTACTTTCTTTCTATATAAAAAAATAATTATAAAATCTTCATAAAATGTGTATTGTAAATAAGAAGGATTTTCCTAAAAAGAGGAGATTCTCTCTCCCTGTCTGCGTCGTTGGAAATCCAATTTAATGAAGTATTCCAGTTTCTAAGACAGAGGAACACTTTAAACGTGCTGAAACAAATCATAGCGTAGATATTATCTAGTACACTGGACAAAAATGTAAATCCAACACTTATATTTACTCCCATTTTGTCATGAGCTGAGCTCAAACGTCCAAATCTTTTTCTATACATTGTTCAAAAAAATGTCCAAGTCTGTTAGTGAGCATTTCTCCTTTGCAGAGAAAATCCATCCCACCTCGCAGGTGTGTCGTATTAAGATGCTGATTGCGCGTTGTTATTGCACAGTGTGTGTTAGGGTGGCTACAATAAAAGATCTGTCATCAGTTTGTGTGCTGTTAAGCAGGATTTCAGCGTAAACGCATTGCAGAGACATGATGTTTTAAGGTTTTTAAACTACTTTTCCTTACTATGTTACTGATTAGTGCATGAAGCATTGCTAAGAGTGTACCGTGTTGTCCCTCTAAACTAAGTACGTCTTTTTGTTAGCTGTGAGATTTCAAACAGCTTGACAACTTTTTTTTTAAATCCAGCTGATTCTGTAACTGAAGTCAAAAGTGGAAAACAGCTGAACTGTGGTAACTTTTCTGTTACCTGCTTACATCTCTTCCTGCTCTTGTTCAGTGGCATATAAGTAAAACAAGAAGATTGCTTTATTTATTAGAAGCTTTTAATACATTTTTTTCTTCTTCTGACTTTTCCATTTTCTATGCTGACAACTTCACAACTGAAGGATGTTGTTTTTAGCATAAGAAACATAAGATCCAATTTTTAGTTTCCAACCGTTAGATGTCCAATCGCAGCCAGTCTTACAGAAAACCAAATGATTCCTCTTGGCAGCCAGTTTCTCAGCGCATTTCTTTCTTATATCAACACTTTATGCATTTATCATCTCCATAATGTTTGTATCTGATTTTGTTTGCACTGTTGCGTCAGAATCCAGAAGAACATGCTAATGGACCTCAGTAAAGACATCATGATGGACCTCGGCATTACAGTCATCGGAGACATCATTACCATTCTTAAACATGCCAAACAGGTGCACAGGCAGGTGAGGCAAGAATCCGTGTTTATCTTGTAGCTACTTGGCTGTTGAGTTTTACTTCACCAAGCACTTACCAATGAAAACATTTCAACACGGTTTATGGGATATAAAGTGCTGTGAAAAAGTCTCCCTCATACACATGTTTATTATTATTATTATGATGTTTATTTTTTCTGCTTAAGTGTTTCTTACCATGAATACAATTTTTAATTCTATGTTAAAAAAGTAATTCCTACCTAAAGCCTAAAAATTAGTTCCTGAGATTAAAAAGTTTACCAAATTGAATAAACTGAATTTGACTGTAGTAAAGTTAGTGGTTTGTATTTGAATTACAAGAAGACCCCAAAGCTCTTCACCCTACAATTATTCACCCATTAATTCACACTCTGATGGTGGTAACACTACAACTGCAAACTGGATGTAGTGTTTTGTAAAGTACTTTGACATTACTTAAAAAAAAAAAAAAAGATTAGTATACTGAACTGGAAACCAAATAGTTGTCTCAATGAGTCTCTTATTTCAATAGGATCAATTTTGGCCTGTTGTTTTTTTTTTGTTTTTTTGACAGAATTGTTTTAATTCATCCCACAGAATTAAGCTCAGACTTGTGCTAGGTAATACAAAGTCATTCATTTTGGTTTTTAGCCATTGAGAGGTGAAGGAATAAAGTGATACACAATGATTATTACATACATGAAATTAAATGGTTTCAAAATAAATGTTGGACGAACAAACTCTTGAGTACCAAATGGGAATGTGAAGTGTTGGTTTTTAATGTCATTTACATTTCTAAAATGATATCTTGGTGGTCCTGTTGGTCTTTTTATAAACATAAATTCATGTGATGCCTCTTGTTTCCTGCTTCAGTTCATATTTTTGACCCGACCTGAAATTCAGATGTTGTCGGATCAAAATTATTTGCTTTATTGTCGGGTTGGGCTATGTCTACAGTGGCGTGTTTAATATGCCTACAAACCATCTAGCACAGAGAAAAGAAAATCAAATGAAAATGCACATTTTATTCTTGTGTTAATCTGCTTATGATAGACTTAATAGGAGAGTTGGCAGCTTACCATGTTGAGGAAACAAATAAAGTAAGGTGCAGAGGTTAGACTGTAACAAGCATGGTGCATAATAAATGTGCTTTCAGCCTCACCCTGCTCCGCTCTTATCAGTCTCACATCCCAGACTGACTCACCGGTTGCAGCGACCAACAAACTGGAGTTGGAAGATGTAAAAAAGCTAAAAACAGCAGAAGTTACACTCCTTACTGAAATTACTGCTTTTGTCTAAAAACAAAAGCAGTAAAATCTTGTTTAAAATGTCGGGTTTACTTCTGGCCTATGATTAAAGTTAATTAGTCGGGTCGCATCAGGCTCGGAGACAATGTGTACTGGCTCAAGCCGGGTCGGGTTGGATTTTTTTTTTTAGGTCTGATCTAAACTCTTATTTTCTGCTGGTGTTATTTTCTCAGGACATGTGCAAAATGGCAGCTGAGGCCATCACCTCAGGACAGACCAGTGTCCAGGCTGAGCTCAGAAGAACGGCCAAGACTCGTGAGTAATAAAGATTTTATTTAATTTTTCTGTACGAGACGGAGACCAGAACATCGCGACCTTCACACGGCGTCATATTGTCTTCCACCATAGAGCAGAGAGAGAATGAACAAAGACAGAAGGTAACAGAATGACAAAGGATTTTGTTAAACAACTTGCAACACCATACAAGACAGCGTTACGAAATAACATCCAATGAAACTGGATGACTGTAGTGCAACCCTTTTTTCGGCATCAATAAATGCAGAACTCTCTTACGGAGGCCGCTTCTCCTTCAGGTTTGGGTTGTGTTTTCATTCCTGCCTCTAAAGTTAGCCCTGTGTCTCTTTCTGCTGGACTTTTAAACCGATTTCAAATGTTAAAAATCAAGGCTCCAAGAAGTCGCCAAATTGTCATTCGTAACATTGCAACTTATAACAATCGCTGGTGGTGACATAAAAGAAACAAAGAGCTAGACAGAACCTTCTCTTAGTGAGCACATCCTGGGTTAAATAAGTAAAATCCCTCATAATTCATAACATCCACACTTGTGTGAAATGCTTCCACTCAGTCCAGAAAATTGTTCTTGTACAGCTTCCCATCCTTTTAGTTTTTTTACCAATTTTGACCTTTTTTTAAAAACCACTTTTTAGCTCAACTTTACCAACGCTGGTGCAGATAAAGGTTAAGTGCTCTTCAGTTAGCGCTCCTGTCCCAGCAGGCAACTCTGCATGACGTTCCATCACATTCTTCGCCATGAACACCTGATCGATTTGTCAGCCCACCCAGAAGCCAGATGGAGAACTGCTTGAATCGTTATGTGTTGTGTTAGCAGTAATTACACTGGCGCTGATGATCCACACACAGCGTCTGCCATAGTTCAGATAACGAGGTTAGGAAATCAAGCTATTTGTTTTGAGGGTTTTTTTTGATAAATATTTTTACTTATTTGTTATAAATTAGGCTGAGTTTGTTTTTGTTTTCTGTCCTTTAAGTCCCAATGCAGCTCCTGTTGATCCAGTTTGTGCCACCGTACATTCTGGGAGATATTTTAGAATGCCGACTCTTCTTTGAGCCGCTCCCGAGAAGCTTGTGCAGTGACGCAGAGTATGTTGCTTTGCTGCAGGAGTGTGCAAAAAAATATTTAGATGTTTGCGTAAAAGTATGACGCATAGCAACAACCACGTTCCAGTGTTTCCTACTTCATCATAAGAATATAATATTAATATTTTATTTTGGCACTACAGCAAAGATTTACAGGTGGATATTTTTGTTAAAGTAATATAAAAGGAGTCAAATTGATGAAACTCTGAATCAAGATTATTCCCAGTTTTCTATTTGTCTACCAAGCTATATGGTAATCAAAAAGAAAAAGTGACCTGTGTACATATTCAGTTAAACTGGATGAAAAATACTAAATAAAAACTTTGGACCTACATATGTATACTTTATATCACTTGAAACAGCGCAGCCTGAAAGGAACTTGGGTAATATTTTGTTCTCTTGATTTTATAGATATTATTAAACAGATTGAACCCCTAGTTAAGATCCTGGACTTTTCATTACTACTGACTAGAAAAAACTTTTGCAACATGTTTCCCCACAAAACTCATCATGTGATTTCTGTAGTTCTTGTAGGTTTTCCGTGCTGGCTAAGAGTTCATTTTGTATTACACTTAATATTCCCTGCCACAAAGTTTTATTGCGCAAGTTAACGTCAGGCAGCTTGAAAAAGGTGAAGATGAACCAAAACAGTAATCGTATCGTTTAAATATATCCTAACGACATTTGCATTTCTGGCTTTTCCATAGTTGATTTAATTTAATAATTAGGGGTAAAAAACTGAGACAATATTGACAATTTGTCATACTTGTGTGTTTTTACAGCTGCTACTCGTATGATTGCCAACGCTTTGAGCCATGACTCCCCTCCCGCCACGCCAGTCCGCCGACCCATTGACAACCGGCTCTCGGTCACAGTGTCCAACTCGCAGGCAAACAAGAACAGCAAAGCAGGTAGATGACATGTTTGAATTAGTTTGTGTTTTTTTTCACCCCTTTTTGATATTTAGTTGTTCTTCCTATGGCGCCGTTTGATTCCTGTGTCTTTTTGCCAGTCGTAAGCCAGCCAGCCGACGAGGGGAAGCCTGCAGCAAAGCGCCGACGTGTCACAGCTGAGATGGAAGGCAAGTACATCATCAACATGCCAAAGGGCACCACGCCTCGTACACGTCGAATCCTGGCCCAGCAGGCCAAGAAAGGTAGGCCTGACCCTGCGGCCTTGCCGACAGCCTAACTAACCAACAGCAGCACTCAACTAATCAACTCTAAATGCCCCTTTCGGTTATTTAACCAGCTTACCAGTTTCACTAATATTCCTAACTGGGGTAATTATCCTTCCTTCATTCCTAAAATCTCTGATCTCACAAACTCTCTGCAAAATCTGAAATCTTTGCTCTTGCTTTGACCTTGAAGGAATTTCAATAAGTTTCATAAAGAGCTCTTAAAGAGTTCGCAAAATAATTTCTTCAAATCAATATTTTCTTATGCTGTTTCTTCCTTAATTCTTGACACTTTTTGAACACTCATTCTTAAAATATTTATGGCAGCACTTCTTTTTTTTTTAATTTGCAAAGAGAAAGCAAATTTTCCAGTAATGCACCAATCACAGATGAACGAAAAAAAGTCGTGTTAAAATTTAGGCCCAGAGTTGACTTAGGATTTTATCAGTTTAGCCCTATTATACAGAAGCACTATTACTTTTTAGTCTTAATGAACCCTGAATGTAGAAGAAGTGAGACTTTTTACACAGTGGCTTCCAAAAGCATTCACACCCTTAACCATTTTCACATTTGGTTACAGCCACACACTTCAAAGTATTTTTATGGAAATTGATGCGCCAGAAGGCCAACGAAATGTATAATAAAGATGCATAGTTAATTATCTGTATATATATATATATATATATATATATATATATATATATATAATCTAAGAATTGAGTCAATTCTGCCAAAGATATTTAGGCATTCTTTTGTGTGTGTGAACCTTGAATTCCTAAGCTGTATCCTAATTTGTGAGTAGGTTGCTTCTTCAAATTTTTTTAATTTAATATTTCTTAAGTAATGTCCTGATAGCATTAGTTTGTTCGCAAAGGACTTTCAATTGCTATGCACGGAAATTAAATAACTTACAATATTTATTTCAGTACGTCCAACACCAAGTGAAACAAATTTGGATTAATTTTACAAAGACTGCTGTTTTGACTTCCGTGGTGGAAAAAGGTTCAATAAACCTTTTGTCTAGCCATTTATCTTATATAACCAAGAAAAAGAAAAAACCCTCGCATAAGTGGTAACTAGGGCTGGCTGATGTGACTTAAAAATGAAATATATATATTTTTAATGCTAAATTCAATTCCTAATTTTAATCAATGTTTTTCCTCATTTTTTTTCTTAAAATGAATTTAAATGACAAAACATATATATTTTTTACATTTATTTAAATAATCTTTTCTTTGAGTCGACCTGAATTCAAAGATGAAATAAACAGAAGCTGTAAAACACACTTCTCAAACAAGATGGTAGTTCTTGGGTGGGCTGACATCGCTCTGAACAATGAAAAGCTAAGATTAAAGAAATAAATAAATCACAGTTTTCCTAAAAATAAATCTCCAAAAAGAGAGCATTGAGTTCATTGCTCAGCCCTATTGTCATAAGCTGCGACCTTTGTGTTTGACAGAAACTGTTTGTTTCTCTGAAACAGGCTTAAAGCGTACCTCTGTGTTTGAAAGACTTGGAGCCGAATCGATGGCAGACACGACGACCAGTAACAGCAAGGTGAGTGCGGTCGCTATGACTTCCAACTGAAACCTGGAGTAAAGCTGTGACCTAACCTCGGCGTGTTCTGGCAGCCCACCGGGGTGTTCAGCCGCCTGGACAAGGGGGACAAAAGCGGAGAGATGCCGAAGCCAGGAAACACGGACGCAAACACGGACGAAGATGACGAGGACACAGACGGCGAGGGCTCTGTCCTGCAGTATGCCGGCGTCCTCAAGAGACCCACACCGTCTAAGAAGAAAGCGCTCACTTCCAAGGCGCCCCCGATCACCCTGCGTCGCCTGGGTGGGAAATTCAAGCTGCTTCCCTCCGATGCTCCCACCTCCTCTTCTACCTCACCCCCAAACGGCCTCCCACCGGCCAAAATCAGCATTCTTCAGAGACTGGGCAAGCCCCCCGCCACAGGCGCAGCGGTGACGCCAACGTCCGCTGACACTCAGGACAACAGAGTGACGAGCACCAGATCCAGAGCACCGGAGAAATCCACTTCAGCCAGTTCAAAGGTCAGCAGCAGCAACAGCCCAGGGGGAGGAGGGGAGTCTGCTGGGGCCAAGATGGACGTCAAGGCTGTCAGTGTTTTCAAAAGACTGGGCAGCAAGAAACCCTAACGTCGTGATTCAGACTCTTACTATAGAGTTTGCAGCCATCCTCCTTTTCCTTCGTACAGGAAGGCAAGTTGGTATTATTATTATTATTTAATGTTTGTTTTTTTTCTCCTGCTGCCATTGATAAGTCACTTTTATTTGGTCTTGGGACTTTTATTTAAAAACTTTAGTAATGCCGTATTTTCATGTTGCTTTTTTCATTGTGTCATATCAGCCTTTTCTGTATTTTATTTGATAAATTATGAGCATGAGCTGAAATGCTGTTCTAATTTTCCCTGTTTACTCAACATACAGGTGCATCAAAACGAGTTGGAATGTCATCAAAAGTCATTTATTTTAATTATTCAGTTCAAAAAGATAAGCTCAGATATATATTCATTCCACCCACAGTAATATACTTTACTCTTTTATTTCTGTTCACTTTAATCCTAAACCTAGAATTTAGTGTACTCAGACACCAAAACATTTAAAAAATATTTTTAATACAGAATATAGAAAAGTTTCACTTTTTGAATTGAATTCATGAAATCAGCTTTTCAGTGATATTCTTGCTCTTTTAAATGCACCCGTGTAAAGACTGCTGCCTACACTCTCCATTGAACAATCCTCAGACTATGCGTAATTGTTGAAAATGTCCTAAAAATAATGTATTAGTTAGCTGGATACATTTAGATTAGCTCTCAGCAGTTCGACACAGTACACATCCCGAGATGATTAAGGAATTTAAATGTGTTCTCCGGACCTGAAAATGCCTCCTGCACCATTATCATCATCAAAAGCTTCTGAGCTTTTTTAGCAGATATAAAAAAGGTAAGAAAAAATGATCATGCTGATAAATCCTCATTGAACCCTTAAGACTAGAAGAGCAACATGCCTCTGCTTCAGCGCTTTGTTGGAGTGGTCGTAGCACCTTTTATCCTTTTGACCACAGGCAGAGCGTTTTCTACAGCCTACTTGAACCTGGTTCAAGTAGGCTGGAGTAGAAAACCTGGAGTAGAAAACCTGGTCTGATTTTTTTGTATTTCCACCTGGACGCTCTGGTGTAGAACCTCAGTCATCAGTTCACTGTAGATACTTCACCTCAGTCCTCTTAGAGATCATTCGAAGCTGCAGTTGGTTGCACTGTAAATATTTTAAAAATGTTTTTATGGTTTAAAGGAAAAACAAAGTAGAGCAAAAAACATCAGCATTGATGATTTTGTTTTCTTTTTTTTTTTTTTTAAGATATTGAGGGAAAAAAATGTTCTGGTTTTGAACAAATTGTGCTTGAAAAAGAATAGAAATGTTATACTCAATGTCTGCATTAGCCTGTAAAGGGCAAAGTGAACACCCGTTTCCTATGAAAACACTTGAGCACCTCATTTATCAATAAACCTTTTCAACCTCCGGTCTGATTTTTATGTTTTTAACAGAGGCATCAATGTAAGTTGAGACAGTTCATCTCCATGGGGGAAAAAAGCATTTAAAATTGCTGCCTCCTGTTGCTTGTCACTCTAAAATACTCCGAAATCATCTCACTTTAAACGTAGAAGATAAAAACATCTGTGGATGTTTAAACAGAGAATTCCTGAAGATCAAGACCGGTCTTGACTCCAAATTGTAACTATCAATTTAAATCTTTGCTAAAAGATAAAACAGCCTTTGCTTCTGTTCAGTGGACAGACTTAAGTGCACTGTTGCTTCTTCTACAGCATTTAAGAGAAGGTATCAGCCAGCTAATTAAGCACACTTGAATAATTGATTATCTTTAGTAGTTATCTCCTCTAGAGCAGGCGATTCTGTTGGTTTGTGACATAATTTGTGGGATTCACTTAAACCTCAATGGTTGTGGAAAATCTGGACTTCCTTTGCAGTCTCCCTGTGCATAGTGTAGGGCAGAAATTAATTGTTTGTTCATATTACAATATAACGCTGACTCTTACCCCAGTACTGTAAGAGATTGTTGCAGTCATGGCAACAGTATTTGGTAAGTGGAAAGCTGATTTAAAGGAATCTTAAGGTGCAGAACATGAGTTCAAGCAGATATTAATGTATTTATTTACAAGTAATTTACGACTAATAATGATAGACACCAATAAAAGCTGCATCATAAGGATAAATATAAGCTTGTACAATATCTGCAGTTGAGTTTTATTTACTAACTAATTTTCCAAAATATTTTGCATTTGACAAATTGATAAATTTTGTTTTGCTCATGTTTTTAAATACCACTATTGATGAAAAACAAGCAAATGGGACATAAAAGAAACAAATACTGTAAACATCCATAGAAAATATATTGGTAAGTAAACATGGTTGGAGAAATCTAAAATGCCTGAAGACCAGAATGTCACAGTATTGTGTTGAAAAGGCACACAGATTGATTCAACAAATGCCTTCTGTATGTAAATAGTGTTTTCCTTTTTTGTTGTCTGTTACGACTATAAAACAGTAGACAGGTTTTAGAAAGGAGCCAATCAATTTAAGTATCGCCATATATAAGCTTATACGATTTAGACGTCATCACTTTAAATCTCACACCATTTTAAATATGGAGATATTACTGATTATTGAGTCTCTCAATAACCAGTAATATACGACAACCCATAAATATGTGTATTTTACTCTATGTCCAGTTGAGGTCGCTGTCTTTCTCTTCTTTCCTTCGCATGCGCCCTCCTGCTGCTTCTCCATCTCTGAAAACCTTATCAGCTGAAGCCATCACAGGCGCTTCTCGTTGACTATATGTATAAAAGTAAAATCCGGATCATTTAATTATATTAATTTTATTAATTAAAAAATAGTTACTGATAATAAATGTTTGCGTAGCTTCTTTTTTTTTCCATTTTACGTAAAATCTCTACCGCAGCAACGCCTCACGACTTTTTCTCTCCCATCATCCTGTGCGGTGTGAGGGGTTTCGTGTGCGCGCTGTCTGTGGTGCTGAAGCTGCGCGTGCCATCCACAAGAGCATCCTTCCTTCCGCGAGACCGGAAAGGGGAATTCTGTTTTCGACGGTTGGAACGGTTGCTAATTTCGGGACGCTTCCTCCTGCTTCTTTTTGCTCTTTTTCGCCCTTTTAACGCATTTATTATTTGAAGCGCAAGTGACGGTCTTCAGACGCGCCTTTAGCCTCTTTTTCTTTCGTTTCTTTCGTATTTTATCGACGCTTCCAGTCAGTTCGGTGCCGCCTGCCTGCCTGCCTGCCTGCCCCGCCGATACCGCATCCTTTATGCACAGCACGCTGCTCCAGTACTCCCCGACGAAACACACCGAGCACAATGGCCCGCTCCAGCTGCGTTCACTGAGAGACATGGAAGCCAAACAACACCAGATAAAAAGCCTGAAGAGCTACCCGGAGACTGGCGGTCGTAGCCTGGCAGCGGCCGCCGGAGGAGGAGGCGGCGGTGGCGGCGGTGGTGGAGGTGGCGGTGGTGGAGGAGGAGGAGGAGACGGCGGGTATCGAGCCGGCTCGGCCGAAATGGAGATGGAGCTGAAGATTCAGAAAGCCATCGACTTCAAAGCGGAGGGCCACCGCTGCTACAAGGAGAAGAAATTCCGGGAGGCGATAGGCAAGTACCACCGTGCGCTGCTCCAGCTGAAAGGGGTTCATGTTGTGGACGGGACGACGGGCTCCGAGGTCAACCTGCTGAGCCAAGCCGCGGCCAAGCTGACCGAGGAGCAGCGGAGAGCCGTGGAGAGCACCGAGATCGAGTGCTACGACAGCCTGACAGGTGAGCGATGGTCGGCCCGGAACTGCTGGCACGGTTGTTCGCTCCGGTTCACTGGGTTCATCATAGTAGGCTGAGTTATTTTTACAGACTTTCTTTCTCTTGTGCAATAACAGTGTGAGCGCAGAGGTGGATGATAGCCTGTTGTATCCAGGAGCGAACAAAGTGTACTGATTTAACATAAGATATCAGACTTACCAACCAGCGCAGCGATTTTCCAATCAAATCAATTTTCATCCAATAATTATCAGAATAAATTCGGTTTATGTGCCAACGAATAATATAATTGTTTACCACATGTACAGTTTATCATTTGATTAGAGCTCATTTTTGTTGTAATGGATAATCAGTGTTTTTCAAAGCAACAAGTTGATACAACTTCAGGGCTTACTGTCCTGTAACACACAGTTCTGTAGGTTAAAGGAAAACCATGCAGGGTTAGAAAATATATGTGGCTTTTTCTTATTGTACAGTTGAAAACATATATTTATATACATTGTGTAAACTTTTTTTTCCTTACTGCCTGGTACTGAATCAAGTCAAACTTTCCCTGTTTTTTTTGGTTAGGATAACTAAGGGGAAAAAAATTTGCTAAGCTAAATAACAAAATAATGCGAAAAAGAACTTTTCTGAAAATCAAAAGTTCCCTAGATGTTTTCAACATTTGGTAGAATTGCCTTTTAAACTTTAAGGCTTGGGTCAAACGTTTTGTGTATCCTTACCAAGAGATTTGCACAATTATTTTCTGGTAATTCTGGCCCATTCCTCCTGACAGAAATAGTGTAAATAAGTAAAATTTTTAGGCTGCCTCACTCTCACACGCCTTTTCATTTCTGTCCTCCCATTTTGGATGGAGATCATGGGCCTTGTGACTCAAAAACTGAATAAACGTTACCCTTATATTACTTTTAGATAATTCAGTGATATGCTTAAAGTGCTTGATAATATGCTTGAAATGCTGTTTCAGTATTTCCATGTAATGTTGTTCCCTTATGAAACTTTATACAGCTCTGGAAAAAATAAAGAGGCTGCTGCATAATTATCAGTTTCTCTGATTTTACTCTTGATAGGTATATGTTTGAGTGAAATTAACGTCATTCTTTTATTTTATGAACTACTGATAACATGATAACATAAATTCCAAGCAAAACTTTAGTATTTATTAGTAGAAAATGAGAAAGAATCAAAATAATAAAAAAGATGCAGTGCTTTCAGACCTCAAATAATGCAAAGAAAACAAGTTCATATTCATTTATAAACAATAATACCAATGTTTTAACTCAGGAAGACTTTAGATATCAATATTTGGTGGAATAACCATGAGGTTTTCAATGGCATTCAGTGCAGTGGTTTTCCAGAGCTGAATTTTGCAAAATGCAGCCGTCCCTCTAATTTTCAGTCTAATTAGACCACAGGTTATGTCTCTACAATGTACATTTTTGTCCCTGAGTGTTTACAAACTGCAATTTGGCTTTTTGTGTAGTTTTCAGAGTAATGGCTTCCTTCTCTCAGCCTACATTGACACGTTCTAACCACTTTTAACAAACATTTTCACAGAATTTTTTTCTTTTTTGTTTTGGGGCTTAAACACACATCCTGCAGCAAAATTTCTACAACACAGAACCCGTCTCCTTTCTTAACATTATGATGGCTAGAGATTTCTGTGCGGTCTAGTTGTGCACAGTTGTATAAGCAGGAAGGTAAACAGATGAACGTGGCACCTTTAGACAAATTATTCACGAGAAGAAGATGAATGTGTGAGGTGTGCTTCAAAAACAACCACAGGTTTGCCCTAAACTTAATTGTCTCAAATAAACACAGTCAGAACCTTACCAGCCATGATATTATCAACAGGGGTTTTCTAAAGTGGTATATTTACTGAATGTAGACCTCTGAATTTATACAAAAGAAACAAAAATTTAACAAAAGGAAGTACTAATCCTAAGTGACCTCAAATAAGAAAAAGTTAGTATGATTTAATGTCAGTAAGAAAACGGTTATATGTTTTGTTGTACAATGTGTGTAAATATCTAGTCTGAACTGTACATTAAAGTATAAATATTTGTTGCCTTAATTACATAACAGTCTGCTTTTTTGATAATATTTGTCATAATAGGTAACCATTAACTATTGTCTGAATAATAAGCAACATTTGCCACCTTCTTGCCTTGCAGCCCCAAGAGACCTTGAACCCGAGTGTACAACACACTAACTGACTACACACATATTGGTGCAAATACCTAAAGTTTAGAAGTTATATTGACAGAGTCATAATATAAGGCTAAGCTTTAATTGAATAAGTTGTTGCTGAAATGCCTAAACATTTTGGAAATACGTTGAAAAAACAACCAATGTTATTCCTTTGTGCTTTTTTATCCAAAGTTAGCTGTAGGTTAGGAGGACAAACCACTTATAACTTTGTAAACAACTACTAAGATGTATTCATAGACTCTATTTTAGGTGGAATTCACTATTTACTGTGCACTAAATATACAGCCATTACGTGGAAGTCCAACTTCCTGATTTTTAAATGGATCTCCATGAGTTTTCTCCCACTTGTAAGGTCACCTAGACTCTCAGAAACAGCTATAACATTTTTGTTCAAATTTGCGCAACCATACCTGACCTTTGTGGATACTATTATACCAAAGCCTTTATTGAACTCTACATAAAATATTATTCAAAATTTATAGATGTACGGTCATCAGTGCCAAGTATTGTCTTACTGCATCTCCTTTTTTGTTTGTTGTTTTTTCGCTCCTTTATGTGTGTAAGTTTGGAAGGGGTTTTGTTCACTAACTTTAAAATCTTGAAATGAAGCATTGCAAACAGAAGGAAATGATATTGTCTGATATTTCTTTTGTTTTTATTCTTTTAAACATTGAAATATATTACATAAAAATGTTTAAATTGCAGATGTTATCCCCAAATGCTCCTCGTGTAGTAAATAATATAAAGTACTTTAGCATAAAATATGATGTTACACAGCAAGTTGAATTTATTTTTGGCTTAACAGTTAACCATAAAACAAGTAGTGTTGAATGTTAATTGCAAAAATAATAGAAATACAAATAAAAAGAACTGGCAATGTCACTGTAGAAACTTTGTCAGAATCCAATAAAAATACTTCACTCAGATGAATATATATACTGTATACTGTTCCCAAATTTCTCATTTTTTCAAAAGTGAATCTTTTACATTTTTTAAACAAATGTTTCATTCATTTATACAAGACAAATGGGGAAAAACAAACAAAAAACATGACAGTTTTTTTTTGTTGTTTTTTTGTCAGCCATTTCACTTGTTTTTGCTGTCTGTCATTTTACATTTTATCCAAACCTTTTCTTTGTGGTACGTTCATAAATCAAACATATGTTTGTATATAGTTTAAACTGGACATCCAAAAACTATATCTTCTAATGTTACTGATTGTATTTTAGCCTCAATATACTCTGAGTTTTGTGGTGTTTTTCTGAGCAACATAAAAAAATATCACAAAGAAGAAGCATTGAGTAAACATGTTGCCAAACTGCTGCCAGGCTTTGGCAGCGCCATCTGCCTCTTGACCAGTAGGTCTGATTAGATGTACAAGTCCAGAACGAAGTGAGGACAATAGTGCTTAGTTGTGTGCATTTCAGCAGATGTTTTACAGTGTTTTTAGGACTGTATAAACTAAACTGAGAGTGGAGAGGTTGTGTGGTGTTTCTGTGCTAGGGTCTGTCCTGTCAGTTTCCCACGATGCACTGAAGGTCGCTTCCCCGATGCTGCATTCAGGGCCTGTCTGGTGCCTGTAGGGAGGCCGCTGTGGTGTGAAAGGCTTGGAGAGGAAAAAAGAGAGGGGAGGGAGGGAAAGAGGAACAAGGGAAAAAATATGAGAGTAAGTCCAAGGAGTGGCAGGGGGGAAATTGTAGACTGAAAGAACTGACATCATTTAGCATGACCTAGGAGGAAAGATGCGCTGAGAAGAGGAGTAGAGAATAGTGGGAAAATGAAGTGATGAGGCAAACGAGTGGACAGCTAGCACCTTATACTGCTGCATGTTTACCATGGCAACCATCACTATGATTGTTCCCTTTTTATTGGGTTGTTATTGCTCATGCCTTTTGTTCTCTGCTGACTCAAGTCTGGGTGTGCAAATGGACAATAATGGAAGAAGAACATCAGCCGAACGTTTCTCTGCCCTCGCAGAATCTATAAATGAGCAGAGCTGTATGGCACTGTGCAAAACACACGAGTCATCACTACTTTACATTTCAATTCCAGGAAGCCAGACTATCTTATAAGCTTTTGAAATTACTCTTTGTGTTTCTTATGATCTTTAGCTCCATTTTCACTCATCCTTTGTCTTGTATTTAAGTGTTTTCAGTGGAATGTACTTTTGCTTGTTTATTTGTTTGTTAAGCAACTTGACTTTAAATGATTAAAGCATGAAAAGCTCCTAAACGTAAGGGATAAAGCAGTGTGGTGTCTATAAACTCAACACCTCAGTGAACAACATATTTAAAAATTAAATTGAATATTTAGACTCTTATTTCTTTAGCTGGATCAGTAAAATGTGTCAAAGATAAATTATAACCTAAATAAATAATAGTAAGTGGTAAAAATCAAGAAATAAAATGCTGTTTTCTATATATATAAAAACAAGGTATTTTCCAAAGATAATTCAACTGGAAAACTCACAATGTAGATCAAATAAAAATCCTTTGCTAGATTGTTTTTACTCTGTCTGCTGTAGATTGTTTGATAATAAGCATCTTGCATGGCATGCTACCATAATAAAGTGCAAAAGGACTATAGAGCAAGGACAAAAACACATAAAAAGTCTAGAGTAATATAATAATAATAATAATAATAATATCAAAATAATAAAATTTTAGCCAGCATGTATTTTTCATGTTCTTGTGTCCCTGCACAAGTTAACTTTCCCTCACAGTGAGGGTGCATTAATATCAGTCAGATATTAGTGTCTAGATAGTATTTGTCTGTTAACACGTGTATGTACTCATAATCATATTCATAAGTGTTCTGATACTACAGGACCTGATATCAGTGTGAGAAAAGCAACATCTTCTCTGCATTAGATAACACCTCTCTCTATACAGGCATATTCAATAAATTAGAATATGGGTTCCAATGTTTGTCAGATTAAAAGTACCTTTTGACAATAACAACCTTTATCAACCAGTTTCTGCTACCGAGGATCGGACCGCCAGGGTCCCCTTCCTTGGCCGCCACCCATCACACAGTGCACCCGACCCCTTTGGCCCCTCCCACGGGTGGTGGGCCCATGGGAGGGGGGGCCCATGTTTCCTCTTCGGGCTGAGCCCGGCCGGGCTCCATGGGTAAAAGCCCGGCCACCAGACGCTCGCCATCGTGCCCCCCCTCCAGGCCTGGCTCCAGAGTGGGGCCCCGGTGACCCGCGTCCGGGCAAGGGAACACCAAGTCCAAAGTTTTCCTTCGTCATTAGGGTCTTCGGGCTGCGCTTTGTCTGGTCCCTCACCTAGGACCTGTCTGCGGGAGGAGGCCCCGGGGAAGACCCAGGACACGCTGGAGGGACTATGTCTCTCGGCTGGCCTGGGAACGCCTCGGGATTCCCCCGGAAGAGCTGGAAGAAGTGGCCAGGGAGAGGGAAGTCTGGGCCTCCCTTCTGAAGCTGCTACCCCCGCGACCCGACCTCGGATAAGCGGAAGAAGATGGATGGATGGATGGATGAACCTTTATCAACTAGGTTGCAAATTATGCAGCATTGTTAAGAGGAGGAAGATCAGCACTTTTAGCACAAGCAAAACCAACTAGAAGCTGAGTTCAACATGTTTGCTAGCAGCAGCGGGAGATTGTAACAGTTAACTGCATCCATCTCTAGAGAAGCAGGCCAAGATGTGCAGGGACAGCTGCAATGAATATAACAGAGGTACTTAACACCAGTACTTTTCCCGTCATGACCAGGTATTGTATGTTGTTGATAAATTGACAGCAGAGGTATCAGATCTTAAGCACCAACAAATCACCCACACAACGTTGCCCAAACTACATAACTTTGTGTAGAAGCCCACCCCCACTCAATCAACAACAGGTGTCTTGCTAATAGTTTGTCCACTTTCTTTTAAATCATGCCATAAGATGAGGTTTTCTGCTCTTGACTAATGAATAAAACAGAGGACACTATGCAGACAACTTTTTCAATACAAGGTCGCTACATATAGCAACATGGTAGCATAAAACTATTTTAGTTGCTGCATTTGTGCTTTAAAATGTATGTAGTTTAGAGGGTGCATAAAATATGAAGTATAGCCAGAGAAACAACATCTAAGTTGCTGCTTTTTGACAGTGTTCTACAATCTTTAAAATGATTAAATGTTCAGGCAGTCCTAAATGTGGCCTTATGTCTTCTGTTTCAGAGAAAGCTGAATTTGAGAGTTGCATAATAAAACAAACATTTTCTTAAATACTCTAAAGCTACTTTAGCCTCATAATAAAGGGAAAGACCTATAAATAAATGAAACAGGTGCCCTTTAAAATAGGTTAATTAATTCCATAAATCAGCAGAGAAATGCGGTTTTGGTCTCAGGAGGAAACAGTGCATTTATTTGGAGCTATTTTAGGATGTTGGAAAATACCCTCGGATATTGTTAACCTGAGTAGGAAGGTGTACTATCAGGCATGGTGGTTGCAACTATGTCAGCAAGGCTCATAATGTGTTTCAGTAGTTTCTGTTATGTGAGAAAGCTCAACAACTCTGAAGAAATATATTTGGCAGCATCAATAGCACTCTTAGTTTGATTAACATGAAACAACAAATGCAACTTTTATTTAGCTTTCATATAACTTTTATTTAAATCATACACACCAATACAGGTTAAAAATGGTTTGTAGCACTTTCTCTCCAGAAGTAGTTGTTAGGTTTATGATGACTTTATCACAAAAGACAGAAGAATGAAAAATATTTTATGCATTAAATAAATGTGTTTCTCCTGTTTCAACAAATACTGCATCTGTATTTCTTTTTCTTTTATATGCACAACTTAAAAACAATAAAGCAAGACAGATGTTAGAGAAGAGGTCAAGACATAACGAGTTGGTTTCATGGATTGAACTAAAAGTTTTACAAACTGTCATAAAATTGTGTGGGTTGTATAAACAGAGTCACTAATAGTAAATAACAAAATTGTTAAGGATTTTTAGAGAAAACAACAATAACCTTTACAATATATATTTTTATGTTTAAGATATTTTTAAAAACTAGTTACAACTCTCACACATTATAATTTAAACACTGGGCTTTGGTTGCAAGGTTGTGCCTGGTTTCCCAGAGTTCTGCTGGGTAGATGCTGCTCTAGGTGGTCAGGAGGGAGGAGGTGCCAACTGATTGGCTCGCTGTCTTTGGCCCTGACGTATGACAGAAGGCCAACAAGCAAACCACAACCAGTCACACGTGCAAGAGAGAATGCATGTCAGCAGTTGTGAGTGAGTGCAAGTACTTGTGTTCATGCAAGCATGTTTGTGTTTGTTTGTCTCTGCCTTCCCTGGCCGCTGGATGAACAGCAGCTGGCTCAGGGGTGCAGAAAACATGCATCGTGTTTGTGTGCACCGTTAGAGGGAAACAGAGTTGCGCCCAGCACGGTTTGTTCTGCCATTCTTACCAAACCCATTGCTGACTCTGCTAATTTGTTGAAACACTGTATATCTGTTCATGTCTGTGCCTGTTTTTCCACTGTCCTTGTTGTAGTCATGGGGAGGACATAATCTTCTTGTTGCCTCTGTGTGTGTCTGGCATTCAAAGGAAGAGAACAGATGTATCGACTCAGTTGCCTTAAAGGGAAAATTCAGTTTTCTCTTTGGATATTATGCTCAGGATAATAAAAAATGTGATTTAATTTAAAGTAGTTAAAGTCAGCCTCACCTCGATAGTAAAACATCTGAAGGCCATTTACCCATTAAAGACATTTTACTGACGTCAATTCAGTAAAGAGTTTCCGGTTTTAAAGCATGCCAATTAGAGGAAAATATATTCATAGAAAACTTGGATTAAACGTTTTAAATTTGCTGAACTCTAGTGGAGAAATGGATCAACCTATTTCCTAAAGACATTAGAAATGGTGTTTTAATCTTTATGGTAAAAAAAGTTCTCATTTCTGTTCAATTATATCATATTTGTTAGCTGGTTGTAATAACTATACAAGCAACTAAGAGTGAGAATTAGTTCATTTTGCACAGTCATCAGATCATAGAAATAAGTATACAGACTCTAGATATTCACTCATAAAGGAGACAAATTTATAAGAGTTTAATAAGCAATTCAAAGAGTTTCAGTATCTGCATCATTTATTTCTTAAGCATGAAATAAATGCATACTGATTCATAATTTTCTACATTTCTAATGGTGCAACTAATTTACCTAAGCAATGGCAAGTACTATAATAATCTGTAGTCATAATTTTTTTGTGCTTACATATTTGACTTATTGTATTTTTTAAGCTTTAGAAATAACTTTTTTCCCCCTTCAAATTACTGTGGGTGCAGTAGTCCCCTGCTTAAAGCCTGCAGCAGTACTTGAATGTGTGCGTACCTGAGTCATGTTTGACTACAGTCATTGTTTGGCTTCATCTGAGCTGAGGTTTCAAAACAAAGATGGCATAAAAAGTGCCAGATTATTGCCAAATGATATGGGTTACAAAAGTTATAAATGCTTTCAAACTTGGCAGTTGTCTCTTATCAACAACAATTAATCAGTGTTGTTGATGAGATAGTTGTTGTTCACTGTTGTTGCCCTTTTGTTTCATTACACAATTAAATTAAATAAATATACAATTAAAATTGTTTATTCATTTTTAATCACGTTTTTCTTTTTTCTTTTTTTTGGGGGGGTTATTGTCGTAATGGTGGACGTAATGCCATGTGTTATAGTCATGCAGGATTCATGTAGGAAGTTATTTCTGATTGAAATATGATTGCACTGTCATGTCCAAAAGTTTTTGACAAAAGTTCATTGTAAGAAATAAAATAAAAAAGATTTTTGGGACAACAAAATATGTTGACCCAAAACTCTGTGCACACTTGATGTTTATTTTCTCTTACAAGGTGATAGAGGCATGCTCATGTATGGGAAAGTCTATTGTTATCAGTATAAAAGAATACAAATAGATCAGTCAGTCAATACTTAAGTCAATACTTTAAGTATTGACTTAAAGTGACCCTTACCTAAAAGAAAACCTGAAAAGTCAGCAAAATGTCTCTCACAGCACTATGGAGCCACTGGATCACTTTGAGAGTCACTTTTCCATATGTGTATTACTTGCTTGCTCTACACAACCTATGCACTTTCCTCCAGCAAGAGACTTTCCTCATCACCACGTTGCTATTTTTCACATTTTTGTGCACTACTGGAAGTAGTGCACAACTCACAAACTCAGAAATTCACCTTACAAGTGAGTGTGTGTGCACTGCGTTCCTACCTGAGGTTTGTTTTGTGATGACAATCTCCAGCACTATATAATCATTCTCACTCACTGTATTGGAACAAAAGCCTGGTGAAGATATCTATCACTCTGTAGAGCAACTTGTTAATAGATCACCGTCCATGCATCCTTCAACTGGCTTCAAACAGTTTTACAGATTACAAAAGCTGTGACTGAGTCAAATGTACCTCAGAAAATATACAGCGAATGAAACAGGGAGCACATTGCTGTGATCCTTCTAAAAACGATCATCATGATTTTTTCATTAACTACTGCTCACAGATCTCTGCCTTTGTTCCTCCTGACTGCCTCAATCTGTGCATGAGTCATAAGTCAAAGCTCTGGGAGAGATTCAGCAGGATGCGACGTGCAAAACTTTTTGTTTCATAACACACCAGTCACCTTCTTGTTCCAGTCATGCAGCTCAACGTCGCTCCCTATCTATGATCATGATCCAGCAATTTCAAACTTGCATGTTAAGGTGAGGGAGCTCAAAAATAAACTAAATGAGTTAAGCTTAAAAAAGAAAAGAAATGTCAGAATAATATTATTTTGGTTTTACATGTGAGCACTTGTAATCCATGCCCAGATTTAATTTCCTAAGATTAAGATAAAACTAGTGGGTTGATTAATAAATGTAGACAAGATAATACAGATTTAAGTCACTGAACATGTTTTTGGTAGCCAGAGCAAAACTTGATTTCTTTCCTTCATTACAAAAAATGTGAAGAAGGAATCATATAAGCATGTATGCTAGTGTCACCTCTAGGGTACAAAACCTAAATGATACTCTGAGCTAGTGTATGGGGATTTTTTTTTTAACCAATGTCTACATCAAAAGGTAATGGCATTAACAAATTACATCAAGTTCAGCAAGCAAAGCTTATTGCTTAAACTTACCGTAGGTCTATAGCTTTGCCTTAGTTTGGAAATTAGCCCTAAAATTTTAGACATTTTGTTTTTAAAGTCTGTAGAATGAGCTTTCAAACCCTGCATATGTGCCTGACAACAGCTCCAGAAAGATACAGCTGCTCAAATTAGCAAATATTTTTTTAATAAAGAATATCTCAAAGTTTGTGTAACCAGCTTAGGAAGATCCATGGAAAGAAGCCTAATAATGGTTGTTCAACTTATCCGTCTCAAAGACCGGTGAAGGACGCGGGGGGTGCCTTCGAATAATCTCATTGATGTGTAATTCCAGAGACGGAGAGATTTTTACCCATCCACTCTGACGCGCTGCTAGGAAAATATTCAACGCCTGCTTACGAAAGACAGACTAGAAAGCGCCTCCTTGTCATCTCCTGCCAACTCAATCACCAGGGGATGTGGTGGAGTGCTGAAGTTAGAGACCAAAAGAGACTTTAGAGGGAGCAGATGAAGAGGAGAACTGCAAGATCGAGGGGTTAAGATGGGGAGAGATGTGAGTTGTCTGAGCAGCTGGGAGTAGGAGGACGTCTTCAGCAGGAGGAGAAAGAATGGAGCTGTCATGAGGCTGGGTTAGCTAGTGGGATGGCATGAGGTTTCCCTGTTCGTGTATTTTTGCCATTGGAGGGATGGCCAGAGCAGAGAGTGAGAATGTTGAGTGCCAGAGCTGCAGATGGCTCTCCCTCTACTGAGTTACCTCAGAGCTGGAAGACAGAGAGATTAAGAGAGCTGGGAAGAGAATGGAGGCAGTGACAAACTGGACAGCACTCATAAATTAGAAACAGTCAGCCTGCCTCTATGACCTCTAAGCAGTGAAAAATGAGTTTTCCAAAGCTGCTTTTTGTCAGTATTTATTACTCTGAAAGATCCAATAAAGATCCAAACTAATTTATATCACTCTGACAAGCCCAGATCACTGCTGTCATGGGGGTAAAAAAAGATTTAGTTGTTTGTCTAGAAGACAAGCTAGAACAGAGTAGGTGATTAAAAACTGAGATGAAGAAGAGGTTGGAGTCTTGTTGGCGTGATATCAATTAGACCAGAGGTCCCCAGATAGTGATCAGAATTTTAGATACAAATATAGACTAACTGGAACTAGACTGAAGATAAAATGTTATGTGCACAGCTTGTCTAGTCTATACAGCAGGAGCTACAGGCTTCCTGTCTCTACTGCAGAGAAGAAAAAACACTGAAAATGAAGAAGAAACTGCACTGTTTCTCTGAAATGAGAAGAAATGTTGAAGCTTTCAGAGTCAATAAACTTCAACACTCAAACCTGTTTATATCGTGTACACTATGATCAGAGGCAGTGAAAAGTATTGAAGATCACAATGAGTTACTGGCAGACTTAAGACAAGTTAGAAGTCAACTCAATACCATCAAAATCTAACATTAAAACACCAAAAATTAATATTAAAACAATCCATTTTGACAAGTACACCTTCATACTGTTACAGTAAGACCATCAAGACACTGAATTTCAGTCATTATTCTAATGAACTTATCAATGGACGGACAGACAGATGGATGGATGAATTTGAGATTAAAATATTACATCAGACCAATAAAATAAACGTTTTCAACACACAGCTGGAGGCTTGATGGAAAATATGTGAGGTACCAGCTTGCAGGTCGATATTTTACTTTTAATGCTTCTGTTTTCCCAATTACCATTAAACATTAAGAACTGTTTTTCTTTCACTCTTTTCAGTGAAACTCCTGAAATACATTGAATAAACCACAAACTCTGTAATTGGAAAAATTCCAGCCATCCCAATATTACGACTCCTCAAGAATTTAATTTGAAAACCTTTCCTGTGGCTGTGATAGGTTCTGTGTCCCCAACGTTCTTGGATTGCGAATTTCTATTTGGCATAGTGTGACAGTTGTGTGAAATTATGTATAAAGTGAAAGTGTCTGTCAAAACTTTTTTTAGTCCCTAGCTGAAAGTCCTGACATCAGCTTAGGGAGAACTGAGACATTTACCCTTTCCCTGACATCCTCGGAGTGAGACTGAGGAAAATATCCATCCTTCATAAGCCATCGGTAATGAGAATTTGCTCCAGCTATTTGCACACATCTAAAACCCCGGCTGAACCAACGGGCTGCTTATATTTTTCCAGCAGGGTTCCCTGGTGATAACAAGCCATGGTTGTTGGGTTGTTTGCTTGCTCTTCTCACTCTGCTCTGGTCTGACCTTGAATGCTTTAAAGCCTGCTCTGCTGGGGCTTGACATTAAAAACTCGCCCTTGTTGCATGCAGTCTGAGATGGCAGAGATGTGTAAATGATGCGTTTGGCCTGGTTTTCAGATCCGCCGTTTTCCTCTGTGGAAAGGGATTGCCCAGTTTGATTTTGACCATTGTGGTCAAAAAGAAAGACGTAACGAATCCCGTTTGCAGTTTGTCACAAGCCAGGTACAGCAAAGATGTGAAGTGAGGTGCTCTGGTCAGATGAAACCGGTTCATTTTGAGAAGATTGATGGAGCTAAACACAGGTTAACCCTCTTCATATGACATTAGTAAAAGAAGTAGAAGTGTCCTTTTCTGTCCACTACACAAATATGCACTACTTTGTATTTCTCTACTAGATAAAATCCAGATGGAATTTGTTTCATTTTGTGATTATAGTGCTAAAAGTTATAATGATAATAAATTAGATGAGTTGTAGTAATCAGTGCTACTGTTGATTCTGCTTTATAAAGCCTAAGCCAGTTATTTGTGTTCCTCCTTCATGTGTAAATGTTGAAAAAGATTAATAAGGGGGCCATGGATGTGAGAATGTTTTTTTATGTTTGACTTCATGGTAATCTTCTTCCTGTTATGTAATTTTTTTTGTCAACATATTAATTTTTTTAAAACTGTGACCTGATACATTAACAATAAAGAAATGGATCCTATCAGGGAAGAAGCAGCAATTTGTTGCGACCTGTGTCTGTTGCACAGTGAAGCCTTTTAGGTGTAATATTCCAACTTGTACGCCACAAAAGAAAATAAATATTTTTAAAATCTTGAGTTTGTTATGAATCAGAGGTGCTTCAGATGAAAAGTCCACAGTTCAACTTAAAAACAGCGCAGTTACCAGATGTGAGTGGGCACTGTTTTTCTGCCAGAGAGTTTCACATCTAAAATTATGCTGCATCTGTTAAACATGGAGATGGTGGGATAGATGTAAGATCCAGCTGTTACCATCATGCTTTTTTTTCTTACTCGTGCTCCTAAAAAAATTAACAAATGAATTTTTTAAAATGAATTTTTATTCTATTATATATGTATAATGTATTATTGTCTCACATTATACATGATGATGTTTTGTTTCTGCACAGGTCCACCATTCAGTGAGCCAGTTCTTCATACATTTTAGTGATGAGAGGTTTATCCCATCAATAACTTAAACTGGTTGCTTAACCATGGATTAAACATTTTTACTTTTTAAGTACACTGTAACAAACGACTGTAAAAATCTACATCATAAAAGTACAGTAAGGTGGCTGGGTTTTGAAAGTACAGCTCTTTACTGTGATCTGAAATGTGTATGGAAAGTAAATAGGATGTGATTGGACCGCAAAGTTCAGTATTGTAATAAAATTACAGTAAGACTAATAAAATTAGAGTAAAACTGTATTAAATCTGCAGTAAGAAAATTGTATAAAACTGTAATAAAATTACAGTAAGGTTACTGTAATTTTATTACTGTAAAAATTACAGTAGCTGGCTGGCAACACTGCTGCCAGTAAGCTACTGTAATTTCTACAGTGAGTTTTTTAACACTATCGGTTGGAGATTTTAATTATAGTCATACAGAAACCGAAGGATGAACTGTTCTGTTACTATCTCAGTCTCATTGCTCTTTTTGTTGTTGTTGTTGTTTTTTTAAAATATATGACAATTAGAAATCTCAAAACATGTAGATTTCATTTAGAAACCATACATGATACTTGTCAGTGTGTGATTTCTATGAAGCTACAATAAACTATATTCACAAATATTTATACAGGAAGCATTTTCTTCATTTAAATGAGCTTTCCTCCATTCTTAGAAACG
This sequence comes from Xiphophorus couchianus, assembly GCF_001444195.1. Lineage (NCBI taxonomy): Eukaryota > Metazoa > Chordata > Actinopteri > Cyprinodontiformes > Poeciliidae > Xiphophorus > Xiphophorus couchianus. Next base: position 22,763,990 of record NC_040245.1, on the reverse strand, counting down.
ACTCTGAGGCATATAGGCAGGGAGCCAACACAGTTGTTTGCCAACATAAAACAATGGTTTCTTCAGGATAAGGACATTATCTGATCTGTAGTAGACTGAAACTGGATTGTATTTCAGAAGTTCCAGACACATAGGGATTTTTAAATTCTTCTTTTACTTTTTCTTCCCTTAAAGATAGAGAAGCCCTTCCCAAAACTGAAATTCACAGACAGTCTCTTTTGTATATTCAAAAAGAGAGAACATCTTCCGCACATTTATCCCTGCTCCTTTGCCACCATTTCCACCATTTTCTCATGTCTTAGACTATTCTAGAATAAACTGTGAGTAAAGTCAATTACTTCCAACCCACTAGGTCACCTTTATCAGCTTGTACCTGGATTTATTGTCAGTGGAGGCACACTTGAATTAAAATATTTCTTTGGATTCTGACTGCAAGCTCAGCAATGGCACCCCTGTATAGCCTGCTTTCACCCCTTCTGCTCAGTGTGGACGAGCATGAGCAAGCATTTCCCCTCCTGGCCACCTGTGTTATCTGCAAATAGATGCTGAATGTTCATACATGACTAAACAGTCCATTTTAATGAGTGCTTAATCCGATTATAAAACCGCTATAATTGCTCACAGCCAGCAATGTTGTGCTTCTGAAGATTAAAGTTGTTTTCCGTCACAACAGACAGTGGCACTGATTAGTACAAAAATGAGAGGCTAAAACTTAAGGCTGAGGGTTTAAAAAGTTACCTGATGTTGCATTTACACCTTTTAAAAATGTTTTTTTTTTTTTTTTTAGCAAAGAGTAACTTTGATACCTAAAAGTTTCTGGCACAATTTCACCAACTCCCACAGTGTGCAAAGAAAGTCTGAGGTCTGGTGAGGTGAAAGCTCCAGCAACACTCAAAGCAGAAAACAACTTTATTTGCAAACCAACACATTTTGGCTTGTGATGAAGGCAACAAACCTTAGTTTCCCCTAGTTCGTTTTTAGAAAAATGCCTTATTCAGTTTCTTTTACATTCCTCTTTATTGTCATTTTTACGCACAACAGGAAGCCTCTTTTCTGTTTCTAAAGCAGTCAAGATAATCTTACAACATGCATGCTGTCAGTGCTGTCTGGGTGCTGCAGACTAGCATGCCGACCTTAGTTGTAGCAACATTTCAAATGCCTTGAACATAATGTCTAACTTTTTTTTGTCTATTAATATTATTACATTTAATTTTTTTAATATTTACCCCCTTTTAATCCTTTCCCATCATGATCAGTGGAAGAGATGGTTTGAACATCCTCCTTCTCGCTCCGCTCTTTGATCTTTTTCAGCATGGATGCAGAAAGGGATGATAATTCTTTTCAAATTCTCTGGGTTTTGGCGTCGTAGTTTTGGTATTATTTGACTTTTTTAGATGCTAATCAGCTATTTCTACCTGTTAAAAACGATACATTGTTGCCACAGTTACACGAGACAGCAATTGTCAAAAAGTAAATAAGTCAGAGCAAAAATCATTCCAGCTGCATGGCACAAAAACACCAGAAAGAATAATTGTCCAAACATGCAATGCCTCAAATTAACATATATGAACAAAATCTGGCTACAGAGCTACTCCATGCTGCATCAGTTGTGCAAGAAATTAATAAAGCCAAAAAGGGTTGAACATTTTAACGATATTAGCCAATCACTGTGATTTCTGTTGCAAATTCTCTTTCTGGATCCTTTGGGTTTGAAAACAGCAACAGGCAGAAACGTCTGATCTGCTGATAGCGAAACAAAAGTCTGCAGAGTTTACACAGATGACATCACCAGTCAGATAACGGCTGCAATAAAATTATATCAGTGTTAGGGAGTTCAAATATGGTCAATATCTCTTATGCTATATGTAACTCCATTTATCTGCCATTAGGAAGTCTGTTTTTACTCATGCAACAAGAATAATGATGATCTTTTTTGATTCTTTTTTGACCACTTTGATAAAGGTCTATAGCAGCCAAAATAATCCTAATGGAACTGCATGAGCTGCCTTACATTTTATCTCCAGACCATAAAAAAATGAACATAGAATCCAAAGCACAGACAGGAACATATAACCAAAACCTAAAATAGGAAGCATTGAATATTAAAATATTTTATCTCGATGATGTCGTCTAGACCAATAGCTTCCTCTGGCGTATAAATATTTAAGTAGGTGAGCATCAATCCTGAGCAACTATTTTAGGAGAGTGGAACAATGCAACAGGATGGTTAGCTGAAAACATGAGACCAATCTACATCTGGACATTTCCGAGAGCTTCAGAACCAGAATGTCTAATAAAGCAGCTGAACAAGAAAAAATCATGTCTGCTAGTTCAGGATCGGCCCTCTCACTGGAGGACTGCCGGACATTTAACGAGAGTTTTACAAAAATGTTGAAAGCAGCTAAGTTTAGTAGCTTTGCTCATTTAAATGCCTCCCTATTTGCCATACATGTCCTACAGAATAATCTGACTGCTCTATTTTTCTAATCTCCTAGGACTGGTGATGCACTGTGGGTAAACTCTGCAAATATATTTGATGTAGCAGCAGTTCATATTCTTAATAGATTTTATCAGCAAGCCAACGATTTCTTGAGCGGCCATGACAGATACAGTGTCAGCATCTACAGCAATTCTCTCTGGGACCAATAAACTATTTCAAATTGAATCCAATCGAATTGATTCAATTCGAATCGAATTGAATTGAATCTGGCTCAACAGAAGGTGAAAAAGGAAAGGAAGGCTGCTACAATGATGGATGACAGTGCTGCTGGTAAAAGCTTTGTCAGAGCTGAGGAGAGTTGTGAACTGTGACCCCTATCCATCTCAATAACAGCTAAAGACATTAGCAAAAACCGCTTTGGGTGGAGCTATTCTTAGAGAAAGACGAACTGTGACGTCAGCTGCACGTGTGCGAGGCAGTTTCACAATGATTCGCGCTTCGTTTGACTCTTTAACTAAATCTGTTTTAGCAGTGTGGCATTTATAAAGGATAGAGGCCACGATGCAGGATAAAGGTTGGAGGTGAACTTTGCTCTGAAGTAAACAGAGAAGAGCTGTAAGTGCCAGAGAGAGTGATGGGGCTCTCCTCCTCCTATTATCTTCCAGCAGTACTAATTACAAGGTGATGGACAGCAGACTAATCACCAGGGCCACCAGTGGCTTCAAATTAGACTGAGTGTGATGTCAGGCCTGCTGTTATGATGGAGGTGAGGCGAGGCCGAGGGAAGGACGCGGGTCCACAGGAAGTACATGACGAGATGCAGGGAATGGAAAATAATCAGGATGGAAACATTTCGAGCTGGGGAGCAGAAACAGAAGAGATGAAAAGTCTGCTGTTTCTGGATTTTGTTGTCTCTGCCCTCCATCCTTTGTATTGCTTGTCTTCAGTATGGGTTTTTTTGTTCTGTTTATCTGTTATTTCAAACAGTCTTTGACGTTGATTCATGCTTCAGGCAGCCAGTGGGGCTCCTGAACTCCTTCAACTCTACTTGCTTCTTGTTTATCTTTTTATCCTAAAAGAAACTAATGCATGGCGTCTTGAAGACACAGTCTTTTCACAGACACTTTCACTTTTAAGCATTTTTCTTTTGCATTTCTTATTTATGCTGAAACATTTTTTACCCCAAATTTCAAATGTTTTGCTCCTACATATTTCCCCTCCTCGAATCCATCACCTTCAGCCTGACTAGAAGAGTTTAAAGGACACACAGACGTTAACATCGCTTTCTCTCAATTCTTTTTCTTCGGAAATTGAATCAACAATCACTTGCTCTCCCATATGTTGGATTCACCCCAGTTGGTGAATCTTTTGCCTTTTGCTGTATTTCATTGCTCCCCATGTGTAGAATCGTAATAAGTTTAGTCCATTAATCATAATTAACGCTTAGAATGTGGTAATTCTCTTCCAGGTGAAATGAGTTCGTTTTTTGTTTCTCCAGAGCTTTTTGTCAGTAAAACGTTTATTAAAAACCACAAAGGAGGTCAATTATTTCCCATCTTTCTCTCTATGTCGGTCCTGGCAAATGGATGATCTGGCAGGTTTTTCCTCTCCACTGTCGCCACATGCATGCTCAGTATGAGGGATTGCTGTTAGTCAACAAAGCAATTGTCTCCTATCGCTATTTGTTCAGGAGGAGTAAATGAGGCAAGTCAGTGTTTCAATGCAATCTGCTGGGTTTCCTTAGATAGAAACTTTTTAAATTTGAATGATAAGCTTAACTTCATGCATTGTTTGTTAACTAGGAATAAGTGTAATCTGTGCGTGATTGGATTGACTTTTTTGTAAGATGCCTTGAGACGACGTGTTGTGAATTTGCACTGAATTGAAAATGAAATTAAACACATCCCAACCTTTTTCTCTTTGCGAAAAGAAGTTGTTATCCCGGCTGCTTCACCTGCTGCCACACATCTCATACAATAGCAGACACAGTCATGTCTTTTCCAGTGACAGAGACATTATGGCTCTTGTGAAATCGCTCTGCTATGTTTATTGGGCCTGTGTCCCTGCCAGGCCTGGTCCGATGATCCCATCATTATCATATCCTTAATGCATCCCGCCACACTCTACATTTCCTCTGGCATTCCATCCATCTGCCTAATGGGCCAACTGGGTGCGGCCAGCCAGTCATCAGTCGTGCAATCTGTGGCTTGTGTTTGTTTGTACTGCCTCCGATCTCTTCAGCCATCCTGAAGTCATCTGCTTTTGTTCAGATTTTGTTGTTGAGTGCATATATTAGCCGAACCACGCTGGCACAGGTGGATGTTTTCACGGTTTCATTGTGCGTTTGTATCACTTGTCACTGCTTGTATGCGCTGTAGGTGTGTGTTGGTTGTATATCGGTGTGTCAGTGTGAGTGAAACCTCTAAGTCAGCCATTAAACCATTATGGGCTGTAACTGAATCCTCTGAAAGCTCAGCTCCCCGTCTCTGGTGGAGGAAGATGATGGATGGGAGTGCAGCGAGGAGCCGCCTTGTGATTGCTGGGTGGTGGTAAAAACAAACAGAGGAGTAGAGTGTGTGAGGAGGTGTCCAGGACAGGTAGAGGGCGTGTGAGGTGAGTCCCTCTGTAGTAAATGTGAGCAGGCTTTATGTTCGCTAAAGAGGGAAAACAGCTTTGACCTTCCTGCTCTGCTCCAGGCTGAGTCATCAGCCTCCCTGGAAATAAGAAGTGTCAGGTTTTCTTTATGTTCCGGTTATTATTAAAGCGGTGTGTGTGCGTGTGTGTTTGTGTGTGTGTGTGGATTTATGTATGCGGCTATTTGTTTGAAAATAACAACTGCCTCATATGTACCACAGTACTGTGAAAAAGTCTGAAATTATTCTTTTTTTTTAAAAATTTGGTCTCCAATGAGTCCAACGTTTTTGGATTTTCTTTTTAAAGGTTTCTTATCTTTTCGGTCCTTCATAGTTAGACTTTAGTTGTGTTTTCACCCATTTTGTCCAGTTCCAACTAAAGTCAATGTCAAAATGAAACTGGAGGAAGTCTACTGATGATAACCACTTTCATGGGCATGCTGTGTGGATGCTTTTCTTCAGCCTGATAGAAAACCTGGTTCAAGCTGCTAAAATGGTTCACCTTTCAGCAGGATAATGACCCACACATACAGTCAGAGCTGCAATGAAATTACTCACATCAACGCATATCAATGTGGTAGAATGTCTATGTCAAAGTCCAGACCTAAACCCAGGTTTTATAAAGACAAGTGGGAATTTTTTCAGTCTCTCTGGTCATGCAATTTTGATAAATTTCCCCCTAAATCTAAGACCTCCTTGCTGCAAGACAACAGTGGTAGCAACTGCGGCCTAAATCCAAACCTAACTTTTCAGAATTTATTTAATGAAAAACACTCACACCAACGTATCATTTTCACTTTAATTATGCTTTACGGCTCTGTCACATAAAATCTCACTGAGGTTTGCAGTTTTAAACTACATAAAATGTGGAAAAAGTTAAGGGGTTTCAATACTACAAAAGTTTCCTTCATTTCATTAAAAAGAATCCACAAACTGTTTCAAAAGGAGGGTGGTGGGTTGTGCTACTCTCCTCCCCTTCACCTTGTCGCCTCCACAGGTGTCACCTCCTCTCCCCTGCTTTAACCCCACCCTCCCACACACACCTCCACCTCCCACACACCGCCTCTTACTCCTGACTCACCCTGCCTCTGAGCTTCCTGACTCATGATTTTAACAGACATGTCAAGGACACGGTCAGAGGAAACGGGGAAGATTGGTGGGACTGCTGTAGGGGGACACTACAGTGAAAATGGAGGAAGTACAAGTGGGATTTTGTTGTTTTTATGTCTCATCAGATTAATTGGCAGAGACAGAGGGAGCTTTGGAGGGAAGCTGCTGGAAGTAAAAGCTTGTGTGGTTGTGACCAGCGGAGGATATCTGAGCCATCAGCAGCGTTTAAGAGCTCTGATGGACTAAAAGCTGTGTTTGACTTTCCTCGTGTCTCTTTCATAATAAAGTTACTCTGGCCAGAGCTGATCTGAGAACTGCTGAGAATTGCTAGTTTGATTTGTAGGATTGATGACTACAGTAAAACACAGATGTTATGTCATAATTCACTGAGCCCGTCCTCTTCTTCTTCTCTTTTTTATTTTCTGGTGCCAGACTCTTGACACTGTGACATTAGACAAAAAGCCTCATCGCTGTCTGCATCGTCTTGTAGCTGCAGTTTTACTCCTCTTCTCTATTCTGCATGACAAGTTCAGTAAAAGCAATAAATAAAAGAGACACCACGCTCCTGCCCGGGGGCTCAAATTGCTTGCATGATTCTTTTATCTTTTCCATGCTCTCTAAGACACCGGAGCTCACTATTTATAGTCACCGCCACCCAGAGGATGAACTGAAGAGGAGAAGTGTACCTGTGAAACTGCGGTACAGCTGTGCAGGCTGGGAGGAACTCGTTTAATTGCTCCAAAAAAATTGTTTGAGTGAGTTTTTTTTCCTGTCCTGTGCTGTTCCTGCAGCCTGCCTGTTACAATCTGACCTGGTAAACTACGAGAGAGTGAAGGAGTACTGTCTGAAGGTGCTGAGCCACCAGAGGGACCACTTCAAAGCCATGTACCGGGCCGGCATTGCCTTCTATCACCTGGGGGATTATGAATGTGCGTTACGCTACCTGCGTGATGCTAAGAACCGCGAACCTGCAGGTGAGTCTGAATTAAGCTAAACAGACTGATTTATGGCCGCATAATCAAGAATAAATGCAGAGTAAAATACAAATAAAATGTTTTTGAACAATCAAAATATTTATCGAAGGTTTTCGGATTTGATGTTTAGGATTCGGATCGTTCCTATCATTCCTACCTCTGTTAGACATTCCTTCAAAATATTTTCATCAACAAGAGGGTTTGATGTGAAATAAGGAGAGATCTGATATAATTCAAACAATAAAATGTGTGTTTTCTGTTATTGGCCTCTTGACAGACGGATAGAGTTAACTGCATTGGGGAAAAACAGCCTGCATTTAGAAACTAAAGCTGATATTCTTGCTCTCATGCATCATGTTTTCTGTCCGTTTCAGACACCAACGTGCTTAGATACATCCAGCTGACAGAGATGAAGATGAGCAAGAGTGGACAGCGAGAACGGGAAAGCGGCAAGGAGACCCAGGGCTAATCCTTTCCAACTTCCTGGCCCTCCTGTTCCCTTTAACCCTTTTGGCAATCCTACTGACCCTTCCTCTCTCCTCCTCCTCCGACTCCTGATAGCAGCACAGACAGAACAGACCCAACCACCCAGCTGGTGACACACAAACGGGGCACATATCAACAAGTGTCTGCTACTTTCTCCTCTTCTCTCCTCTCGGTTCCTCCCTCAGGGACTTTGGTTTCTCTCCCTAGACACAATCAGCAGCCTAACATGAAGAAAATCAACAGAAAACAAAAGAAAGACAAAACTGTAATATACTCATAGAAACCGTCCTTGTGCCGGAGTGAAAAAGGAGCTTCATAGACCTGCATATGAACCATGAACATTTGGTTGGTTTAGTACACGTTTAAAGAGCAGAACATGCTTTTACTTCCTGCTTTCTTGCTCTTCTCTCTTTTTTCTCTTTGCCTTGTTTCTCCACAACCCCAAATTCTCGGGGAGAGTTTATGGGCTCGGGAAGCTGGACCACACTGGCAGGAGGGCAGGGATCTGTGTGCATGTGGGCAGGGAGACAGCGTGAAGCATGATGGTCAGTTGGGTGTGTGAGACATATCAAGACCGCAGCCCATTTTGATTGCACACCATGACGGAACAGGGCCCACTTCAGAGCAGCAGGAGACAAGAAGCTGCTTCTGTTCCTGATCTGTCATTTCTCTGCCCAACCTCTCTGCCATGCATCTCTCTTTCTAGACTGTTCTTTCAATTCAAGGGCTAATTCAAGTGTTTGTAATTCCTTAATTAGGGTTTTTAGTTTGCCGTCACAGTCAGTCGTATGTGAAATGTTTGTTTGCAGCACAGAGGCAAAATTCTCAAGCGGTTCTGAGTGTTGCCTGGTACGCTGTTGTGGTGAGAAGAAGAAATAGTGCAGTAAAGTCTTGAATCTGTCGTCTGAAGCCTGTCCCGAATCGCGTGATGTGGCTTTCATGTTGGCGAGATCGTGCGGGCCCTTCCTCTTTCTCCCAGTTCTCCATTAATGATGTCACAACGGAAAATAGCCAATAAGGTCAGGAGATCCATCAAACCTGGGTCGGCTCATTGGACTCGCTTTTCCAAACGGCCCGACCTTTTCCCGCTAACGCCGAACCTTCCCGCAGGTTGCTGAGACACTGAGGAGACTCTGGGCAGCGTTAGTGCAGGAAAAACAATCTCACACACGCACATCGGTCCACAGCGCTGAGGCACTCTGCTGTCAAAGCAGAGAGCCATTTGAGATTCCTCCTGCTTTCAGTTTACTTTGTGCTGATAGACAAACACGGCTGTGAGGGCATGCAACATTAGCATCAGAAACTACTGACAGTATAAGTTAGTGCGTATCTATTACTGGTTGTCAAAACTCTGCCGCTTGCTTCTGTTGTGGCTCATGAAGCATAATCATTGATATCGCAAATCTCTTGTTTTTTCTCTGATAGCTTTTCTGCAGGTTTAAATCGTCCTCCACGGTTCTGGCGAAGGGTTCGATTGATTATATGTGGAAGCATGACCTGAATTCCTCTCCTCTCTGAGACGGTGGAACCCAGTTTTCCTCATTCCTTTTGTGCAAGACCACGCTCCGCATGCAAAGCGTGGCTCCTGAGGGTTATTTCAGGAGTTTTTTGACGGGGAATTTATTGGCCCTATTGCGTTCTGTCATGATGGCATGCTGCCACTAAAATGCTTGCTCATGCAATCTGCTTAGCTCTTCTCTGAACTGAGAGGGTAGTGACTGCGATCACAACAGTAAAAGAGGTATGAAATATCTCTGGACAGAGCTTGTGTTAATTTACAAAGGCCGAAGATTATTGCTCTGAAACTCAGAGTTAAAGGATTAAATCAGATGCTGGGAAGGAGTTGCCCTCCCAGTTTAATTTATTGGCCTGGTACGAGTTAGAGAAGGACCTACAGTAAGTGTGTCAGTGGCACTCTGGAGAGACGATGCCATGAGTTGAGGAGACCGGCGTGATACATGGAGGCTCCGGGGGAAGGAGAAGTAGGCCATCGTCGGCTCGAGTTAAGCAGTTGCAGCCCTTTACAGAAGATGCAGCAAGATTCAAATTAAATGTATCATTTATGACTACATGATGGGGATACATGACTATGTTCACAAAACAAATCTGTGGCTATGGCATCTCACTGTCGAGGAAATGTCCTCTTTAAGGAGTCTGACAGCTGGAATTCGCTTTCAACCATAAGAAAAAAACAGCTGCTTTAATGCCGTAAACTTTAACATGATAACATAATAATAGTATTGCACACAGCCTTGCAAAAGTATTCATACCTCTTGTAATTATGCATATTTTGTTGCATTGCAACCACAGAGTTCAGTGTATTTTCTGTGATAGTCCGACACAAACTAGAGTATAGTTCTGAAGCAGCATCAGGACTTCTTAAAGTTTTCTTTCACTAACGGCTTTCTTCCTGATGTTCTATAAAGATCCGATTTGTGGAGAGCGTGACTTGTTAACAGAGCTCCTTGATCTTCATGATGCTGTTTGTTCAATTAATGCCCTTCAAGGAGCCGCTAACGTAGGATTTCTCTTTTCTGTTAGCCAAAAGACCACAAGCCATTTCCCCCCCTAATGCTAGACTCTCGTGTTTGTTTTTGTTGTATTCACCCAGAATACCCTGCGTTATAGTCCACTTCCTGCTTTTGGATCGGTCTCCACATATGTATTCGAACTGCTCCAGAGTTCACTTCAACTGAACCGAGACCTATGTTTGTAGGCTGACCAGAGTTTGATTGCACATTCACCACACCTCCCCCAAACAAACGGGACTATTCTAGACAAGCGACCTAGAGTTTGATTAAAGCAGACTAAACAGGGCTGGTATGAATGCACCCTCAAAACGAATCTCCACCATACTTTTCAGATCACAGTGAAGCCAGGCTGGCAGGATGTGAAGGACAGAGCGAGGGGGAGATTTGCTGAGAAGGGCTTGGAACCCGCTAATGACTGCTTGCAGCTCTCGTTACATTTTTATTTGTAAAACTGTTGAAAACCTTGTATCATTCTCCTTTCATCTCACAATTATGCGACACTTTGTGTTGGTCTATCACATAAAACCTTAATTACATATCATCAGGTTTGTGCTTTTGACACAACGTGAGCAGGTTTGATACTTTTGCAGTGACCTGTCAGCTTCAGCTGCAACATCCAAACATTGTGTTAGGATTAAGATACGAGATGCAGAAACCGTTCTGCTCCTGCGCGCTCTCTGCCGTGTGTTTATGTCTTCTGCCTCCCAGAGGAGATAAATCAGCAGCAAGAGGCTCGGTCTCCATGGCTGCCGGAGCCGAGTCTTCTCTCCCGCAGGGTCCCTCGGGGATCGGTGTCCCCCTCATGCTCGTCTCTCCACGGCTCCGGCTCATCGTCTTGTTTTTGTCTGGCCGTGCTGAAGTCGTCTTAGCTCGTCGTGTAAGTGAAAGGTTAACTAGCTGCACACTGAGCAGGTTTGTTGATTACTGACCGCGCTGACTCTGAGGCTGTTAATGGCGATTAAAGCCTAATCCAACAACGAGCTGCGTGTGCAAACAGAGACTCCTCATCTCTTTGTCAGTGTGGCTTTGAAAACAAACAAAAAGCACAACGGAGAAAAAAAATAGACTAAATAAATGGCTATGTTATTTATTCATGTATTTTTATTTTGTTTATTTAAATTTTTTATGCTCTTTTTACTTTTGGTGTCACTCAAGGTAAATGTTTGTCAAATGTCAAAGTAGTTTTTTTGTGAATATGTAATACAAATGTACAAAAAAAAAGTAACAAAAATGGAAAGTTTTATGGTTGTGAAAAGCTTTACTTTACTGAATTCCTTTATCTACAGAGAAGAGATAGAAAAGAGAAATTTACTATAGCTCCTCCTCAGAGCTGCATCGTGACTGTGTCTGTATTTGTTGGTATTTCTCGTCCCGTCGAGGGGAAACTACAACGGCGCCGAGAGAGTGCAGAGCGATCGGCGGCTCTGCAGTGACACAGAGATGGAGAACCGGTGCGCCTCACGCCTTCAGCCCGTTTGTTTGAACAGGACGGACAAAAAGCCGGGCAGGACGGGGCTCAGACTGCTCCTCTCACTCCCGAGAGGCCACTTTTCATTCACCATTCAAACACCTGAGAGGCCTCCATCACAGGATTTACCGAACTGCAAGGGCAGGAATGCACCAGTAACTGATACATGAGGATTATGAATAAAGTTCAAAACAAATAGCAGTTCTTGTTGTTGTTGTTGTTGTTGTTGTTGTTGTTGTTGCTGAAGGGGTGGAGCATTTGCTGATTCTCTTCATTTGAATCTCTAGAAATGAAAAGAATTTCAACGTGAAACATTCTTCACCAGAAAAGTGACATTTAAAGGAACGGCGCAAACATTTTAATCAGGTCAACTTTTCATGATCGTCAGCTCAGTCTTTAGACTATCTCCAAGGTTTTTTTGGTTTCAAGAAACCAAATTTTATTTTCATTTATGTTAGCTGTACTTGTTTTGTTTTTTTTATTTCTTTCAAGGTTTGTCAATAGTCTTTCAAAAAAAAACTCCCAAACTGAAAGTGTAATTCAAAGCTTTCAAAGAAATGTACAAATTCAATTTTGTTTTGCTCAAAATGTTTTCAGTTCAATGAATAATGAAACCTTAATTAATCTGAATTTAGCTGCTTTTCTGGAACTTTTACACATTTACTTAGTTTTTCTGATAATTACTAAAATTTTGGACTCCTCCAGATCAATGTGCTACTTCATGAGGAGGACACATAATAAAATCCATACTATAAATGCAAAAAAAATAAAAATAAATCACTCACCACAGAGAGAACTGACCAAAGGTAAACAAACAATAGTTAAGGAAAGTGGCAGAAGTAGAAAACAAAAACAAACAAATGATCAAAATGCAACATGGAGTCCTGACAAAGAGCACATAAAAATATTTCCATTTCCAAAACTTATTTCCAGTTTATTCTCGTTATCTGAAAATAACGTCCTTCCTCCCGACAGCTCGACTGACTTCTTTAGATACTTACATGATGTCAAGTTTGAGGCGTTGCTTTAAAATACATCCTCAGGTGACATTTAACTCAGCCGTTGTGAATAAACATGATCACAATCTTACATAATCATATGTAACCTTAGACATTGAAAATAGCAGTATAATATAGTATATATATATATATATATATATATCCTTAATCTGGCATTCAGTAGTAAGAAACAAACTTGGTAAACCTTGTTGACCTGTAGTTACTTGTGTTTTTTATCAGGTGTGGTTTTAGGTGTGTTTAGTTGAAAACTAATAAAAGGCACAATAAAATCAAACGTCTGCAAATGTGGCTTTTACAAAGTTGTAACTTTTTAAATCATTTAATGAGTAAGCTTGGTGACTGGCCATCACATTAGACCATGATTCGTGTCTGACCTTCATGTCGACGAGCATCTGATGATTCGTGACCTCCAGGGCTTTGCCTCCGTTAACCTGAGCGTGTGATTATTAGTCACTTGAAATCCCTTCAGTTCAGTAAGCGCTCTCACTTTCTGATGTCAGCTTTGTCCATTAAGGCACAGAGTATTTCCTAATAAAACTGCATTAGCGGTTTAATGGGCGACTAAAGATTCAGTGGAAGATGAAGCGAGGCCTTCTGCAGATCTGAGGGACGCACCAACTGGCAGGCAATCTGGCAAGCTGTTCCCCTCGAAGCTGAACAGAAACACTCACTGGTGTTTCTTTGTTTGGGTCCAACTCGCTTTTTCTGAGTCGCCATCCTCTCCAGACACTGTCGCCTCCTGATTCTGCCTGCTTCTCTAGCTGCTAAAATATGTTTTCACTGGCAGAAAACATGGGGAGGGGGGATCAAGACAGTGGAGATAATAACGGAGGGGTGATGAATGTTAGAGACAACCTGGGTAAAAAGCAGACAAAGCGGGTCCACTCTGTCTGCCTCTTGTTAAAGCTGCTGTATGACCTTTTCACCTACCTCTCACTTCATTTTCATCCATTTCCCACTTTTTCTTTTGTTGAATATCTCTGTGTGTGGTGTTGCTTTTAATAGCGTCACCATGGAAGTGAAAAGGGGTTGCTAGGTAACAGGCTGGCGTCTGAATCGGTGTTTGATTGGCGGTACCACGGACAGGAGCAGCAGCGGAGAGGCAGAGACACAGAGAGAGAGAGAGAGAGAGAGAGAGAGCAGCGTGTCCCCAACATCTGGACACGGACCGTGTCTCTTGCATCCCGAGGACCAGCTCGGCTGCTGCGGCCGCTTCTTACGGAAAACGTCTTCATCGTGGGAGAGCGTGTCGGGTTGAATGTTGGTGTGTTTGTGTGGCAGAGGCGGCTCCGGCTCCAGGTGTGTTTATGACCGCTGCAGGACCAGGGAGTCACTACAGGAATGCATGACGTGGAGAAAAACAGCGGACTGGGAAAAGATATGACATCATAGCGCGCAGTGGTGACACCTGGTGGAGCGAGGCTGTTACTGCAAGCGCCTTTGTCTGGTGACATAAGGTGTTGTTGGCAAGAGGGAAACACGCTTACTAAACACTGATGCTAAATAATTCATGTCTAGGCGTCAGGAGCAATATAATGATGTGTGAGTATCTAGTCATGCCAGATTTCTTCACACTCTCCTACCTAACAAACCGGACTTTCCTTTAAAATGGTCTCGATTCATTTTCAGGCACTTAAGAGGTTTTCTTTGGACTTTAACTGCCTTTTAAATCATTTTGGTAAGACTTTATTTAAAGGGGTGTGCACTAGACTCATAAGACTGACATGACACTGTTATAAACATGAAGGAGTCTTAGTGAATATTTATGACTGTTGTCATGAAGTGTCATTCGGTAAATAATTGCACTTTTTATGAAACGTTGCACTAAATGTTGCCTTAAAAGTCCAATAAAATTGCCGACTTTGCATCGTTCTGTAAATAATCGCACTTTTAATGCAATGTTGACACTTTTAATGGACTTTTAATGCAGCTTTGCATTAAAAGTGCCATTATTTGCCGAATGACACTTTATGACAACAGTCAAACATTCATAAGGACTCCTTCATGTACATCACAGGTGCTACGTTTATGACAGTGTCATGTCAGTGTTATGCACACCCCTTCAAATAAAGTGTTACCATCAATTTTAAAATAAAGTTGTTCAATCTTACCATGAATTTTGGGGTGTTTGAACAAAGGACGACGTGAAAACTGATTGTTGGTGTTTACATTGAATCAATACATCAAAAATGAACGCATCACTGGTGAACTTTTCATGCGCACCCTAATTGTTTTCACGTTTCGCATCAATGTGAGTGATGTCTGGCTCTTTCAGGGAAAATATGAGGAACTGATGGATAATTTCCTCTGTATAAAGACTAAATTAAAGGAAGGTACACCTTAAATACAAAGGAATGGTTTACTACATTATTTGATTCTTGTGTGCTTTTACCTCGATATGATGAAACAACGTGACAAAATCTCCACAAATGTCTTTGTTTGTGTTGTTTTTGTTATTTTATTCACCTCTCATCCGTCATATTTCACACAGATTCCTCACAGGCAGAGACAGAAGACAACACAAACGTTCCAGTAAGCGGATTCCCAGGTTGTTGTTTTTTTTCTCAGTTTCTTCTTCCCATATTAACAAGTATATACAAATATCACCTAGGAAGAGTACTGAAATCATAATAATAGTAATAATAATAATAATAATTACTTCTTTCCCACAGTAACAACAATTTTAATAAATACTCAGTGTTCTTAACCGCACAGAGGGAGAATGAGTTTGGGCTCACTCTTGTAGCAAAGGGATTGTCATCGATCCCGAAAAAACAGTCGCACGAATCCACTCTCGCACGCAAACACACACACACACACACACACAGTATTCACCTACAGAAATCTGCACAGTCGAGTAAATACTGCCTGCAGCCGATAAACCGTCCAGTGCACAAAAACAACCGCATCGGTTTGATTCCACCGACGAGCTGCAAAGAGTTTCTCCTAAAGTGCCGCCAATGTCGGAGGTTAGAGGAGCGGGAGGCTGATGCTGGAATCGGAGGTGGAGTGGGACCAGGGGGATGTGTGTTTCCAGTTCTGCGTCGCTGGGATGAGTGGGATCGATGCTGCTGACGGATAGAGGAGGAATGAGTGGAGCAACCCAGAGAGAGACGGCATGCGGTGGAAAAAGAACTGGCTACGTTTGCAGATTCCCCTAGCAAAAATGCTACAGCAGCAAAGCTGAAAAATTCAACTATATATTCATATATATACATGTATGTATATATATATATATATATATATATATATATATATATATATATATATATATATATATATATATATATATATACTGTATATATATACACTCTGGGCAAAATTAAGAGAGCACTTAAAATGATCAGTTTCTCTGATTTTACTTTTTATAGATTTATGTTTGAGTAAAATGAACATTGTTCTTTTATTCTATGAACCACTGACAACATGTCTCTGAAACTCCAAGCAAAAATTTAGCATTTATTTGCAGGAAATGAGAAATGGTCAAAATAACAAAACGGATGCAATGCTTTCAGACCTCAAGTAATGCAAAGAAAACAAGTTCATGCTCATTTATAAACAATAATACCAATGTTTTAACTCAGGAAGACTTTAGATATCAATATTCAGTGGAATAACTATATTTCTCGTTAGGGGTGAACCGATTGCAGTTTTCTGGCTGATCGTGATTTTTAAAAAGCCTGACCAGCCGATTCCGATTTTGGCCGATACTGATATTTTTCCTCTGAAATGTTGCTAAATATAGCAAGAAAATCACTGAGTGGATAACAGTGGGGAGACGATTGTTCTGCAAACCTGGTGGGCCGGTCTGTTGGCCAAACCTCTGCCAACAGACCGGCCCACCACAGAAGAGGACATTGGTTGACCTTTAGACCTTTAGCAGAAGCAGATAAGATCGACTTCACGTGTAAGTATCGTAAGAATCTCTCAAAATTAAGGAAATCTGGGCTGATTTAAATCGGCCGGCCGATTTATTGGCACATCCATATTTCTCGTCGCTGTAGTTTTCTCCAACAGTGACACTTTTCTAAAATCGCCCTTACCAAGCAGCTCACTGTGTTTCCCATTTTAAAAAGCAGCTTAGAGAAACAGGTCTGTGTGTTGGGTTGTATTTATACTGTAGGGAGGAGGAAAGTCATGGATTACTAATTTTAAAAAAACTCTTAGGAAGTCTAACTTAAAAAAGTAAAGCATAAATTTAAAAGAAATATTTAATTGGTTGAGGTACTAATAGTTGTGATTTTCTAAGATACTATTATTTCTTTAGCTATGCTGCTGCAGGAAAAGATGAATTTACTGTTATATTAACTTTATCTTTATCATATTTACCAGGGGTTCCAGTAAGCATGGCCAGCTCTGGATGATATCAGCCAGTCTGAACTTTGAGGCAGAAGAAGCAGACAGGGATGTTTAAATCAATGAAAAGCAACCACCACGTTGCATAAAGGTGGAGGAAATAGATTTTTTTAATGCACATGTAACCAGTCCACTAAGGTTGAGGGGGAAAGGCTTTTTTTTCTCCCTCTTTCACGTTTGGAGAGATGAGGATGAAGACCACCATGCAGAAGAAGAACAAACATGCTCCGAACTATGACGACGAACATGAGGCGATGTTTTTCTGGTCTTGTTCGCGCGGCGGAGAGGAATGAAGAGAGCGGAAATGTAGAGATGCACAGACAGGAAACAGCACTAGGAGGCGGACTGAGATGACCGTTGGTACCTTTAAAAAGTGGCTTTTTTAGACGCTTTGATGGCTTTGGAAAGACATTTGGCTGGACGAGATCAGTACCGGGCTCTCAGAGGCCTCTGGGCCCTCGGCGTCATGCAGAGCAGAGGCCAAGGAATGCTGGAAGGGTCCACGCCTTTTCAGGAGACGAGCGACTTTCCCCAAGCGTTGCGACATCTTCAGAAGTGGGATTTACTTCCCTGCCGAGCCCCAGAAACCTTGAAACGCGTCACTACAAGTACTGCTGTTCGCACAGAGCGTCCGGCTGCTGCTGTCCACAAAGGGGAACGGTCGGGTCCAGACTCTGGCCCTCCATGTCCATGTCCATCAGGTTGGGCCGCGTGGCGCCGGCGCTGCCGTCCCCGGAGCCCAGGGGGCTGTCGCAGCTGCTGCCCGGCGACGAGCTCAGGGTCCGGCACACGGAGCCCAGCTTCCTGTGATCGGCCCTGATCCGGGCCGGGGTGGGCCGAGGTCGCGGGGCAAACTCCAGGGTCTTGGGTCTCTCCAAGGGGCTGATGAGGAAGGGGGGAGTCGGGCTGGGGGCCGGGGGAGCCGGGGCTTTACGCCGGTGAGGGACGTGGGGGTGGACCGTGGACGGGTCCGGGAGGCGAGGGATGTCCAGCCTGTCTGGAGTTCCTGAGAGGAAAAGGAAAATAAACGTGGGTCGTATCTACACTGCAAAAACAAAGAACCTGAGCAAAGTTGTATTAAACCAAACAAGTATCTTTTCAGCAAGAAATAAGAGCCTGTTTTACTTGTCATTGAGGGGGGAAAAGCCTTTCCACTGGTAAATTAACTCACTTAAAATATGGGAAAAATGTCTTGTTATAAATTAAATCATGTGCCGGTGGAACCTTTTCACCAACATTAAGGATTTATTGACTTAAAACAATATTTCATGCTGAAAAGTTACTTGTAAGTTAGTTTTATCTTATTTATCGTGTACCAAAATATTTGCACGAGAAACTCCACACTTGGTAAGATTTTGTGTTTTTCAGTATGTACTGTAGAAGGTGTTATTCCAAGCTTTTCCCTTGGAATATTATTTCTATAATTGTATCAGAACCGATAATGCACTTTTACTTTATTATGTAGCAGAAAGGAATTTGATCGAGAGTTACTTATCACTTAGATTGTTTTAGAAACCCAACTTGAAGTGAAAATTAGCAATAGTAGCTATAAGAAGAGCTGTACTGTCCATGTTCATATTTATGTTTTTTAACGTGAAAAATTTCTGATCATAAGAGATATTTTGATTTATTGCTGTCATAATAAATTTCAGTTACTGATGGTAAATAATTGCTTTTCTAATCAACCTGATAGTATGAACAGAAATGTTATTTTTACTATTTTCTCCACCGTTTGCGCCACAAGAGCGTGAGTAGACATCGACATCATCTACGTCTTGTCCAGGACTGGTTGACACAAGAGACATTTCGTCTCACAGAAGCGTGAAGCCGGTGAAGCGAAGCCGCAGTGAGTGAAGCGTTAGTCTGCGTACCTTTAGATGTCGTGGTGACGGGATGAGGAGGCATCGGCATGCTGCCATCAGACGGAGTCCTGCGGTGTCCCAGAGTCTGCGCTCGGGGTCGGATGGCGCTGTCCGACGGCGTCCGTCTGTGTCCTCTGTTAAGAGCCATCGCTGCCGACACGTGAGTGGGCGTGAGCGACTGGTTGGGCTCCTTCTTGAAGCTCTCCGCCCGCAAGTCCAGGAGCGGGTTGAGGGCGGGAGCCGGAGACGGCGGCGCCGCCACCGAGGGCGTCTTGACACCCGCCGACGGGGTCAGAGAGTAGTCGTCCGAGTCCGAGGGAAGGAGGGACTTGGTGGAGTTGCAGTCAGACAGGGAGGACAGAGACAGGAGTGTGACGGAGGGGGACGGGTCCATGCAGGCGAGCCCGGAGTCGTGGTGTCTGGAGAGAGTCAGCGAGAGGTTTCTGCTGGGCGGGGAGGTGCTACGGCGGAAACGGCCCGTCCGCTGGAAGAGACCCTCCTTCTTCTTCCGCTGCTCCTCTCGGTCCTGCTCGTCCTGAAGCATCTGGGAGCCACATCAAGGTTTACAGAAACAATCTACCTTCACCTGCTGTTACCAAGGCTCACATGACAACATAGGGCTGAAACGATTAATCGTGATTAATTGATTAGTGAAATAATCGTCAACTAATTCAGGAATGGACTAATCAATAATTGGAGTATACAGACTCCAAAAAGGCCATTTGGAGAAAAAAAAACATATTCAGAGCAGTATTTATTTAAGCCAAAACTGTACCAAATATATATTTATACATTTTATATTTATGTATAATGTATATATAAATGTAAAAATCTGTAAATGTAAATCTGTAAATATGTCCTAGCAAAAACTCTAGAAGTGGCAAACAAACAGATCTTTTAATTTGCGAGTCCAAATCTTTGTTAGGATAAACATCTGACAGTTTAGAAACCTCACTGTGTTAAATTTTATCTTAGAGAACAGAAGAAAGTATAAAATTAAGTATTAAAATTAGATAGTAAGTAATAAAAGCTGTGGACAATCAATAAATATTTGATAAGTAAGTAATATTGGGCATGGAACTAATTAATCTATCAATTATTCTGACGGTTGATCGATTAATCGGATAAAAAATGGAACATTATACAGATTCATTTAAATGATTCAAGTAAAAAAATAATTCAATTCCTTTTTAAGTAAGAAAATAAGCATTTTATTGCCTAAAACAAAATAACACAGCATTCTTTTAAGTAAATCTTTACCAGGTGAAGCTAAAGCTATGCCACCTGAGGAGTTTTGACTACAACTTATTAAAACCAAAGGGCTTTTATTTATTTTTTTATCTTAAACGCAAACTCTATTCTTTTGTGCAGATGTGGCTCCATTACTGCGATTACTGTGCTGTTCTTTTCAGAAAAGTAGCCTTTTTTGAGTATGTATTGCAGTTAACAATTAATCGACTACTAAAATAGTTGATGATTATTTTAATCATCGATTCATCACGATTAATCGTTTCAGCTCTAAATAATAAGCTACTCTACGGCCGAACAATCAGATGGTAGTTCAGTGGTTTGGGCCCCACCTGCTGTTTGCCCAGCTGCAGGAGGTCCTGCCCCAGACCAACAGAGGCCAGCAGAGAGGCGCAGCCCAGCAGCAACATGTCGCTCTTCTTCCTCTGGTTGCAGCGCCGAGCCGAGTCCTGGTTGCTGCCGCCCAGCCACAGGCCTCCAGACGCCGGGCAGAGGCCCGCGCCGCCGACTGGAGGCGCCGCGTTGGGGCCCAAGCTGCCCCACAGGGGCCCCGAGTCGTCCATGGCCCCGTTGCTGCTGGTCTCTGAGGGCAGCAAGGACCCCGGCGATTCCTCGAACTCAGAGCACTCCTCTGTCGTTCACAGAGGGAGAGAGAGAGAGAGAGTCAGACTGAGAGGGGACGTCCGGCGGACGGTCCCAGCGGAGACTCACCCATCTCATTGAGGCTGGAGAAGCCGGGCATCATGGGAGCGTGTTTGGGGGACTTCCCCAGGTTTGGCGCACTGGATGAATAAACTTTACCTTCACTGAGGGATTTCAGCCTGCGAGCACAGAACCGTATGAGACTGAGAAGTAGTCACACAACTTTTCCACAATCTGTCACCCTGGCAACACAAACATTAAAGTTTTACTGAGATTCTATTTCTCATTTGTGACAGAAACACAAAGTACCTCATGAATTTGAAGCGAAAAGAAAGTATTTAGAAAAAAAATAAATCAATTACCTGAAGGCTGCGCCAATCTTTAGAAAGGGATTATAGGCTGCAATTTGTGGGGCCCCACAATATTCTGGGGATTTTATACTGGGATTAAATTACACCCAGATGGAGTCTAAAATGAGTTAACCCCAACAGGAAGTTGGAGGCACTGGGTTTTATTTAAGGGTTTCATAGTAAAGAGGTGCAGTTTTTAGATTTTCGTTAGTAAAAAAAAAAAAAAACAAGATATGCAACCTTTTCTTTCCACTTCTTAATTAAGTGCTATTTTATGTTGGTCTATCCCATAAAATCCCAATAAAACCAATTAAATGCTTGTGGATATTTTTACAAGACTGCCGATTCTCATTATGCTTTTAACATTTCTGTTTTTATGTAAATTAAAATCTGAACAGAGTTCTATCTAAATTATTAGAAGACCTTTACACAGATCAGCGGGTTGATACAGCCTTTCTACAACTTATGATTATTGTACACTAATAGTTAGATATACAGGTTGCTGCCCCCTCTCCACTATGGAACAGATTTACACTTCCAGGCTCCACAAGAAAGTTTTGGACATTTTAAATGACTCTTCACACCCTGGCCATGGTCTCTTCCAGCTGCTGCTATCAGGCAAGAGATACAGAGCAATAAAAACCAGGACAAATCGCCTAAAAAACAGTTTTTACCCGATGGCAATCATGGCACTAAATTCAAAGACATAAGAACTTCTGCTCTTGACACCACTTTGTTAAAAATTTAAATTGTGTTGCGACACCTCCAGGCGCTGCAACCATCTTCTGATGTCTATTTATTTCTCATTTTGTACTATTTATTTCTTTATCTTTGTATATTACGTATATACACATAACCTGGATCTTAACTCGAGTCGAGCAAATCTCAATCTCGTTGTAATCTGCTGATGACAATGACAAATAAATCTTATCTTACCTTATCTCTTTATTTTAATTAGTTGTTATCTTTAGACCAAAAGCTAAACATGGTTGAAACACTGAAATCTGAATCATATTCTCTATATTTGCAGAACTATTTCAGCCAGAAGCAGCTCTTACTTGTCCTCTCCTCCGACCCGCTCCCTCTGGTGGGTGGAGCTCGGGCCCCAGGTGCGTCCTTTCTTCTTATGGGCCGTCAGGTCTTTGTTATTGCACACGGCGGTGCGGCCCCACGTTTTACTGCCGTCGCTCGGGGTCGCTGAGAGACACAAGGAAGCACTTAGACAACTTCACATTTCCTGTTCTATCTTTCTTAGACTTGCAGGTGTTTGATCTCACGTCTGAAGGCTCGCAGGCGGGGTAAGATCCCGGGACTGGCGGGGGGCGTGGTGCTCTCGCTGCCCTGGTTCTTCCTCTTGTCCACGCTGGGGGACGCCTGCACTGTGATCTTGTGCTCAAAACCTGCAGAGAGAAAGAGAGAGAGAGAGAGAGAGATACCTCGAGGTTTAGGCTTTCAAACAACCACTGAAGTTTAAAACCAAACATGAAGCTGGAAAAACTTTGGCAAAAATTTAAACCTCTGATTATCCGATCATCATAATTTTAGTATAAAACCAAGAAAACATAAGCAAATGCAAAATTCAGTTTTCAAATGAGGATTTCAATCGCTAAGGGGAATAGTCCAAACTATGTGACAAAGTAATACTCCCCGAAGCGAATAGCTAGCTGTGTCAGCAACGCCAGTCGTAGAGGCATTTTGACCCTCTTCTGAAAACAACCAAAGTGGAACCAAATTTAAACATTTAGGTGTGAAAAGAAAAGAACAATGAGTTAAAAAAAAAACTTTTTCTCAGAGCTGTAGATTATGACGTAATAATAACCCACATGACTGAAGTCGGTTCTGCTGATTATAAATGAAAACTGTTACTTTAGGTTTGTTTGTGTTTATGTTTATGTAAAACATACTGTAACAGAGCTGAGGGAGAAACCGATTGTATCAATTAATTGAATTTTTGGTTTTTGAAAACTAGATTTTCAGAAAATTAAAACATGTTCACCTTCACCATGGCGGCCATCTTGCTTGACAAGCGTGTTATGACGAAATATAAAGGTTAGGCTACAATTTGAAAAAAATTCATGATAGGACAAGAATAGAACTGTAATAATATGATAATAAAGTTGTTTCACAATAAAGTTGAAATAATGTGAGAATAAAGTCGGTATAATAGGAGAATGAAGTGCTCCTATCATAGGAGCACTTCATTCTCCTACATGAAGAATGAAGACCCTACTGCAAGAAGACCCAGGCTGCAGTTCTCGTCTCCACCCACCAGAGGGCAAACTGATACAGTTGCTGTCCCTGCCCAGCTTCAGCTTGCTCTTCTTGAAGTGGCCCTTCCTCTTCTTGACGCTGGGCTTCTCTTGGTACATCTGGTGGATGATGATGTTCAACTCCCGCTCAACGATGTCGAACTCCCTCTCCGCCAGCTCCTGCGCCTTCTTCCTCAGCTGCTCCTCCTGCTCCTTCTGCTCCTCGGCCGCCCGGGCCAACGCCTCCTCCCACGATCTCAGCTCCTGCAGACCCGGGGGGGGGGGGGGGGGGCAGAGGTGGAGGAAATGAGTGTAGCAAAGCAGCAACCTGATTTAACACCTCTGCGTTGCTGAGCTATTCCTGACGTGCAGAAACACCTCAGACCGACTGTGAGATGCTTCCCGGCATCGGGCTCAAGAAACTGCAAAAAACTCCCAGCAGCTCCATGTAGTACCCAAAAAGTGTACTCAACTAAAAGAGTACCAATACTTCAACATTTTTTTACTCAAGTAAACGTAAAAAGTAGCAGTCCAAGAAATTATTCAAATAAGAGTAAAACGGTATTTTGGTAAAAACGTCTACTCAAGTATCAATCATTTCATGTTTATCATCATCAGATGGATGAAAATATAAAGATAAGTGAACATTTTTGGTATTTTAAGGCTAAAAATTACAATAATTTATACAGGGTGAGCCATACTTTTCCATACAAAGGAGACAACATTATAAAAATAAAAACGGTTGTCCAATATAAAATGTTTATTTTTTTTCTATGTATGGAAACCTATGGCTCACCCTGCATAAGTAACAAAGTAGAAACTACAGCGTTACTCCGATAAGTCAATTTCTTCAAAAGACGTACTCAAGTTAATGTGACTGAGTAAGCGCACTAGCCGGCTCTGCAGTATCAGGTGGGTTGGTTTCACCGTCCTCACCTTCTCCTTGGCCCGGAGCTCGTCAAACATCTGCTGGATCTCCAGCCTCCAGTCCTCCTGCAGCGAGTGGAAGGACTCCAGAGGCATCTGGAACATGGAGGACTGTTCGATGGCCTGCAGGTGCTGCAGGATGCTGGTGAAGGAAGGCCTGCCGCGGGGGTTGGAGCTCCAGCACTCTGACAGGTAGAGACGGTTACAGCAGGAAGGTGTGAGAGAAGCTGCTGCCATCTGATGTGGCGGCTTTATTTATTTATCCATTTCAGATTAAATGTCACTATGTGCTTCATGACCGCTGACGATGTTCTGCTTCTTTAAAACGTTTAAAATGTTCTTGTAACCAGAAACATTCATAATCCTGCTCATTTTAAGCAGCAGAATAATTGTTTAGTTTGTACATTTAGTAATGTAATCTTTACTTACGGACTGGTAGACATGAGACATTGTTTTAATTCATTTTCTGTTATTTTTTTATATACCGGTATATATTGTTACCTTCCTAAAATAATGGCCTAAGTCATTATTTTTATTATTTTGCTAAATAATCACTGCATTTTTATTGGCAAAATATGATTTATGCAAAAAAAGAAATTAAGCCAGTGTTTTTCCATCTCATTTGCGCTCTAAATTTACACGTTTATGGTAAAACGACAAACAAAACTTTTAGAGGCTCGTTAGTAAACCAATCGTATTTAGAGACGCCGTCACACTGCCCAGCCGTCAATACAATGCACAAACACAGAGCGGTGGATTGTCGGACTGGTTATGTTTTTCATTCCTGGCAGTCGCAGCAGACAACAGGGAAGGGGAAGGCAGCAAGATGGTGGCAGCATATGGCGACTATCATGAGCCAGAACCCTGACTGACAGAGTTACAGGCAACATGCTGCATACCTACAATGAACACAGATCCACAAACTGATCAGTCCAACGCAACATCATGAACATCTGCTACATGTAAGGTTTACAAAGAGAGTCTAATGAAGAGCAGTGTTTGACAAGTAAAGCTTCAAATAAAATAGAAAATAGCAGCTGGTACTTGTTTATTAGATGAAATAAACCAGCATTAAATGCATGCCGACAGATAAAAGGAGGCAGGAGACATGATGAACAGGAGAGGCAATTAAAGGATGAGCATGGATCAGATGAAGAGGAGCAAATAGCGGAGGCTTTAGGAGAAACTACTCTTTTTCTTTATTAGAGTTAAAACCTGTCCTCAAACCTCCGCACCTGTGCTTAAGACAGAGCACCTCAGGTCAAGTTTATCCTGCAGGTGAGTATTTAAGCAGGGATGAACTGAACTGTGAAACAAGAGCCAGCTGATACTCCACAACGGCTTCAAGGAGCAACCCCTAGGAGACGTAAAACTACGGAGCGACTAACACAAACTCTTATCCTCAGCTCCAGTGTGATGCAACAAAATCTACTGTAGATTTACCAGCTGCAAGCTCAAAGGCCTCCAGTACAGTCAAGTCATGGTTAGCAGCTGGAGGGTTTTCCTACATCACTGGCGGCATTTTAGTGCGTTTTCTGATAGACTCGGTTCGACTGGGGATCAAAATTGCAACATTTGCTACATTTTCAGCTGGTGAGGTTCGCTTTCACAAACAATACAAACTAACTGGAAAGAAACCTTTCCCCTCCTCACCTGTGGTGGCGCTGCACCAAGAACCACTGAAGTTCAACTTCCTTCTTAACAAAATGTAAACAAACGTAAACAAAATGTAAACAAGATTTTAACAGATTTTAACAGTTGTAGGATTTCTCTCCTCTCTTCTCTGGTAAAGGACCATTTCTCCCAGTAATGCCAGACTCTTGAATTTGTTTTTGGTTGTATTTACCCAGAATGCCCTGCGCTTTAGTGCACTTGCTGCTTTTGGAGCGGACTCCAGTCAAGTTATTTAACTGAAACGAGACCTAGGCTTTTAAGTGGACCAGAGTTCTCTTTTTTGGTCCGCATCAGAGTTCGACTGCGCGTTCACACCTCACCAAACGAACCGAACTGTCCAGACAAACAAACTGGAGTTTGATGAGAACTAAACAGGGCTGATGTGAATGCACCCTAAAGGTCAGGTTGGATGACTGGTGTAAAGGAAAACCACAGGCACAAGCTGTGCCTCAAACAGAGACGGTGTACATCTGCAACAATGCTCTCCACATGTTTGGGTTTTACTTGTTCACAGCCAGCTGTCGTTGTGACATTTTTCTGGACGGGGGGTCACCCTCTGTGCCAGCAGCGCCTGCTTACCGCTCAGCAGCAGAACAAAAGGTTCAGGGCAGGTTGAAGGGATGGGGAGTGTCAGCTTGTTCATGGCAACGCCGTAAGCTACCGCCAGGGCGTCTATCTCCCGGTAAGGAACTTCTCCGGTCAGCAGCTCCCACAGCAGCACGCCAAAACTGCAAAACGAGGCGCAGAAAGAGAGAGAGAGAGAAGCGGTCAGTGACGGTTTTAACATAAGTACAACACCTTGCTATGACTTTTCATATCTCCTGAACTTTGAGTTTATTTTATTGGTATTTTATGGGGGTTTTGAACACAAAGCGGTGCATAATGGCGAAGTGGAAGGACGCAGTTTGCGGTTTTCCAAACACCACACTGAATACTCCATGGGGAAACATTTTCACACATTGCTGCAAATCCTGTAAACATGGTGGACAGATGGACGGACACCGATACCTCCACACGTCGCTGCTCTTGGAGAACAGAGAGTGCTTGATGACCTCCGGCGCCATCCAGGCGTAAGTCCCCGCTGCACTCATCTTGGTGGTCTGGTGCCACTCTCTGGCCAGACCAAAGTCTGTGATCTTTAGGGTTTTCCCACTCAGGTCGTCCCGCTCCACCGGCTGCAGGATGAGGACTAAGGAAAAGGAGGCAGATTAAATGAGCTGTTTGGTTTTATTAGTTAATACCACAGAAAATTTTCCTCTCTTGCTTTAACAAAGTGTTAACATAATAAGAGACTTGAACAATGAGTGAGTAAACCAGAATTCAATAACTTTACAAGTTATGTATGTGTTTATCTGTGCATTTCTACAAATGCCTGAAAATATAATGTTCTGCAAGCGGACGGGTTCTGTGTCCCAGAGATGGATGCATTTTGTTGCAAAATGAGTGTACAAACCTCAGAACAAAATGAAATGATTGTGATCAGAGGCCCAATCTCAAGGCGTATATCAAGTCATATTTGATATGCACAACATTTTTATAACAACTGAAGGTAACATAGTTACATGATTACGCTATAAATGGCATTATGTTCCTTTAAAATACATAAAACTGCCCCTTTAAATAGGTAAATAGGCTGTGGTCTGATAAAACTATTCAAACATAACGATTATGTATGAAAACTTCTACATTTTAGGAAAATAAGAACTGCTTTTCTAGATTATTATTCTGGCATTTAACATATAGAAATAAAGTGACCAAAAACACATTTTTTTGTCACTTTTCTGTCTGATTTAATAAAAAAAAGGACTATGTGTCATTTCTACAGCATATTTTATATCTGGCTTCCACGACGTCCGTATGCAGTAAGTTCCAGGTGTGTTTTCGATGGTCCAGCTGTGTTTCAGAGTCTTTTCTGTCACTTTCGCACACAGCCTCCCTCTAAATGTCATACACTCAGCTGATCTCCCCATCTTTGTCCCTCTCTGAGTGACTTCCTCCTCCGTTTCCGTGCGAGAGCCGGCTTATGGAAATGTTTGGAGTGCACACAGTTCGCATGAAGTCAGGTGGGGGAAGCTCTCTCTCTCTTTCTCCCTCTCACTTATCTAGAGGCATATGCAAAGGGCGGTGAAACAAGGAGACACACACACACACACAGCCGTGTTATTGTTTACACACATGCACTCCTGCACAGACACACACAGGAACGGTGTCACATGATGGAAGGTGTGGCTCTTTGCTTTTCTCTGCCCACAGGTTTGCTAGGAGACCAGTTTCTGCAACAGAAAACTGATCTCAGGTCAGGAAATGCTGATCAATTATTTATTTAGCCAACTCGGTGCCAAGATCCACCACTACTCTGCTTTTAAATGTTATAGCTGCGGAAGGAGGTTTTAAACGCTTCCTGAGTGAAGACACTGACATCCAGCTTCAACGACGCTTATATCGTTTATCAGACTCGTAAGCTGTTACAATCTTCTCTTCATCATCAGTCAGAAGAATCAAACTAAATGACGGAAACAGGAAAAAGCTTCATTAAAATTCTCTCTTTGCACATTTTCCTACTTCCATCATGTCTCTACTGCTTCTAAAAGTGTGAAAAAACAAACAAATAAAATCACCCTGATGTTTTCTTTGCAGATGTTTTTTGGTTGAAAACGAGTTGTTTTTGTTTTTAAGCCGTGTTTCCATCAATGTTTTTAATGCGCATTTTGAAATAAAAGGTTGATGGAAAATAACTTTCTTAATTTCAGGGTAGAATTTTTTTTTTTAAATGTGCTCGCTTAAACAACAAAAAAAATCTATGGCAAAATTACAATCATCAGTGCTGCACTTATTTATCGGTATGTGGTCAGATAAGAAATCCTTCCTCATGAAACGACACATCAGATCTGCTGCGAGCTTGTCAAAAATATATTCATAACTCCCTGAGTAAAGATTTAATGACTAGAGGTTGTGACATTACATCATCTCAGTAAATAGAGACTAAAATTTCTGAAATGTACTCTGTTTACTTTGTAGCGTCTATTTGAAAAGAAGACGCCGCCTCAACCAACACCTTCATGTTCCATGATTCCGTCGATTTCTTCCTCATTCTTTTACCAAATAACCAAAATAAGTGAGATATTTCAGTGGTCCCACAATAGCTGCTCGGCCCTATCGAAACAACTTCTTGTCATGGTAACCGGCAACTCGTAAGGAGTTTCATGCTTCTCCCTCTGCCGCCTGTCACAGGGGCTAAAGGTCAACAGAAGTCTGACCATTCATTGGCTGATGACACTGAGCGTTCGTTCACAGCCAATAGAACGGCCACCGTCGTCACAACAACCGGACAAGCTGACAAACGACTGACAGCACGAGAACGGTAGACGGAAAGGAACGAACCAATTCTGCTTCCAGACTAAACAGCAACTGTGACATTCCAGTGTAAATCAAGCACTTCACCGTGTTTTATTAGGATTTTATGAGATAGACCATAATAATGTTGAACAAAAATGTAAAGTGGAAGGAAAACCATATGTGATTTTTTTTGTTTTTACCCCAAAAAATCCAAAAGGTGTTTTGTGCATTTGTATACAGTCCCCAAAATCAGGATCTTTTCCTGCAATTTTAACATTTTGGGGGGTATTTCTCCACCATTAGGTTTTTTGTACCATTCCTCTTTGTGAAACAGTTCAAAAATAAGTCAAAATGAAGTCAGCAAAGATATAATTTTAAGTCTCAATTAAATTTAGGTCTGTCATGTAACACATACAGATTCTTTGATCTGAAACGTTTCTAGCTTTGGCCGTTGGCGTGGTTGCATACAGGAAGGTGAACCTCTGCACCTGACTCAAGTCTCCCAACAGGTTTCCATGATATTTACCTCCATCCATCTTCCCAATCAACTCTGACCACTGGAACATTGGACAAAACTATGTCAGCCACAGAGCATTTAAAATGTCAAAAAAAAAATATTTCCAGAGGTAACAACCGTCAGCTCCCCTCTGGACATCTTTTCTGTTCAGATACTGTCATAACTGAGAGGGACAGCTGTCTTTCTGGCGTGGACAGTGTCTCAGAGGAGCAGCAGCAGGAGGGAGACATGTCAGAAATCCTCATATGGGTATGTTTTCCATAAGATTCCTACTTTCCTGGCACAGCTTGATGAACGGTGTGATGAAGCAACATCGTGTAAGAGAAAAACTTTAAGCAGAGGGTGACAAAAAAAAATAAAGGTAGGGAAGGAAAACGGAGCGAGTTACACAAACTGAATAGAAACAGAAACTGACTGACTTAGCTCCCACTGTGGCTCTGTGATGTAAGTAAATATCATCATCTGCTGCCCCCAGATCGTCTCTGTGCTGCTAGTTAACACCACCTGCACATGTTCAATCATTCACCCTCAGGTTTTCCCTCCTGACGGCGTTTCTTCCAGATCGGCATTTTTGGGCTCAGCTGACGGCTTTGAAACGTAGACATAAAGCCTCCAAGGGATAGGAGGAAGAGAAAACAAGACCAAAAAAAACGACCTCGGGGAAAGCGTGCACTATGAGCGCTTTGGAAATGTTACCTCAGAGTAGGCTGAGAGAAATAACGTAAAAAATGTAGTTTTTCAAATCCCTAATGCACAAAAACATGTTGCTAACCACATATATAGCACATGGAGTGTGGTTGCTGGTAAACCTTAAAGCTAACATTAAATCACAATATTATTTAGTGCTACTTGATATTAGTAAGAAATGTAATCCTGTTGGTGGTAAAATATGACTAGCAAATAATTAAAGACTAATTTGGGTTTATTAAAAACGTAAGTTAGTTAGCTAGCTAACTTTAAGCAGCTAGCTAGCTAACTAAGGGGAAAAAGAAAATACATTTAATTCCATCTCAACCAAAAAAAAGTTACATTTGCCTACATTTCTTGTTTTACCAATGAAACAATTTAGTTTTAGTTTCTTAATTACTTTACCAACAAATTTTAAAGCCCTCCTATAGCCTTTTAGGCAGCTAGTACCACCAAAAATATATTACTGGCACCGATCACTAGTTCAGACAGTTCTTTGAGATATTGATATTTTGTGTACAGTAAGTAGTAAGCTGGGTTAACTGATCAGTTCAGACTGGTTTGGATTAATGTGAATGATTTCTACAAATGCTGCAATCCCCCACAGACTCCACAGCAAGAGGCACAGAAAACTCCCATATTCAAAGGAAAACTCTGCAAACTGTGGGGATGCACAATACATCATAGCTATCATCGGTATCCGCCGACGTTAATAGTTTTTTAGCATATCTTATCGGTCGGATAAATAAAACTGGGCTGATATTAAAACAAACAATGTTCACTTTCTTCTTGCTGCCATTTGTTTTTTAGAGTCAGAAGAAGAGGTTGGTCATCTGGTATTTGTTTGGTCATGTGATAGTGATGTAGCACCGGGGAGTGAAGTCAACAACTGGTGATGTTGCTGTTTGTCCCACTACATGTTTCCTTCCCTGTTAGGTCATTATTGTAAAGAACCCGTTCTTAATATGTTTCCTGATTAAATAATGATTGAATGAATGAAAGTGCTCGTTTAAGGTTTCAAAAAGGTAATGAAATAGGTACAATGTCTGTAAATATCGTTTATCGGCCATAGCAGCAATATCTATATCTGATATCGATGTCTGCCTAAATTTTCACACCAGTGCATTCCTAATTGTCGAGAAAGCAGCTGTTGAAAAATCATTTGGCAAGTATTAGTAGATCAGTTTTACGGCAGTTTTAGTTTGGTGTGAAGAGAAAAATTACAAGTAGCTAAATATTAAATAAAAAACTGAGGCAGAGAAATAAGCTAGGGCTGATTCAGAGATTAGACATCAGTATGGCAGCATGTCTTTCATGTGTGGAGGTGCCCTCGCTTTTCCACATGACTGCATGTATTGATCAGCTATCAGAAACTCTGCAGCCTCGGGGAGCAGAGCAGAGCGGGTTGTTTGCCTTTCCTGCTGCTGCTGCCGCCACCGCCGCTCCTCCCTAAATCCTTGGACTCTGACCCTGTCTGAGGGTTGGGACATGTTCAAACACCCATGGACTATTGACTACTTGAACTTTAATCTCACTAATAATCCCCTGCGCTGGTTAGTCAGCGCTTTGGGAACAGGTGACACAGTAACTCCCGGCCCACACACACTTCTCACAGCAGAGGAATGCAGATAGAGGACGACTGAGTGTGACCAGAAAAGGGTTTATTACCCAGAAAAAAAACATCGAATCATGCCAGTTCTGAACAAGTTTCCAAAAACTCACGATGCATAATGGAAAAATAGGCGACAAATAGCTAAAAATGTGCTTTTTTAGCCGACTTAAATGATTAACCATAGCTCTACAAATATCCACTTCATCTCTGAGCAGGCTAGGCAAATTGCCACCCTCTTCCTCTCCATCTCTCTGCGAGGCCTCGCCTTAAATAAACAATGTCAGCGCCATCAGCTGGAGCTCTGGGCGTGGCCGCTGAGCTGTCAGCTGTCAGGGATCAGCTGATCCAGAGCTGCAGGTGGATGAGTGTTGTTTGAGGAGTGATGATGACAATCCAAACTGGAACATCTTCAACAAGCCTGCTGCAGAAATATGTTTACAAAGGCCTAACAAATGTCGTCTTACCTCACTTGAATGTTTTATTTCCTGTCGCTCTATTGCAGGGCTGTCAAACTAAATTTCATCCTGGGCCGTATCAAAAATCTGAATGTTCCTAAAGGGCTGGTTGTGCAAGAGTGTATTGATAAGACCCATTAAAGTGTTAAAATATCAATAAATAGCTGTTAGTTTCAGCATTCAGTGAGTGTTTCTAATTTTAAATAATACCAAGCATCCAGGTCCATCCAAGATTTTGTGATCGCTTGTTTTAGGGGTGTGGGGAGGGGTTGCTATAAAAATTATAGATTTTGTGGCATTAATTTAGAAATATTTGTAAGGAACCTTTTGATTTTTTAGGGGGAGTGTGAAAAGATCAGTATTGGGCCGTTCAGACTGTGGAGAAAAAGTCAAATATCAGAAGCAAGTCAGGACTCTGGCTGGGCCACTGAAAAACAGAACAAGCAGGCATAAACACGGTCAAAATTAAAGATTAGAATAAACCTAAATGAAAATCCATCCATCAATACAAACGCAAAGGAATTCTGATTCATCCCAACACCAAAATACTCCATGCACAAAATTTACTTTTTCATTCCAATCTCCATTATTTTTTTTTTTTCGTTTTGAGCTTCTTAGAAGAAAGCCAAGCTGAAAATTTCATCTTGGAAAGGCGATGGGCGCTCCCACTTCTATTCATGTTGGAGTAAGGAGGAAGTAGATGCATGCAAATGTCTGAGCCACCGAACGGCACAAAGCCGCTCAGTCTTAACCCAAACTACTTCCACTAAAGCAGTTAGTTTTCACATTTGAGTTGTGTTGTTTAGGATAAAGATCCAGTCAACACTGCTGTGTCATTAACTTGTTGTTATGGTAACAAGGTGTAGAGGTCACAAACAAAGACCGTGACTGGGAGGAAAGGAGGCGTCTGAGGCCTGAGCGTCCTCATGCCCCTATGAGGATCCACTCCTCTGCTTTCCTTTCCCCGTGTCCCGATGTCCTGGTCAGAGGGACACGCCGCAGGTTTTCCCCTTGACATTTTCCGTCATTTTTGTTTAACCTCCACGTCAATACGCCAGATATTTACATGTCCGGTGTCAAGAGAAATACAACCTGTTCTTTGCCCCCTAAATGACTGATCTAAAGTAGATCAGTCAGTATCTACTTTAGATACTATATTTGTGCCATAACCAGAGTTTGAAATGAACTTCAGTATCATGAAATGTAAAAAATTTTACTCTGGCTTATGAGAAGTCACTAGGCACTAGAGGAGGTCCATGTGGAACACCGCAGACAGGATTTAGGAAAGAAAAAAAAAAAAAAAGACCCGTCCACCATTCTCATCATCAGCCCCCTCCCTTCCTGTCCGCTGTTGCAGCTGTTGTCAGCCTGACGACATGCACAGCACCCCACGAAGCAGAGATGGGAGGAGATGCTGGCTAAGCTTGACTGAGCAGAGCTTATAAAAACAAGGAGTCACTCAGAGAGGGATGGTGACTGAACAAAACGACAGGATGAAGCAGCAGCAACAGTGATGGTGTGAGATGAAGGATGGGGGATGGGAGCTACAGAAAGAAGGAGCCAAAGAGGAACATTTGAATATTAGGAGAAAAGAGCAAAAAGTAAAGGTTAAAAAAAAAACACATAAGAAAGAAAAAATGAGAGGAGAGATGGAGGTAAGAAAAGACACAATCTGTGCGAGAAAGACGAAATGCACGGATGAAAAGATGCCAGCGTCGCAAAGTAAAGAGAGATGACTGGAGGGAAAGCTTTGGTCCTTTTCCTGGCACACCACAGTCTTTGTCTCCCTCCATGTGTGTGCTTTGCTCAAGTTATGATGCATGCACACAAGCAATAAATGCAAAAAAAATAAAAATAAAGAAACTATCACAAGTGGAGAGTGGATTTCAACAACACTTTAGGTAAAAAAAAAAAAAGTAAAGCATCAAATCCTTTGTATGCCTTCGATTTTCCTGCTCTGATATCGAGGCTTTAGTGAGTGCGCTCCTATGTCATCGATACCTCGGCTTGGCTCCCGCTCCGACCACCACGGGCCTCAGAGGCTCTAATCCCGAGTCGCTCCGCAGCGCGGTTTCCCCCCGGAGCCACCAGCTTTGTCACTGCACAAACGCAGCTGCCAGATTCGTGTGACCAGGCGGGTTCGCTTTCAGAAGAGATGGTTGCATTAAATGAGCTGTACGAGTAGGGTACAGCTATCTGTGTGTGTGTGTGTGGTATGAATATGAGAGAGGTTTTTAAGGGTGTGGGAATTCCTTCAGCTTCTTTCAATCTTCTCATCTTCCTGGCTATATTCTTTTTGTTCAGTAACTGCATCTCTTTTCATATTAACGCCGTAATAATGTCACACAAATTAGCCTCATGTTAAATGCCTAACCACTTACAAAATGTGCCATTTAACCAATTTCCTTTGGTCTAGTCTAGGAATACAACTACTTTCCTAATTATCCCCTATTGTTAAATGGTTAATTAATCATTTTGTTGGTTCAATTTTCCACGTCTGACATATAAAATTAAAAAAAACTATAAAAATTTTATATTTCTGACAACATGAAGCAAGTTAAAGTCCTGATATAAAAAAGGAAGAAATCAGAAGGGGCGACTGGCTTTTTATCAGTCTGGAAACAGTGTTAAAATGCCGTTTCTGAACCACAGTGAGAGACATTATCCACAAGAAAATGTGAAATAGTGGTGAACTTTCACAGGAGTGCCACAATCACTCCAAGAGTGCAATGGAGTACTCTTGGAATATCAACTAAAGCACCGAATGCTTCACATGTTTTGATGAAGGTCACAGTTCAGGATTTAAGCAAGGTCAAAACCTCAGCAGACCAAAAAGATCTCAAAGTCCCATCTCACATTTGTCAAAAACATCTTGAAGATCCCAAAGACTCTTGAGAAAATCCTCTGCCTACTGACAAGACAAAAGTGGAACATTTTGAAAGGTGTCGATCTCCTTAACTGTGGCGTAAAGCTACTCCAGAATATCAAAACTCACTCCGGTTTGGTCTAACAGCTGCTCTGCTCCCTCATGACCTGGAGCACAAGCTGAAATTCTTCTCTCTAACAGAAAATCCTGAAGGAAAATGTTCGGCTAGCCTGCTTATTGACTTCCCACAAAATTCTGCTCAATTCTCATCTCCCTTCAGTACTCCGTCTGGGCTTTCTCCCATTGAACACGATTTCTCTGGTTGATTTTTAACCTGGACAATCAGAGAACAGAAGGACAACGATGACATCAACTATCTGCGGTGTTTCAGGATTGCAGTCTGCCATGGTTGTAATTTGGTCCATCGTGGTCATGGTTCTAAATATTGACCAATTAAAGTTGGAGCAAGAGGAAACTTAAAAACATTTTATTGCTGGTAAAGATGATGTGGCCCTACAGCGTTAGCGATTGGGTAAAATCAAACCCAGTCATTCAAGCATTAACAGAGTCCCTACTCCAGCAGCCAATCATTTCTGTCGGTAAAAATAGATTATGACAAGACTTTATTGACACCATCAGTCAAAAATGACGGACAATGCTCAGCTACAACAAATTTCTGATGGCAGCTGCCGTGAGTGGTATTGGTAGAGGGCCACAATGATTCTCCAAAGCTGTGAGCTGGGGTCTCCAGATGTTGAATCCCACAGATGCTAAACCGCAGAATTCACAAGCCGAATCAAAGTAGGGCTAATAAAACCAGTCCTGAATTACTCAGAAAGAAAGAACCGGGCCGCGTCCTTCAGGGTTTACAGTTTTTCCCCTCTGTCTGGTCTGTGGCTCTGCAGGTCCCCCAACAGACAACAACAAACTGCTACACCATTTTTATTCTGACACCTTTCAATCAGAACCAGCATTGTCGTCCAGCAGCTTGTCCGTTGATTCGGACCACACGGCCCTCCGTCCGGCCGCCGCTCTCTGGGTGCCAGGCAGCTGCTGCTGGCGCTGCTGGCCAACAACAATGACCCTCTAACTGCAGAGTCAACGGCCAGCAAACATCCAGCTGACCACGACGCGCCACTGCGCCCGTCACTGACATGTCCGGCTCTGCCTGCAGGACCGGTTCCTAGCGTCATGTGGTGTTTATGCATTAGCAGCTTTGTAACATTTTGCCTCTGCAAGCTGAAACAAAAAAAATTGATAGAGTAAAAAAAACGAGTTGCTTTTTTTGGTCTTATTTTCTGCTCCAGTTGCTCCTCGTTCCTTTGATGTTTTATGGCAAATAACCTTTCAAACGAGCGCTGAGAAGCACACCACCTGTGTTTGCTTTAATACGTTCGGCCCGTCTGCTGACTCAGAGCAGCTCTCCAGACCTGCTTTGCAAACAGGTTTTTTTAGAAAGTCAAAAATGATAAGATGTCTGCCTGCTCATGCAAATTTGCCACGATTATGTAATGCGATGTTTACATGCAGGCATGCATAGGGTATAAACCACACATTAGGACAGTAAAATCAGCTGATGTGCTGAAGGTTGACACCAGGTTGAGAGTTTTTAGGTGAACCTGTTATCCAATGACGTGCAGTAAAACTGTGTCAGC
Organism: Xiphophorus couchianus; assembly: GCF_001444195.1. Taxonomy (NCBI): domain Eukaryota; kingdom Metazoa; phylum Chordata; class Actinopteri; order Cyprinodontiformes; family Poeciliidae; genus Xiphophorus; species Xiphophorus couchianus. Next base: position 22,726,893 of record NC_040245.1, on the reverse strand, counting down.
TATCTGACAGGTCCAGTAAAGAGAGCAGAGCATTCCCACTGTTTACTGGTGTCCAATCGATTCCCTATTGGCAGCAAGGGACAGTACTGTAGCAGTACGTGTGTGTGAGCGCTCGTGTGTGTGTGTGTGTGTGTATTCATCTGTAATAAAGCAGTCATTGAGTCTCTGATTGGTGTCAGCGTCTGGTTTGGTTTCTCTCTCACCCATAAGGAGGAAAACTAACCTACTGACAGTGAGGCAAAGTTCACACAGTGAAAAAAAACAGTTCAAAGTCCTCAACGACGATGGTTTATGGTCATAAACTCTTATCGCAACAACAAAGGCTTCATAATGTTTGAGATCAAATATTGTAAATAAATATAAACCAGGCAGTAAATACTTTTTACTCTGCTCCCAAAATTCCTTTAGCACAAACTTATCGTAGCCAGGACATAAAAAATCTTAGCGTTTATATTGTGGAATGAATGGTTTCAATTGTTCATTATTCAAGGTGCATCTGTGTAAATCATTACAGAACCAGACAACACTGAGACGGGGAGACACAAAACCACATTTCCAAAACAAGTTGGGGCATCACGTAAAATATAAATAAGAACATCCTTACTTGGACCAGGGTTTCCCTCAGTGTATTATGAGCCTGGCGGGCCACCAGGCTTTACCTGTGTCCCCCTAAGCATTGGTCATTTATTTAAGTCTTTTTAAATTGTTTGCATTTTTTTAAGACTTTATAGTTGATGTTCAGGTATTAATCTTTCAATAATACATAATTATCGAGTGATATTTTCAAATTTCCTGTCAACTTAAAACATTTTTTATCTCAAAAACACAATGGGCTGCTGGATGAAAAACTGCCTGAGCGCCCAGAAACACCTGGCTAAGCAAGTTTTCTGGGGGAGACCTTGTGGACCCTATTTCAATTTAAAAGGAAAGCTTTGTACTTTGATTATCTATATCAAACATTTTAGGCTAATTGAAAACCAAATTATTGGAACAAAGCTGCCTAGAATACTTCAACATGATTTAAATAAGCAATTTCAACATTAGCTTTTTGGGGAAAAAAGATTTGGGGTTTTATTTAATTATAGTTTTATAGACAAAAAGTGACAAAAATGATCTTAAGTAAAATGTTGTTAAAAACATTTTAAGAAAAGAGTTAACCCTGTGTTGGGGCTAAAAAGACAATCCATTTACAAAGAGCTTCTATTTTACAAAAAGGAATACTTACAAATAAAAAAAACTTCATTAAAACTTCTGATAAAAGTTAACGTGTTCATTACTTATGCTTTAGCTTAAAGTTACCACTTTATGGATAAAAAGCCATTGTAGTTGCCTGTAATACCCACATTATTTGGGGTCAATACAACCCAAATCACTCTGCTAGCTTATCAGGGGATGCCTCATTATCTCGTACCAAAACCTTCTCAAACTCCTCATCACAGGCTACAGTTCCTACATTATGTCTCCAGCTGACTTGAACACGAATGAGCATAACGAGGGCCACAGTACATAAAGATGTAGATAAAGGCTGCAGCCTGCAGCGCATTGAGAACGTTGGCCTTAATCTGTAGCGGTCTCACTGTTCTAAAGAAAAATGGTTTGACCTCCTCTCCTAACTCACCCTACGCTCTCCTCTTTCCCTCCATTCATCCCTTCCTCCTCTTCTCTTCTGGCCCATTTCCCTCCAGAGCCTTCAGGGTTTTTTTCCTACAACCACTCCTCTTCTGTTCTCCTCCTCTCCCTGTCCAGCCTTGCCTCCATCCATCTCTCCACTCAGTCATTCACAGCCTACAGTCGACCCTCGCTGCATCCATCTCCCATTCTTCACCGCGCCTCTCCGCTCCCTCACAGTGACTCCTGCCATTGTGAGCCCCGCTCTTTCTCTCCGTCTGCTCTGTGAGAATGGCCTCGTTGTTGCTGCTGCGGTGGTGCAGCGTGTGTGTAGGCGTTTGTTCATGTGTGATGGTAGAAGTCTGAGATCTCTGCCCTAAGTACAGCATGTCCTGCTGCATGACCTTTACCCACTGTATACATGCTCCCAAAATGATTATAAAAGACATCACTGCCAAATCTAGAACGATGACAGAATCTGCATGACTGTGCAAAAGTCTTTACTGACCATTCATTTGGGCTAAGTTTATTTTATAAATCGATTATTTTGATGATTAGTTAAATAAAAACAATTGGCACATTCTGCAGACCTTACATTGGACCACTTAAAGCAACAGCATGCAGCTTTTACAGAATTTTTTTTTTTTTTTTTACAAATTTGAGACGGATAATCTGTGATAACAAATTGCTTCCCCCAATGCTAACAACCAATCAGAGTCAGAAGGCGGGTCTTGGTGCTGTCAATCACAGTCTCATGTGGTGCTGCTTGTACTCGCTCTTGCTCTCTGCTATCACTACAGCTTTTCCCCATCAGCAGATCTTGCTGTGAATGCTAGGCTAGTTAGCCTAGCCACCAATTACAGCAGCTAAACTGTTTTCCTGTAACGGTAAGTTGTATCTCTGCCATTGGCACATTTAGCAGCAAGTACATGAGGTTGAGTGACAGCGTTAAGACCCTCCTCCCAGCTCTGATTGGTTGTTTTTAGTCTGGAGCGGTGAATTTCTTCAGACGTCATTGCAGCTCTACCGAGCTAAAAAAAAAAAAAATTCACTTACTTCTTTAGGGAAGAGAAACTGCTATTTATGCTTAGCTAACAGTGCTAACTGCTAATCTAAGATGCTTAAAATCTAACAATTTAGTGAAAATTTAGTGTGTCTGTGATTTCATACAAGACATTGCATCGTTTCTTCCCCTTATACAAATAATAACCACTCAAAACTGAAGAGCTAAGAAAAAAATGCTTATTTTATACCTGCATTGGTCACAAAGTTTAAAGTCAGCTACAAGCTCCACAACAAAAGCAAATGTTTTCACTTTCATCCACATTAATTGATTTCCAGATTACCAATAATACATGCACGCATTCAAAAACAAAAGCAGAGGACATCGCGTCAAATATGAATAAGAACATCCTTACTTGGACCAGGGTAGAATTTGTTTTTCATCTCTTGCACTCCTCACCAGTGTAAAATTAAAACCAACTGAGTCATGATTTGCCAGGATTATCCCAGTCAGACCACAAACAAGAAGAAATGCTTCAGGACCTAACAAATGTTTCCTTTTACAACTGATTGTTCACAGAAATAACATTTCCAATATCTGCAATGTAACTTAGTGTCCAAATGCACAAATGAAAAAGGACAAACTGCTGCTGCCAGTCTTGGCCAGGAATCTCTTGCAAAAGAGATTTTTTAATCTCAATGGGATTTTCCTGGTGAAATAAAACTTAAATAAATTTTTTAAAAAGTTGAACATACTGGTTTAAATAGTAGCCAAGAATTTACACTGGTGTAAAGACACAAATCTAGTCAAGAGTTGGAATAAAGTATTTATTTTTCTGTTATAACAACTTAAAATAAGTAATAATGTCTTAGGATTTGGAACACCGAAATCTAAATATTTTTCAAGAAAAAAGATCAAGCCAAAAAAATAAAAAATAATATTTACAATACTAATAAAAAAAATAAAAATAACAGCCTCTTAGGATAAAATGTTAGCAAAACAGTCATAACATTGATTTATTTTAGCTACCAAATTAAAGATAATGATTAATATCACTTCCTGTTTGATTTTACGTTGTTTGTATAGAGTAACACAACTACAAGTGTTTCCCTAAAAAACATATCCCAATAAAACACATAGTTATTCTTCACTGTCCTGTCTGTTGACTGTGTTTGATAACAAATTTCCATTTGAAAACTGCATGCGTTGCCTTATATCTCTGCTCATAAAACCCATCCACCTCCCAGGGTCAAAGATGGTGTGATAACAGCATTCCCAGTATCCAGCCCAGTTAGTCACAGCCTCGGCCTCCGCTCTGTCTCTGTGTGGGATTAGCAGCCGGCACTGGCCACCGCTCTAATCCTTTCCTCAACAGACTCACTCTCACGTTCTCACACACACAGTTTTCTCTGACAGCAGCCACACACCATATCTTGGCCTGCTAATCTGTTAAGTAGTTATTACAGCACTTGTGTGCAGGGCTTTTGTTGGTGTCGTCGTGGCTATGCTTTAATACTTCAGCTATAAAAGACAAAACAAGAAGAAGACAAAAATCAATGGAAATTAATTTATCCTATCTGGTTTCTAATGAAAACGCTGGCGTAGTTAACAGGCCAGCTGTGAGACTCCAGGCTCGGTCTATTCAGAGGATTGTTAACTGTGTAAACACTGCCTCCATTTGAAGCTAGAGCGGTCAAAACAGCAGGTAATGTCAAGCGGTCTTTGTCTTTATAAGTGTGTTTACGGTATTGGCCTGCACATCACAGGAGAACCTTGAAAGTGCCACTTACACAAGCTCACTTGTTGCAGCAACATTAGCCTGGAGGGGTTTTACCCAACATGAGCTATTTGATAGCATTATGCCATTTCTGTATATTGGGCCTGCATATCTGCAAGACCGTGAAACCAGCTCAGACACGTCCCGGCGGGAGTCTAGTTGTACAGGTGACAAGATGACACTAGGTCGTCTTGTCACCTGTATCGTCTTACCTGCAGATGACTCACTGCCTCTACTAATCTCTAAATAAACTGGCACTGAACGCCTTTTTGTAATGTACAGTATTATACTGTAGATCCTCTACCGTACTTAGCAGTGGGTTTGGGGTTATTTGTCACATATTCATCCATCATTTCATGTTGATTGCAGCTGGACTTTTTGATGACAAACCGCTCAATCTTAGCACAACATTCCAGCTAAAATCCGAGCAGAGTTTAGGAAAATCCACGTTTACATTCATGACTGGAGGACAGAAAAAGGCATCTTCTTGGTATCAGACCCAAAGAATTACAGTGGACCCTTGCCTATTTTCTTTTCTGTATTCCTGGATTTTTATGTGGAATGCAGCTCCAAATTGTGTGTCAGAAATTTGTCTATTTTTTCCTAAAATACTCAAAAGAAAATGCAGCTTGGAAAGCTGCAATACCTAGACGCAATGCTAGTTGACATGCTGGCGTTTGGAAAGCAGCCAATCCAGGAGCGCCATTCACTTTCCTTGGAGCTGATTGGCTAAAACCATATCAGGTGAAGATGAGGAAGACTGCAGATGTTAGCTTCTTTGGTAGTGCTAAGATGGTTTCTAGGGTGCGTATTGATGCATATTAAGGTATATTTAGTGTTTGAACTACTAAAATAGACATTTATAAGCACTTTTAGAGGGGGATTCAAGTATTTGTGGATTTTACGTTGTAATCTAAATAGTGTTTAAAAGGTCCGATATTTGCTGAAGTTGTCCAACACTGAGCTTTGGAGGCTTGGTTTTTTTGCGTTGCCATCCTCCTCACTGTGCATGGTGGCAAAACAAACACTGCTTCTCACCCAGAATTGTTATCACAGTTCTAGCTGTTTTAAATGTTTTAACTCTTTATATGGTTATTTTCTTACAGATTATGTCAGAACCTGTGAAGATCAAAATACATCTGACTTACCGGCACTTGAATGGATGGTTCACTTCTCTTTCCCATTTTTAAGAGTGGATAAGAGGAATGGCAATTTGTCTCATGTATTATTTAGACTCAGGGGGAAGCTGAAATCTTGGTGATAAAAATGAACACATAATAGTAAAACATGTTTTAAAAATCTTTTAGTTATATTTACTTTATTGGAATTGTTGAAGGTTGAACAAGAGTGGTTTTGAAACAATTATTGCTTAATGTGGATTTTCCCCTTCTAAACAAATGTACTTCAAATAAAAGATTCGATTTTTCTATAATTCTGTGTAAGATTTTGCTATTGTTGTGATAAAGGGTTAATTTATTGTGAAGCTTTTCCACACTTTCACTGGTTCTAAATACGGAGGAAATCTGCAATTTAAAGGCAGGGAAACAACTCAAGGTCTGCAGACCTGTTTGCTGTTGAGCCTTTGAACAACTCAAACAGTCCGTGTGAAACTGCAGATGTTAAAAATTTCCATGACACTGAACATACTCCCGAGTCGTCATTTAGTTTGATACAAAAGTACACAGACTCAAAGGACAAAAACAACAAAGCTGCTGTTCGGTAAACTGCTGATTCCAGCAGCTGGGAGCCGTGTTACATTTGAGTTTGGGTTAGCAGTAACTCTGATTCTTCATTAGATACCAATTAAACACTATACATCATGTTCCAAATTATTATGCAAATTGGATTTAAGTGTCATAAAGATTAAATGTTTTGTTGTGCCATTAAATTTATAGATGATATTGTGTGTCAGAGCTCTTTGAATCACTATAATTAGAGCTGGTTGATTAGTTTGTCTCATGAGCTCAATTAAAGGAAATCTACTTAAGAAGGATGTTCCACATTATTAAGCAGGCCACAGGTTTCAAGCAATGTGGCAAAGAGAAAGGATCTCTGCTGACAAAAATTATCAGATAGTGTAGTGCCGTATGACAAGATATGAAAACATTAGATATTTAACGAAAACTGAAGCGTTATCATACTGTGAAGAGATTTGTGGCTGATTCAGAACAAAGATGGGTTTGTACAGATAAAGGCAAAATGAGGAAGGTTTCTGTTAGACAAAGTCATCGGATTAAGAGAGCAGCTGTTAAAATGCCCTTACAAAGCAGCAAACAGTTACTTGAAGCTGCTGGTGCCTCTGGAACCTCAAGGTGGAGGATCCTCCAGAGGCTTGCGGTGCATGAACCTGCTATTGGGCCACAAGCAGAAACGGTCGCAGTGGGCCCAGCTGTACATGAAGATTAATTTTCAAACAGACTTGTTCACTGATGACTGCTGTGCAACCCTGGATGGTCCAGATGGACGCAGTAGTGGATTGGTGGTGGACGGCCACCATGTCCCAACACGGCTGTGACGTCAGCAAGGAGGTGGTGGAGTCATTTTTTGGGCTGAAATAATGGGGAGAGAATCATTGGTCAGAACCTTCAGAGTCCCTGATGGTGTGAAAATGACCTCATCAAAGTATATGGACTTTCTGACTGATCACTTTCTTTCATGGTTCAAAAAGAAGAGCCGTACCTTTAGCAGCAAAATCATCTTTATGCATGACAATGCACCATCTCATGCTGCAAGGAATACCACTGTGTCATTGGCTGCTATGGGCATGAAAGGGGAGAAACTCATGGTGTGGTCACCATCCTCCTCTGACCCCTGACCTCAACCCTACTGAGAACCTTTGGAGTTTCCTCAAGCAGAAAATCTGAATGCAGTTCATATCAAACCAGCAGCTCTGGGAAGGTTTTCTGACATCCTGCAAAGAAATTCAAGCAGAAACTTTCCACAAACTCACAAGTTCAATGGATCAAGAATTGTACTGTGATATCAAAGAAGGTCCTATGTTAACATGTAACTTGGTCTGTTAAGATGTTTTTGATTGAAATAGCTTTTGATTTTAGTACATGTGACCACTTAATGCTGCACATTCAAAGAATGGCCGTTTGCAGTTCTTTATAATCCATAAAATGTTTAGAAAATCTGCTGTGCATAATAAATTGGAACATTTTGCATTTTGAGTTTTTTATTTTTGAAAAAATACTGTTCTCATTGAGAGCTTTGTTCAGTAAAATTTGATTTATACTGTAATAGTTCATGACTTGAAAATTATACTGACCATCATTTGCATTGACCATTTAAGAAAATCTGAGAAAATGTCACTTGCATAATAATTTGGAACAGGGTGTAAAGGTGTGGGGAAAGTACTGACCTCTGTTAATATTGGTCAAACATTCTGTGACGTTGCAACTCAAACCTCAGAGCATATTTGCAGAGGTCTTTTTTTTTTTTACTAATAACCACACAACATACTGTAGAACATATATGTGAAGTGGAAGATGAATCTGAAAAGTGTGGCTTGCATCTGAACAAAGCATTTATAACCATTGTTAACCAAGTTGTCAGATTTTCGAAGTTAATCTGTCCCAGGTCCCAAAAATTGGCCATTTTACGGAGTGAAAACAAGATTTGAATCATTGCTAAAGTGCTTTTTTACTTACTTAGGTATTATTATTGCTCATTTGATGACACGATTAACAAATATTTCTTAAAATTAGTGCTGTTAACATTTATCTAAATTATCTATTTTCTATTCTATACAAGTAGACATCTATCTACTTGTATAGAATAGAACTTTACCTATCCTGTGACTCTATCTAGCCTTTCTATTTACTTTAGTTGTCAATTGGAGCCAAGTTAAGCAGACTGGAGCCCTCTGCTTTGACTAACCAGAGGCTGCTCCGGCATCGGAGCGACAGGTAAGGGATGACTCAGGGGCCAATGACCTGCCAGCACACAAAGATGCTGTGACATCACTCCGAGGCAGTCACGGCAGTCAAATTATCTCCGTTACACAGTCAGACGCTCAGCTGCCGCCGTGAGCCAAACGATCGGCGGCACTCTGCACAAACACACAACTATTAACAGACTGTGGGATGTGGAGTGAGATGGGATAAATTTAGAAGAAAGCATCTGGACCGGGCTGAAAATAAGAATCCTTTGTTGTGTTTAACAAGGCTTTAAAGCCATGTTGAATTTAGATAACGAATCACGTTTTGGTGATTATTTTTCATCCTTTCGGGCGCCTTCAGCCTGTTTACTGAGCCAGCTGACGGGAGACGGAGGAAAAGCTCGGGGGGCTTCGAGCTGCTCTGTAGCTGCGCTGATGCCAAGTCGTTGGCGGTTTCAAGGGGACACCTGAGACCGGCGCACCTGAACAATGCGCCAAGGTGTAACCCTAAACTTAGACGTACCCACTGTTTATCCCCCACGCTCTCCTTCTCCTGTTCTTTCCCATCGCTCTCCTCTCATACGGCTCCAAAAGCTTGTTTCACTGTTCATAACCTGATCTATTCCACCCAGGTATTCTGTCAATCTCTTCACTCATTGGCTCTCTTGTCTTCCCATTCTTTCACCTTCTGGGCATCACAAATGCATTATGGGTGTCAGACAAAACGTTATGGTTCAAACTGTATTCCCTCCCATTTAAATCATTCAATTGGATCTCTATAGGGTTGAAAAGGTTAATCAAATTAATTATGATTAATCAATTATTGAAATAATTGTTAATTAATTTGGTGATTTATTAATCGTTGACTGGAGGATACAGACTAAAAAATGGTCATTTGCCTAAAGAACAACACAGTCAGAGCAGTAAAACCTTTTCTGTTTGTAAATATGTTCAGAACTCAAGGGGCAAAGTTTTAGCGTCACCCAGCTCAAAAAGAAATCTCTTATCACCTTTTGCTATCCATTTATTAACAGAATCGACAGTATTTGTAGCTGCAGATGCATCCTTTGGTAAATAATCAAGCATAGGCTAATGAAATCCTATGTTATTGCATTTAGGCAACAACAATTTTATTTTATTTTATTTTTTAAAAAGGGAATTTAATTATTTGCTCATTTGACTCTTTTAATACATTTCTAATACTATGTAATAAAAAAGGCTTAAGTGGGTAAATGAAAAATCTGCAGAATGTGCCAAATTTATGATCCGATTAATCAATTAATCTTCAGAATAATTGATTAGGACTAAAACAATCACTAGTTGCAGCCCTAGATCTCCACCTGAGACATTCCTCCATTTCGTCTGCAGCTATTTTCATACAGGCAACACTTTAACTTGGAGGAATAGCGTTTTTACAGCAGCTGACAGCGGCTAGCAGTGGTATGACTCAGTGACTCAAAAGGCAGCAGCCATGTCACCATGGAAGGGCGTCTATATGGAGTTGTTGCCAAGGCTCTGCCGTCAAATGATTCTGAATTTTAAATCTGCGCAGGGAGGAAGGAAAATGAATAAGAGGGAAGAAGTGTGGGTTTAAGACCAACTAAGCCTTCAGAGGCTTCTGTTGTCTCACTGTCTGAGTGGCCTTTAGTCAGCATCTTTCACACTCCACCCGTATTTCCACGCATGTCACTCCAATCGAACAGACGCCCTGCAACACCTGCACACACCCAGAAACACTCACTTAGGACTCTCTTTCTCTTCTTTTTTGGTGCTCCAACAACTGTAACTGTGTCTTTAAACAGCAAGTAGCACAAAGCACCAAAAATAGCCCAGCGAGTTGCAGAGCAGATCTGCTCTCCTTGAGGAGGGGAGGCAAGAGGAGGATGGCGACAGAGAGCAGGAGGAGGTGCAGAGAGAGAGGAGGAGAGATGACAGGGAAAAGATGGCAGAGAGAGACCAATTCTCCAGGATTTAGGCCTCCCTGCTGTGATTAAATTCAAGTTTCTCCTGCAGTGTTAGCAGTCAGCGCCACAAAAAAAAAAAAAACGTTGCATAGCAACATGAAACATTTCAAACAACGTCATGAAAGAATAAGCAGAAAAACATAATGGTTGCAGAAGTCAAGTTGACTGAATAAGTTGTTTCTTGTTTGCATTAAATTATTTCCCACAAAGCAACCTGATGTCTGCCATAGTCGTAGCTACAAATCAAACACCTGTGAGGCAAATATTGTGGCTTTCAAAACGTTTCACACCCCGATTACAATGTTGGGGTTTTGTGTCAAAAGAAAATTACATCTTGATAAGCTCTTAAAAACTTGTTTTAACATCAGTTGTGACATCTATCCTTTAGGAATCAACTCTGTTGAGGGAAACATACAGCACAGAAATTGCAATAACCTGGTTACATAATGCTAAATTAATATCTTGCTGAGCACATTTTGATCTAATTTCAGCCTTCAGTCTTCTTTGGTATGATCCTATCAGCATCCCATTGTCTAACCAACTAATTTTACCCTTTTTAAACCTGCAAAGGTTTTTCTATATTTGCCAGATTGTGGGGACTTTTTTCGTTCAGAGCATGTTATCTGTCAGATTATCTGTCAATTTTTTTTTCCCTGGAGTCTAGCGTGGAACTTTCCAAGACTTAAATTTGTCTCAGATTAAGTTGTTGCATGATTTGAGTCATGCATTGCATAAAGATTTTGTTTTAAAACTGACTAGTATTTAAAAGGCTGTTAAAGATGTTATCTAAAGTGACAAAAGTTTAGAATCAGAGGAAAAGTAATCCCAGGAGATATTCCTGCCACCACCATTTTACTGTGGGTACTTGGTGATGAGGGGTGCCAAACTTCCCATTTGGAAGTCCCAGTCTGATTTCATTACACCATAAAAATTTTCTGTAAGGTTTTGAGAGAATTTAGCAAAATCTAGAAGTTGTTTTTGGAAGGAAAGGACCATTATTTTTGCCAAACTCCTTCTTCCAGATATATAAAGAATACAGAAGATTGTTGTCATGTGTGGAACACAATTAATACTGAACAAAAATTAGAATTAGCACCTCGTTTTGTATAAACGTACGACTCTGGACAATCCAAATGTCCAATTTTAGTAATGCTGCATTTTTAGTAATCTTCTTCTGACTGATACCTTGATGACATCCATTCGACTCATGATACCCATGCATTTTTTTCTAAATAAAAGATGCATGAGTAACTATCATAAGAATCCTCCTTGAACTTTTATCAGGTGGACAACATTCATTTTAATACTCGAGAAGACTGAAAGCTGAAATTGTATGAAAAGGTATTTCAACAAAGTAATGCAGCCATTTTTTGTTGTTTTTTTTTTTTTTAGAATTTCCCTCCATTAAGAAATATATTTTTTGTTGTTCAGTTGAATTGTAACAATTCACCATAAAGATTGATTAAGTTCTGGAATTATAAATTATGGTTTCATTTTCTTAAAATCACCAAAACCTTTCAATAGCCGCTGTGGTTCGAAAAACCTCATTATGCAATATTATTGTTATAATTCTCAGTAAATGTTAATATCAATATTAATAGGTTGTGGGAAGTGTCTTTCTTCACACTTTCAACCATCTCATCTGATAGAAAAAATAAATGGCACAATACAAAGTGCTTGGATGTATTGTGCCACTTATTTTATTTTATTTTATATATATATATATATATAAACAGTAAAGAGTCGAGTGAAGCTGTGTTGCTCTGGGAGAGAAAGAGAACAAATATGTGCTTTCTTCCTACACTACAACTGATAATGTGATGTGTAGCAGAAGAGTCTTGTAAACTAAAATCCTGTATTTTCTAACCCCCTCGACACAACAGTTATAAAAGGCAAAATGTTATTCGTGTCATAATATGGCTGAGATGATATCTGGCAGATTAAAGTCCAGTCCTTTTATTGAGAGAGTAAGAGAGGAGACTGTTTTTCATCTTCATTTAAAACTACATGATAAAAACATTAAGCTGTCATATCGCTTCACAATGAAAACTGCGTTATAAACATCACCATATTTCTAGAAGTGATTGTTTCTGATCGCTTCTAGACTCCATAAAGAATGTGGAAATCTGTGAAAATAAAACCAACATGTCACTGCTGTCAATTATCAAATTCAATTATATTATCAAATTTATAGATGCTCTTTGGAGCCAACAGCCCCAACTATGGATTTATTGTCGGGGCGTTGAAGACGTCATAAACTAAGAGTTACAGTTTTTAACACATTTCCTTCCAGATAAAGATAAAGATAAAGAACACAATAATTCTCCATCTATCCTGGTAAATGTGACTTTGCAAAAGGTGGACATGCTTTGAACCAATCAGCCGATATCCTTTACCCACTAAATGGAGAGCTTCTATCTAAAAGAACAATTACAGTACGTACACTATGAATAAGCTTGTTGACAATTAATTTAACTGCAGTGTATTTCATGTTAAAGATATGGAGTAAAGACAAGAGAGACCATGAAACAAACTTTATATTTGTAATGAGCTAAAATCCTTTTTGATTGTTGCTAATCTCATCAGTACAGATTATTAAAAGTTAAAGTACTTACTATTGCTGGACTTGAGGTCTCTGTGGATGATTGGTACAAACGCCTGGTTGTGCAGGTAATCCATGCCCGTGGCAATCTGCACGGCCCAGTTCACCAAAACCCTCGGGGGAACATTCTTCCCAGCCAGTGCACGGTTCAAAGCCCCTCCTCTGGCATACTCCATCACCAAGCAGAGGTTGGGTTCCTTCAGGCAAACCCCGCGGAGAGCAATAATGTTGGGGTGATGAAGCATCCAAAACAGCCTGGCCTCCTGCCTCACGCTCTCCGCTGTGACACTAATATCCTCATCTGGATCCTGCCTGGCAGCCTTTACAGCGACCTCCTCTCTCCGCCAAACTCCTTTGTACACCTTCCCGAACCCACCGGCTCCTATCACCTCCTCCAGGGTCAGTTCTGAGAAGTCAATCTCCAAGGGGGAATCACTCACCCGAACTGCCACCAGGCTCCCGACCTTCAGCTGCTGGTAACTGGCAGCGTCTCCTCTGGTGACATAGTTACTCGGAAAGATACCCACCTTGTCCTGGATCTTTCCTGTCCACCAACCCTCGTCCCCAGACACTTTGGAGTCTTTGGAGAGAACCTCGAGCAGGTCACCGCGTCGCAGGGTTAATTCCTCATCTGCTGTGGCCTCATAATCAAACACCGCCGTCCAGTAAGGGTTGGGATTTTTAACCCCGCATCGGTGACCGGGATGGGAATCTGGGGATTCCGAGGATGAGACGGTAGAAGAGTTCCAGCTGGTTCCGTTCTCCACCTGCACGAACGGGGCGGGGGACATTGGTGGTGGAGGGGTCATGCTCGGGGGCATGGAAGAGGAGGAGGTAGTGGTAGAAGAGGACGGGGGGGCAGGGCGGATGAGGCAAGGGGGAGGCGGTGAGCAGCAGCCTCCGCAGCTGGTGCAAGGCAGCGGGGTCGCTGTGCTGCTTGTTCTTCCGTATGGATTCATGGCAGCCTCACTGCTGTTTGAAGCTTTGGGCAGGCCCCGTGTCAACTCAGGCACGAAATCCTCACAAGGCCCATGGACTGAGGCGAAGTGGTCTCGACCAGCCTGAAGGAGCCCAGATCAGGGGATCTCCCCGCTCACTGCATCTCATTTATGAATTTGTGCTAAATCGTACAGTTGCAACACAATGCGCAAGTAGCAGGTATTGCCAAAAGGCAGGTTCACACAGGGGTAATGTACTTCAGGTCAAACAATGACACTCAGGAGGGCAGATCCATGACTGGATTTCCTAGAAAACGGATTGTTTGCATGGACTGATGAGTCTTTTGAAAGCTGACACAAATTCTCGTAAATTAGAAAACAGTAGGTATTCATAGCTACTTATAAAAAGAACTGATTGCCATCACTGTGGTTTTGCATTAGAGGATGCAAATATTAAGTGAAGGATGTGCAGAACTGTGAAAAATTCATTCCTAGGTTTTAGGAAACGTATTCAATAAAAAAAAAAATCTCAGCTCAATTATGACCTTGGAGATTTTCGTTCTTGGCTTTGGTTTGCTTAATTTCAGCCAATTAAAAATGAACCCTGACAGATCAGAGGCGGCTTCACCAGTTGCTGGCGTGACAATGAAGCCACAGCTGACTGTCAGATTAATTTCAGTAAGGAAAATAAATTATTAGGCTCCCAGTAACAGCCAAAGCAAGCGCATGAGCGGAGAGAAATCCTCTGTACAGGAGGGGGCTTCACATTATTTCTCATCCAGCCGATGCACCTCCCCCGCCAGCCGTCTCCATGTATGTGGGCTGCTTTCTCCTCTGCGTTTGTGCGTGGAAATATCCGCGGATATCTTCGCCCTACATCTCCACGAGCCGGTCCGGGCTAAATCCTATCCACGCATGGCCACCTCGTTAGCCGGTTAAGCGTCCCTGAAAGGCTTCAGACAAAGGGGCCTCGTCCATTTTAATACAGCTGAGCGGGGATGAGAGAGACGGGCCGACGGCTGAGTGGCAGCAGGTACTCAGTGACTGCTGCGGGGCAGTGAAGTGGCACCATGTTCAGCATCCAGAGCAGCCTGAACGCAACAAACCTGCCTCCGTGCGTGCGCAGCGGCCTGCATCAATCGCCTCTGCTGCTGCGGGGCTACATTAGGTCTGCTGCAGAAGTCCCTCTTCGCTGGAGACCGATAAATACAAACATTTATCATTATTGTGTCACGTTTAGAGGAAGAACTACATGTTCGGCTGTGACGGAGGCTGTGTAAATATCTTCTTTAGCAGAGATGGAGGCTGTCACTCGGTTCAGTAAGGTGGAAAATGTTGTCAGCGAAGATTTGCATGGAGCTGGCTGAGGTCCGAGTCCACTGCAGCCATGTCCTTTTCTAAATAATAATAATAATAATACAAAATATTCTAATACGTGTATGACGCGTCTTCCGCCTCTGACTTCTTTATTTTATCCCGGCGTCCACTGAAACCTAACCTGGACACTGAAGGCAGCAACATCCACAGAAACAGTCGCAGGGGCGTCTTCATTAGGATCCGAAACCCCAATTAAATTCCGAATGAAATTAAAACGGTCCTTGCCGCTTTAGTGGGTGTTATTATTCCGCAGCGTTTCGCCGTGTCCGAGCGGGTTTTATCCTCAAAATAAGGCGTAGACTCCACTATTCCGCTCCCGAGCTCGGAGCTGTCAGTCTGTGGGCTGACTTTGCATCCAAACACACCGGGCAGAGGCGTGCACGTTCACGGGAACGAGCGCGTCCAGTGTTTTCGATCTTCAAGTCATCCGGATGGCCGCAGCGAGCATTTTCATCTCTGGCCAACCCTTCTCCGTCCGTGTGCAAATCTGCAGTTCACCTCAGCCTGGGGAGAGAGGGTGGTCCTGTAAAAATAATAAGAAACGGTGCCGGTGCATTGTGGGTAATGTAGTTGAGAAGGTAGCTCTTTCTTTCTGACCTACATCATTTTGGCAGCTGATACAATGACATAATTAGCAATATCATGCTTGCATTAACAAGGGATTTGTAACACTGAAGATATAATTCATTCGTTCCACAAAATAATATTCAAATTACTCCACTATAATAAAGACCGTATTGTATTGCGCTCATGTATATGAAAATAGGGCGACATTTTCATAAAGCTTTTGGCAAAAATATGCTCAGGTTTAATTCACACCTGTTCTGTGATCCATAATGACTGCATTAAACCTCATTTATAAACGTAATTAATGTTTTTTGTGTGTTTTTTTGAGGATGTTGCAAACATAATTATATGTCAATTCAATTAACTGAATTGAATTGACATATATTACTCCCTGGAATGTCTTTATTATTTTTTAAATATACAATCAAACAACAACAAAAATAAGTTTACTTTTTAAATAAATCAAAGTCTGAGCAAACGCTAGCGCTCACAAGTGAAGCTTTTATGAAGCCATACTGCCCCCTGGCGTGTTTTTACTGAAACACAAGCATTATGTATAACTCCAGTTTCTTACTATCCAGCATTTGTCAGTGATTCAATTCAACCAGTGAAACCTGCATTGCATATAGATTTATTACGCACAATGATGTTTTAAATGTTCGTGTCAAAATCTTTACGTAGCACATTTAAAAACACATTTAAAAACACATTTAAAAAACAACGTCAGTTGACCAAAGTAATAATAACTTAACATTAAATTTCCCAGCAAAACACAAGGCAAAAACAAAAGTTTTTTTTAATCAAGAAATGCAATCTATGATCATGTGACGGCCCGCTTTACACAATGATGGTGGCAGCAGACATCCTCATTGATAGATATTGCATGTTCACAAAATTAATAGGAAACTGAATGAAAGGAAAAAGTGTGGCAGAAAAAGGTTCACAAACAGCAGGCATACAACAGTCTTAAAAGTGATTTTACAGGTATGCCTTTGTGAGTTTTAGAGTTCCTCATTTCCAGATAAGCCACTAAAAAGGTTGATTTTACAAACAAAAGAAAGTTCTTTTTCTGACAGATGTTTTTCATATTGCTCTGTGATTTGAATTAAAACACTGTAACTTTAGAGTAAGAAGTGAGTGCAATTAAGTATTTGAAGGGAGTGAGAACCAATTTGTTTTTATAGTATTTCAGTCGTTTTTGGTTCTGTTTCAACTGGAAACATGTAATGTCAAAAGCAAACGGTGGATAATTATATGTTTATAAGTATTACGATTACTTTTGTTTGAGTCAATAAACAATAATCTTTTCTTTTGTTTATGCCAATGTGTCTTTGGTGTGCAATATTAAATAGATTGCAAACTCTTTAGTAAATGTGAATCAACCGATATTAAATATAGATGCAAAAACATAAATACAAGTAAAACGATTGCATAAAATTTTTTTAAAATCACCTTAAATCACTCAACTTCGTCAACTACGAGCCACCCATAGAAATTGAAGGACCAATCTGAAGGTATAAAAACATCAGTTAGTGGGAGAATGATCTTTACTCACCACAAGGTGGCGCCATTTAACAACTTGTGCGCTTGCGTTTAAATTCAAATTCAATTTGTGGATCTAGACATCAGTCGACAAATGCCATCTCAATTTCAAATGAAATCAAAATACTATCCAATTTTATGCCAATAATCGCAGAAACAGATGTCCGTTGTTCAAAATATCTTGTCAAAACATTTCAGAAATTCACGTTTAGAATCTACATTTAAGAAAATTCAAACGTTTCTGAGACAAATATCAGTGTACCGCAGTCTTTCAGTTTGATTTATCTATGAGTAATTTACTCCACCTAAAGTGGTTTTTGAGAACATCGGAAAACTCACAACTGAAATTACCAGTTAACGTTTCAGCATTTTGTTTGTCAGATTAAATTGTAAAGTCCAATTTGTTTCTGGTTGCTGTAGAAATAAAGATATAATCACATTTTAAAAAATACAACTATGAAGATAAAAACAAATATTGAAAGAATAGTTAAAAGTCTCTAGTAGTACAAGTAATCAAGCTAATAAGGTTTAAATACAAATATTAACAAAGATATTTTGGATAATTGATTATAAAACATGGTGGAAATATAACTATAAAAACTACCGGGCACATGATCCCTCAGTTTTTCCCCTCGAAGAAATTGATCCATATAGTCCACAGTGTTTATTCTCAATACTTAGAATAACATAATTCTGGTCACTGAAAACAATGCATATTAGTATAAGAAGTGATTAATCTATCCTCAAAAGGATAATGTTTGGTCTGAAAGGTTGATTATTGATATGAAAGAAGCACTTCTGGAAATCTCGAAAGAAATCGCATAATGAAGAACAGAGCTATGTACTTTTTATAAGAAGTGTTTTTTGCTTGTTGGAATATTATTTTTAGGAATGGGGAACTATGTATTTTACTGTTAGAAATTAATTTGGAACAACCTAGTTTAAAGAGTTGCAGGAAAAAAAAGCATTGAGAAAAAAAAAATCTGCTTCACTCATTATAAACGATCAGCTGAGACTGAATCCAAATTGTTCTATTGGATGAATTACTCAAAAAATTGAAGTTCCTGAAAAAACTCACAATTAATTGCCATTTATGGTCATTGCTGGTGTATTTTATAAACAGTTAATTTAAAGCTATAAAGACAAGTAATAATGTATGTGAGAAGGCGAAATATAATTACTTTTAAGTAAATGGATATGTAGGATTTGATTATATATTGAAACGTCCATAGCAGGGCTGCACAGTGGCGCAGTTGGTAGCACTGTTGCCTTGCAGCAAGAAGGTCCTGGGTTCGATTCCCGGCCGGGGTCTTTCTGCATGGAGTTTGCATGTTCTCCCTGTGCGTGCGTGGGTTCTCTCCGGGTACTCCGGCTTCCTCCCACAGTCCAAAAACAAAAACATGACTGTCAGGTCAATTGGTTTCTCTAAATTCTCCCTAGGTGTGAGTGTGTGTGTGCATGGTTGTTTGTCCTGTATGTCTCTGTGTTGACTGGCGACCTGTCCAGGGTGTACCCCGCCTCTCGCCCGGAACGTAGCTGGAGATAGGCACCGGCAACCCTCCCGACCCCATTAGGGACAAAGGTGAACAGAAAATGGATGGATGGACGTCCATAGCAGTGGCGATCTGCTGCCCCCTCTGGTTACTATCAGCGTGTCGCAGCTGATGTGTCTGCGCATGCGCGGTAGGAGTGCGGGCGCAGTTTGTACCGTGGTTTCGGTTGAGCATTCTTGGCAACGTCTCGCTCGGAGAACAGGCTGCAGACTGACGGCGAACCAACGGCTGTTTCTCCCCCCGACGTCCAGAGAGTTGTGATTAACGGACTAACAGAACACACCGGAGCGGGGTTTTAGGTAAGTTTTTCATTGTCTCCGCGGCTTCCTTTGGCTCGTTTTAGCTGAACTGCGGCAAATATTCTTAGGAGCTGAAAAAGTGACGGGAGAACTGAACGTTAGCGAGCAGGGCAAACACCGAGCGGCGGCAGCTGAGCCGACCAACTTCAGTCAGCCTCTCTACTACCGTTTGTCCCTCAGTCTAACCTGGAGGCTGGTACCCCAGCTCCGAGCTCTGCCTCAACCTATGAGCTCCCGGGGAGCTTCAAATCTACCGCTACCCGCGATAATTTATTTACTACAAAAATACTCCACAACCTCTCTGATCGTTCGAGATCCAGTGCGCATGCTCTCTGGGGTTCTATAGAATTCGGTTTTGTAGTTTTTCTGCGCATGAATTAATCACAGTTGCGAGGGCCAGTGGAAAATGGTAAAAAACTACATGTTCCAGACAATGGAGCTTTGTTTGGGAGCGAGGCTAGGCTGCTAAGTTAGCCTGGGAACAAGCTTTGAATATCGAGTAGTTGCACCGCAATGGGAAGTTGTGATGGTTGGAGACTCGCTTCGCTGCGCGGAGCATGACAAATGTTTGGGCTGCGGGGTTTAAACGGTTGTTTGCGGCTACGGTTCGACATGAGGGGGCGTGCAACGCAATTGTTGTAGTAAAAGCAGGACTGTAGGAGCTCCTCTGCGTGTGTGGACACGCACCGTCGGTTCACCTGTCGGAAGAGCTGTGTCAGTTTGATCAGGATTTGCAAACGCATTGTTGCACAGGTGCGTTTGTGTATACACCGGCTGAATGGGAGAGGATGATGCCTCGGCGTGTCTTTGCTATTGAAATCCTATGTGTTGCTGCTGCTGTATTTCCCAGCCTTCGGGAAATGGCACCTTGAGCATTAGGATGTGGACTCCTGAGAACAGCAGAGCATGGCTGCACTGTGGATTTTCTTGGCACCATTTACTCTGTTTACCTTCCAAATTGATTACCCTAAAAAAAAACAGGTGACTATGATGTTCAGGTTACTTAGCATGGGAATGTTTCTGATTAATCACGTGAGCAGCATTACAAATTAGTGTTTGTGTGCAGTGGGTATAACCTAGATTTCACGTCCAGTGTGGAACTCAGGTGGTTCTGCACATTATAAATCCAATAGAGGAGTGTTGTTGATGGATCACTGCAGAGGTTCATGCAGTTTCCGTATCCAACTTCTATTGCTCTTTGGCAGATATGTTACCACAATATTGAAAAGTTGCATGTAAAAACAATCTGTTTCACCCATCCATCCATTTTCTAACACCCTTGTCCCTAGTGGGCCCGGGAGGGGTGCTGGTTCCTATCTCCAGCTAACCTTCCGGGCGAGAGGCGGGGTACACCCTGGACAGGTCGGCAGTCTGTCACAGACAATCAGTTTCATCTGACAGCAATAAAAGAACTTATGCCAAGATCATTTATGTAGGTCAAAAAATTATGTCATCAGCACTAATAGACTTCAGTCTATTAGTGCTCAACAGGCTGTGCTCAGTGCTCAGTTTACGTTGGGCACCTGAAAAATTGTGACTCAAAATTACAACAAAAAAAAAGAAATAAAAATGCTTGGCTTGAAAAATATTTTAGCTCTTATCTTTACAAATTTTGCTGGACAATAAATTATCCCAGGAATTATTGTAACAAATGTTGAGACCGTTTTCAAGTAATATAATGGTAATACCATAATGATGCAAGAACACATTCTCAATAAACTTTCAAATCTAATAAACATTTAACACTCGAACTGATAGACATTTTAAATGTCCACAATAAACAAACAAAACAACAGAAACAGCAAATAAAATGAATTATAAAGTCTCTGTAAATAAAATTTTCCTTCAAAAAAAGGCCAGTTGAGATCAATGTACCACACTGAAGACCAGTTTTGTTAGAAAAGAGAGCAAGAGAAAAACGATAAATCATGCAAATGGAAATTATTGAGCTTGTTTTTAATGTATTATGTGATTAATTGATTTATTGTGTATTGTGACAGGCCTACTTGGCATAAAACAAGTAGGCCTGTCACACGTTCTGTTCATAAACAGAACGTTTATGAACGTTCTGTCCTTTAATTTATTTTGCAATAGTACTTTCATCGAGCCAAAAGGTCGCGTTTGTTGTTTCACCATTGAATCCACTGTTAACTTCAGTGTTGGATGTTTAAATTGAAAATATTCAGTGGTATCTAATAGTCATTATTATAGCTGGATGATGTTGGGAAATCACATGATGGTGACATTATTGTTAGACATTGCAGTGGTGAAATCAGCTGGGATAAATACCCATTTTCTTCACTTGTCTTGTTCTCTCTGTGACCTTTAGCTACAATCAGCTTCTTGCTGCAGCGAGACTCCAGCTAACACATACTGCATTCAAAACTAGGGCTGTGTGATATTAGGGAAAAAATGCAACACATTATAATATTGATGAGTGTTGCGTTAACAGTACACGGTAATCAGATAATTATTAAAAAGTGTTGATGTCTGTTTGCTTCAGGATTCATGACCTCTGATAATGGGCAATCTGTCAAGCTTCTTGGGATTGGAAATCAATATTTCAATAAAACACAAGGTTTTATTGGAGAAGCAACTTCTGGCCAGCATATGATGTTTTGGAAATGAAGCGACTTTGTTGTAGTTTCTCAATGACTTGACCAAGTTTACTTTCTAAAAATAGTCTTAGAAACAAGTGTCATCAAATACATTATAGCCTAATAGAATTTGAATTCATGTTACTGAAAGTATTAACGCACATAATTGTAGTCCAGGCATTCTTTACAATGTGCTTATTGTGTTCTGTGATACATATATATCGTCCTGCCCTGTTATATCTATTTGTACAATAATTTCAATTTTGTGCACTCTTTTATTGCGCTGAGGTTTTCTGACATATCCTAAAGCCTTTGGCTACTAACTTATTTTCCGTCTATCTTTGTAACGCCATACCTGTCTGCCAAAGCAATGTTCTGAGGATTGTTTGAAAACATAGTGGAGTTGTGTTTAAAGTCTAGATCTACATAGAGCCTTCGGCATCTGTTATTGCTTTTAATATATAGATGTGATGGGCTTATTTATTTTACCCTTCATTTTAAAGTTATTTTAACCTTTTAAAAGCTCTTCTAGCTACTTTTAGAGAGACAGGAAATTAGTGGGGGCACACTTCTAGATTATATGTTGGGGTGGGGGCTGGTCACACTCACAGTAATATTACAAAAAAAATCTTCCAAAAAAATATCAATGACTTGATACAGTTAACACAAGGAAGCTCAGCCACAAATAGATAATTTTCTACCAGCTGCTATTTTGTGATCAACTGAACTAGACAGTATTTATAGGACCGAATTGGTCTGTGTGTAATTGAAAGTGGCTTTTAGGTTAGGTTGGATTGAATATAACTGGATATGTACTCAATTGGGTTTTTCCATTTCTGCTTCAGGATGACTGATTTGTTGTGAAGTGTCTGTATGAAAATAATCACAACTTAACTGAATTATCTAAAGATTATAAGTAATGTTTATGTAGTAGTACTAGTAGAGAAATTTATTGTCCTCAAGGGGCAATTGGATTATAAGTCATATTAATTGATACTACATTTCCACTGTTGACACTGAAAAAAATGACCCAATTGCTGCTATTGTTTCTGCTTCAGTTAAACACTATCACATAGCAGTCACACTAATTTAATTCGAATTTCTCCATTCAGCTTCTCTTCATTTTCAGTTGTTCCAAATGTAACATCTCCCCAGCTTTGTAATCCCTGTATGATACACATTCTTCAACTTGGTGTGATACATTATCTGAGCTAATCTGGACTATTTTCATAACTTCGGCCTGATGTCACTGGGGATAGTATAGCGCCTCCAGCAGTTATCTTGTAGTCGTCTCCACTGGGTGCCAGATAACAGTTGCTTATGATCTGGGATCAGTCTGAACATCTCATATTTTCTGCTACTTAGTTTGGTGTTTCATTGCAAGCAGCTGCAGGAACAAAGAACACTGTCTTCAAAGGGAGCTGGATGTGGGCCACCTGAGTGATTTTGCCTGTAAACATTGGTTTGAATCACCATGTTATATCTTCGCACGAATGATTCAGTTGTTGATCTGTTTCCTCTTTTTCTTTGTTCTTGAAAAATCATTTTGGAGAACTTACTTGCAGGCTTTTTTTAGTGATGACCATCTTTTTAGGAAAACAGAAATCTTACCACCGGTGTCCCTTGTAACAATTTCACTAATGCGTCAAAAGCTGTGCTTTTGGCACCTGTGAGTTTTTGATTCCCAGCTGCGACATCTTGGCAGCGCATCTGCTGTTTGTAATATCATCCCTTGCCAGGCTTCCAGTTAATCCTTTTACCCATCCTTTTGTTAAATAAAGGTTAATATAAAAGAAAGTGTGCGCTTCCAGAATGCTGGGGAACAAACACATGCACTCACACACCATCCATCATGATCATGGATGTGTCCTGATAGGTCAGAGTGGGAGGACAAACCGTTAGAGCATGGATACCATCTGCTCTGTGTCAAGGTCCATGCTTGCGCCCCAGTGTGTTTGCATAAGTGTATGTTTTAAGGAGACAGGCTTAAAATTGAATAAGAATTGTCTTAAAATTCTCCTTTTTTCCTCAAGTGTTATTGAATAACCTGAACATTACGGGCTACTTGGACTCTGCTCATATCAAGCTGCATTTTAAGCTGTTCTCCCCAATTCTTCCTCATAAATTAACAGGTTAGACCCGCAATGACAGTTACTCCACCAGCTATCACACCTGTCATTACAGCTTCCTCCTAGCTGGGCTGAAATGCTGTTAGGACACTAACTGACTCCGGTCAGCAGGTGTTTCTGCTTGATTACAGTTGTAATTCTTTGTGCTTTTATCGGAAAATGTGAAATGAGGTAAAGTTATCATCGACCCAGTGGTTCAGACCAGGCAACCCCCATTTATGTTTGGTCAAAAATTCTGCTGTACAGAAAAGAAAGCCACTACGACATATTTTGGATCCATATACAAAATTACCTAAAACTGAACAAAGTATTGGCAATAAATTAAATCCTTTCTGAGAGCATTAAAATTTACCTGTTAGTATTTTGTTTGTCTTGTAAAAGTATTCACACTGCTTGAATTTTTTTCCCATTTGCCTTATTGCAAGCACATATATTTTATTGGGACTTTTTGTGGTAGACCAATGCAAAGTAATGGATGAGTGTAGAAAAACATTGACTGACAGAGTGTTTTGGAGTATGTCCATCAGCTTTACGTATACAGGTACATCCTTTGCAAAATAGCTCAGTCGGATTGGATGGAGATTGTAGGTACAGAATTTTGTTTGGATATTGGCTGGGCCAATCTAACACATCAGCATGCTTTCTTCTATACATTGTAGCTCTGACTGCATGTTTGGGATTGTTGTCCTAGTGGAACATTTTTCATAACTTTGCTTACTCTAAAAAAAAAAATTGACAGCTTTATCCCTAATCTGCCTGATGTATTTCTTGGTCTTTATGCTGCCTGTTCACTAGTGTTCTCCAAGGGTGTTTTACACATGATAGTCCAGTGGACTCTGTTAGACTGGGGACCAAAATTGCAACATTTGTTACATTTTTAGCTGGTGTGGTTTGCTTTCACACTGCCTTAAACAAACCCCCTCCCCTGTAGTGGCACTGCACCAAGAACCACTGAAGGAAACGACGTAAAAACCTCTGAAGAAGACTCTGAGTGCAACTTCCTTCTTCACGACATGTAAACAAAAATGGAGAGGCATCAGATTTTAGCAGTTGTAGGATTTCTCTTTTGTCTTTGGTAAAAGACCATGAGCCATTTCTGCTGCTACTGTTAGACTTGTGTATTTGGCTTGGTTTTATTTACTTCCTGCTTTTGGAGTGTCTGTTTGCCAGTCTGTTTTGTCAGTCTGTTTGCATCTACATATTAACCACACCAGAGGTCACTTCAACCAAAAGGATACCTAGGTTTTTAGGTTGACCAGAGTTCACTGTTTTGATCCACATCAGAGTACGATTGCTTGTTCATACATTCCCAAACGACTTTCTAGGCAAGCAAACTAGAGTTTGATTAAAGCAGACTAAACAGGGCTGGTATGAATGCATGCTAACAGACCTGAGAGGCCTGTACGGACAATACTGGGATTAAATTACATGTAGATTGAAACTTTCTACTAGCGTGGTGACTTTATTTAATTTTACTTTTATTTCGGGGTATCAGAGTAAAGAAGGCTGATTTTTGTTAAAGTTTTTCTAAAACCGTGGGTCATTTTCTTTCCTCTTTAAAAAAATATGTGGTAAACTGTATTGGTTTAGAACATAAAATCCCCCCAAAGTACTTGGTTTGTGCTATTAAAGAGGCACAATATGAAAAGGGCATTTAAAAACTTTTCCAAGGTACTGTATGAATCAGTAGCATAGCAGTAATGAATAAGGACCCCAGGCATATGCAAATGACAATATATTACTTTTGTTTTAACAGCATTTGTCTGTCTAACCAGGCAGTTTGAGGGTACCAGGACGAATCATGTGGGCGAAAGCAAGCATCCGTACAGAGAGAACAGAAAACTACATTTTATTTGGTAATTATGTAAGGCAGTGCATGTTTATGTAACACTGTGGTTCATTGGAGATGTGCATAAAACGTTTCTTTGCAGGGAATCAAAATCTTACCTGGCAGGTATGGACTTCTCAATTCTGGCTAATCTGGCTACAAAGCACCCTGGTGAAGTTTTCTTTTATTAAAATTGTGGCCACTGTGTTGTGGTGAATATTTGAAATGCGGTTAAACCAGCTCCTTGGTGTGCAGTTAACTCAGTTTTATAGATATGTGTCATGCCCATGTGTTAGACAGAGTGCAGGTGTACAAGATGAAATGGCATTATATAATCGGTGTTTCAGTCCCTTCCCTCTCACTTTGATGAATTTTCTTCCCTTTAGAATCTTATTCATAAGTCAGTATTAATGATGTCAAGAGGTCAGATTTACAGAAACGGAGGGACACACAATGCTCTCTGAAATTAAGCTCTGCTTTATGGGCTTTGTTGAGGTATAAAACATTTGATAGCCAGTTGGTCAATTGAGCCTGTCTTGTTTTTCTGTCCACTCAGTTTCTCTCAAGGTGTTGTTTACAATCACAGTCTTACTCTTATGGAAACAGTGAAATTTCTGACCTGTAGTCCTACATGTAGCCACCTGAAAAAATATTGTATTTAACTGGTTTGACTATCAGAGAGGCTGGTTTGATAGAGTCTCTCTATCTCAGCACAGGCTAAGAACCAGACTCCATCTTTCTTTCTCTCTGCTCCTCTGTGCTGCTAGATATGTTTGACCGGAGTAAATATAGCCTGTTGGTTTTAGCTAGAGGATAAACACAGATGTTGAGGATGCTTTGCCTTGCCACAGGTTGGCCAGTTTCCTACCAGCGGTCAGTGCTGGTAGGAACACATTGAGAAGAGAAGCCTCATCGTCCATCCGCACACCCTTTAACAGTGTTACTAGAGTTAACGCTAAGCTTTTAACAAGATTAGACATACACTTGACTACAAAGTAATGCCCTGACAACATGGTGTATGTAAACTGATTTCACGAGGCCTGCAGTGGGATCTGTTTAGGTGTTTTTATTAGTGGAAGCTTTGCTGATATCCACTGAAGAAAGCGAACTGTTTGTTTCCTAAATGCTTCAAAAAGGTTGATTCATTTATAGACCAAAAATGATGGTAGTTCTTAATACTCATGCTCTTAACAAACAGAAGATTTACATCAGCTTTTGACCATCTGATCTCCAATCACACCTAACCCAGGGAAAATTGACCAAAATCTATACTCTATTTGCTTTTTGCTCTGTGTTTTCTTTTCACCAGTATCTTTATATTGGACATTGTTGTCTCCAAAGTAAGAATGGCTTCAAGATGTCTAATTGTTCTCATGTTCTCATTCCCTTTCTGTTGCTAAAGAATCCATCTGTGTCTTGTTCTCTGGAAAAAGTTTGCGCCTGGACAACAGTATCCCAAGTGGAACATTTTGTTGTAGGATTTTACAGTCAAAGTTACAGATCTTCTCAATTTAGTGTCTTCCTATGTGGTGGCGATGTGAAGTAGTCATTTGCTTCTTTCAAACATGGAGTTTATTGGATAAACCAATGGGATGGTTTCTTCAATACTTCAACTATATTTGGCAAGAAAACAAAAATCACAATTTTCTCAAAATCTATGATTTTAAATCTTTTTTTTTTTTCTCCGTTTCTTGTTCTGGTGACTTGTTCCTGGTTTTGCCTTGGCGCAACACATATAATTACACTAGTATTCTTAGATGTTGTTTTGGACCCTTTTTAATTCTACTCTCTTCCATATGTGCCTCTGTATAAAACACTGTTATGTTATCGTGTGGAACAATTGGTTAGGATACTTGAAATTATTTAAGTCTTTAGTTTTGTTACGTCAGTGAATAAACTTTTTCCCATAAAATGTTCAGATGTGTATCCCTTGCTCATGGCTCTTAGAAAGACAGCTGCCACCTTTCTGGGTTATGTTTCCGTTCAAACAGCCTTCTTGTTTTGGGTCTTGTAGGATTTGTCTGGTGTTTTAAGAGGAAGTGTGTGTTGTTACACCTGCTTCATAGTTGTCCCCAATTGAGATTTTACTCATGGGAATAACAGGTGTTGTGTTTCCACAAAGAGCTCTATCATGCACTAGCATGGGAGAAATGCTCTGCAAACAGGAAATCCTTCCTGGCAGAATGAAGAAGCAGCTGATTCTGTTTCCATCTGTTTATTATGGACTGAAAGAATTAAATTAACCCACTTTCACACATTTACGCCTGAGCTTGACCATCACAAACACTTCTCGAGTTCACCTGTCGGGTTTACTGCTATTTTCCGCTCTCGTACCGCTAACCAAATGCAAGTAAGACCCTAAAGGGAAGTGTCTGACTGATTTGTATTTATCAGAAATCATACTACGGCATGTTATGCACAGGAGGCATAACATGCTGTATTATATATACACTTTGAGACTTTAAATATTGTTCAAATGTATGCGTGTTCAGAATGGTGGAGAAGACTCTTGTCCGTCTGCCTGTATATTAATAAATTATAAATAGGCCTGTCACAATAACAAATTTTACTGGACGATAAATTGTCCCAGAAGTTATTGCAATAAATTACAATATTGTTGTTTTTAGACCATTTTCAAGTAATGTAATGGTAATGACAAAATGATGCAGAAATTGTCAAAGATCAATAAACTTTAAATTCTACTGAACTTTTAACATGGAACTGGAAGACAGTCTAAATATCTAGAATAAACAAAACAACAAATAAAATGAATTATGAAGTCTCTGTAAACAAAATTGTCCTTTTAAAAAAAGGACTAGTTGAGACCAAACTGAAGAATTTAGTTATCCAGTTTTGTTAGAAAAAGAGAGAAAAGAGAATATGATATATCATGCAAATGGAAATTATTGAGCTCATTTGAATGTATGACACAATTAACTGATTTATTGCGTATTGTGACAGGCCTAATTACAAATAGGCGTGGGCTAGTTACTGGTATGAAGGTATATATTTAACGGTTTTTAAAATGATGGGTTTTAGAACAAGTTAAGCTTTGCTTTATACATTTCAAAGGTTTAAGTAACTGATCTGGTCTTTCCTGACTGATACTAACTTTTGGTTTCCTTTCTTACTTGACGGTTGCAATCTTGGCAGACACGCTTTTGTTTCTTTTTTGAAATGTATAAAGCTAAAATGGAATAAATATGATGTAGGTTTTTAATAGAGGCAACATTTTTAAAAGACTTAATGATTATCCCTATTACTTCTAATTTTAGCAGCTGCTTGTTTTGTTTGTGCATAAAATCTAACTCAGTAACATTAAAACTGTAATAATAAATATATTTTTTACAACAGTAGGGATACTTGTATTTATTCTTTTAATAAATGCAGTAATGTCATTTTTTTATTTAATTTGGGCAGGATATACCATGTAGCTGTGTTTACTGGAAATTATAGTACCATGACAATCGTACTGGACAGATAAAACCAAGTTAAAGACTCGAAAAAAGTAAATGCCTCTCAGCTAGGAATAAACATGATTAAACATTAAACTTGTTCTAAATGAATAGTCAAAACAAGTAGCGAGTGGGAAAGTTTAAAAGCCCATCATCTCAGGGGAAAATTACTAAATAAACATAACACTGTAATTATTCACCCCACTAAACACACTCTTAAAACGGCAAGGTTTCGGTAAGTGTAGCTCACGCTTCTGCCTGTGTTTCTAATTGACCAAGTTTGCTGGCATTTTTCATTGCTTCCCTCACTGCCTACCACCGGAGAGGTCAAGCTGTCAGACAGGAAGCGAGCGCGTTCCATAGTATGCGTGTTTGTCGGAGATGAGTGTTGATGTGAGTCAGTCAGTCATTAAGCATCAGGGAAAGAAGCAGCCTTACACCGCTGTCCACATCTGTCACGAAGACAAATGACCAACTCACTGGAGATGAGTAATCTCCCTCTTTTCAAGATCAGAAAAATGTCAGAGAGTTCGTCTTCAGCGCGCAGCTGAAATCCTGAAGGTTTTCTTTGTCCATGCATTGTTGAAATACTTGCTGAGCTCATTGTAGTTTCCGGTGAGGAACCATGCCTTCATCAGCATGTTGAAAGTAAAGGGCGTAACACCAGCGGAAAACTTGTGGATGGATTTACATGTTTTCACTTTCTTCTCCTACGACAGGATCCCTTGCTCTTACGAACATGTTCATCTCTCTAAAAATTATTTACGTGTTCCAGCCTCTAGTGTATTAAAAGTAAATATTTTCTTAATTTTGATACATGTACGCTTGGGCCAGCACGCATTCCTGCAAGCATACTGGATGTTCATGCATGTAAGGTCTCCCTTGAGTGCTTCCCTCTGTCTTAAAATGTCAAGTTATTAGTGCTTACTGTAGGCGCATTGTTTTAATGCTAATTGAGTGTAGCATGTGGTCATTCCACAAATACCTCCTTCCCAGTTTATTATGGTACTGTATCAAAATATGTGTTGTTCTTTTTCCTTCCCGTGCTCATTTCCAAATCAGATTTGGAGGGTGGCTATTTAGCGGGTTATTTCCAGACGAGTTCATTTGATCTGGCCTGGTCAGAGATGGTCTGGAATGCTAATTTGTTTATGATGCTGGGGTGAGACAGAGCGGGGGAGATAGTAGGTAAGTTCTGAGAGCAACATAAGGGGATTTCTTACAAAGAACAAATGCTGAGCTGTTTAAGATAAGATAAGATAAATCTTTATTGTCATTGTCACAAGAACAACGAAATTTAAAAAGTGCCGTCAGTCAGTGCATATGCTTAAAAACAAAAAATAACTGTCTCACAATTCACACACAATGTAATGTTTTTAGGTGTGTTATTTTATTCTATATATATATGGCTGTCTGATCTCAGCTGAACTAATGATTGATGAATATTGTTGTAAATTTGCCTTCAGAAAAAACATGAAGTTATAGACTTTTGTTAGAATACCTACCAGCATGTACACCAATCAGCTGTTTTGTGCTGCATTGTTCAAGTTTTGAAAGTGAATCAGCAGCAATCAACTAGAACTGCAACTATTATTATTTTAGCAATTGATTATTGGGATGATTAATCAGATAAAAATTTTGCACATTCTTCAATTTTTTTTTCATTTAACAACTTAAGCCTTTTTTAATATAATATTAAAAAAAGTTTCGACTGAAATTGACATCTGCTTAAAGTTTCAAAATATCATCATTTTAGACATGAATCTCAACAGTGGTGGTCATAAGGATATAGTGGATGTAGAAGTAAATGTTATTTTCATCAAACAGAATGGTCATACCTTTTATGGTTTTAAGCCGTTTTGTTGACCTCAAGCAGCCTGAAAATTGTTTGCCTTAATGTGCCGTTTTATTATATGTACTTGTTGTATTAGTAGTACAGTAATTGGCATAAATAGCAGCATACGGTTTAACTCAATAAAAGATAAACACTATTCATCTATCAATGACAGATTTAGTGAGAGACCGCCCTGAGCTAAATTAACACAACTCCAACCAGCACTAACCACAACATAAGAATTTTACAGATCATAACTAAATTGTCAAATCAAACAACGACTTTACGTAATAACTGCTTTGGCTTAATACAGAAAAACAACAATTACGCCTATTGTTGGTTCAATAATATATTGCAGGTTTGGGTACAATAATTTTGTCCAGAAGATATATTTATTTATTTCAGTTTTTTATTATTATTTAGAAAGAGATGCATGTGGAGCATAGCTTTCACATGCTGAGATTTGTTGGAAAGTTGATCTTCAAGCCAGCTGTCTAAAAGTGCAATAATGACTGTTTTACTTCAACATCAAGCGATCCAAGGTGTTAAAAACCTTGAAGAGGTCAGTAGAACGTGGCTGCACAGTCCACAGTGAGTGCTAAATGCTCCTATATGTCTCAGGGGCCTGATGTCTACAGCATCAGTTGTTGGCGTTAACAAATTGCTGAAGCAGCAGTTTTTTTCCCAATAAACTGTTTGTGCCCCCCCCCCCCCCCCCCCCCCCCCCCCACATGTTTTCTGTCTAACGTTTATGCAGCGTGGCTTGTTAACCGTTTGTAGGCGGCAGCCAAGGAGCAGAGGAGGGCAGAAGGAAGTTTGGGTGTTTCTTCTCAGACCTTAGAGGTTGTTATCATCGTGGGAGACGGATGGGCTGATAACTCACAGGGAGTGAAACGGCCTAATGAGACGAGGGAGAGGAGCGCATATACAGGGAAGGGCTGAAAGGGAGGTTTGTTGGAAGAAGAAAGCCTGCTCATGTTCTCCCATTTCCTCCAGCACCTTCTTCAATTCATCCTGCCATTTTCTCCCTCCTCCCTAGCCTCCCTGATTGACCTCTGCAGCTGAGCTCTGATTAAAAGAGCTCTCGTTCCCTGTGTTAGGCGAGGCTTCACGTGTAAAATAGTAATGATGACCAAAAAAAAAGCAAATTAGAAAGTGAGCAACTATTTAGAAAGATGTGATGCACCACCCCCCAAGAGAGAGCTGAGAGCCTTGGAGATGGAGGGAGGTTGCACTATGTGTGAGTCTGTGGAGGAAATCAACTTGGTTGTCTCTGGAGAGGAAGTGTGTGGATGATCTCTTCTTGCTTTAATGAATGGGATTCAGAGACGAAGCACAAAAACACAGGAGAGGATGGAGATTGAGAATATTTAGTCCCTGTGGATCAGCTACCTGGTGACTGAATGTGTTTGTAAGGTCGCTGTTATCAACCAACGCTGAAACTGACTTGACCCACTTTGCTGTGAGTGCCCTCAACACCTCTCTTCCTCCCTGTTCCAGACTTGCACTTAGACAACCAGACATGAACTCTGCTTCTCTCAACTGAAAACATGTCTATCCACACATGGCTGCATCCATTAAAACACATCCTGCTTATAACTATTTTCTCCTTTGATACATCAGGATATTTTGACTTGGGGCTAGCTAGACAATAAATCAGTAACAATATATGCAGCGATACACATGTGATCAATATCAGTAGATAATATTGTTATTGATATACGTATGTCTAATAGAGTATTAGATATATTGAATATTCACTAAACTCCAATCTGGAATTGCACAGCATTCTGGGTGGTACAAGCAAAGACTTTAGCCGTTCAACTTCTCACAGCCAGCTAAGCTAGGTGAGTGGCATCAACTAACTCACTTGCTCATCGGTTACCTACCAACAACCTGTTGAGTAAAGTCCGCAGTGGCAATTTAAGGTTTCGCCACTGTGCCTCATAACTGTTTAAAAATAAGAATAAAAAACAGCGTGGAGTGAAAACTGGATAAGAGGAAAAGTCATGCCATCAGTTTGGCATTATTCCAAATATAAAAAAAACCCCAAAAACAAATTGATAATGATCAATATTGACTGATAAGAAACTTTTATATTGTGATTATGTTCTTTAGCCATCTCCACCACACCTACTAAGTGTATTTTTTCTTCATTGTTGTTTAAAATTAAGATGACAAACCAAAAAATGATGCCTGTATGTTTTTAGAATCAGCGACTTTATCATGAGAAGAAATTACATAAATTTCCCTGCATGACTAAATTCCTTTAAACACTCCCATCTCCTCCCTTTACCTTTTGTCCAACTTTTCTGCTCTAAATATTAAGCCATTAGTCAAATCTTTTCATTACAGACCATATAGCTGCCTGACTGGAAAACAAATGGGCCTCTGTGAATACATGTGCAGAACTGTGTATGCAGGACCACACCCTGGAATCACACTGCAGCTTAAACCAAACACACGGAGAAAGGGAAATGAATGGTGGAGACATAAAGTTTTGTCTTATTTGTACTTTGCCCTTTTCTGATTACTTCAGATAACAAGGTGAAGAGCTGGGGCTGTGGCCGCCACACTCTCCCTCCGTGTTGCTGTGGCTCTTTCAGCTGGAGCTCAATTTTAGCAATGTAGTGATAATGCCTTTCTGTTGGTGTTCCATTTGCTGGATCACACAGATCGTTCACTCAGCTGTTTTTACTGGCCAGATTCCACTTCAAAGATGCCGCTTTCCGTCCAGATGCCTGAGATAGCTTTGAGGGGCGAAGACCTCTGTCGGCATGTACGACTTCCCCTCGCCTCGTTTGTTTGATCATGAGTTGCTTCGGCAGGAGATCTACACCCATTAGTGACAGTTACAGTTGCCTTGCTGATATTTTGTACACCTTGAACTTTTGTCACAGAACTACAAACTTCAATATATTACAAAGAGGGTTTAACTTGGTAGACCAATGCATCTTTTCAAGTTGATCTAGGGAGTCCGTTGGATGGAGTTTTCCTGCAGTAGATGGTAGATTACGGTGTCCACAGATGGGGGAAAAAAAAGGGGGAAAAGTAAGAAAAAAAAGGATTTATTCCAACCGATTTCTTTTCATATTTATCAAGATTGTCGCCATTACGTGACTTTCGAGAATTATGCAGCCTATTTCTAGATGTTGAGAACTGGTTGACGTACCTCAAAGGAATTCTAGCTGAATACTTTGGTTTGAGAGGACTGAATACATATGCATGCCACATTTTTTAAGAAAAAAAACTTGAAAAGACAGGATCCTCTTTCTTCCACTTGACAATCACACTTCATTTTTGTTTGTCTGTTATTGTAAATCCCCAAAACATGCACTGAATTTTGTGCTTGTAATGTGTTTTGGTTTCCACAGAGTGAATTGAATGATCCCTGTATTCAGAAGTCTGTGAGTTAAAGGTGAGAACAGGCCTCTGTGTGCTCTGCTCTTTGCAAACGCACAATTACATGTGGCAGCATTTTTGCAGTCACCTGGGCCTCATAAAGATGCAAAACAATATGACGTCCGGGTTGCTTATGTTGTACAAGCAACCCGGACGTCGGACGTTTGCTTCATGGCTTGGTTAGCTTGGCCATGATGGAGAAAGACAGGATGCACTTTTGATTTAAAAAAAAAAAAATCACTTCTGCTTTTTGATTCTTCTGTCTTCTAAGGTAAAGATTACTGCAGACGATAAGATGGGTCCATTCGTGTCTGAGGTCTGACAGACCTTTATTAAGATCCTGCCTTTGTTTAACCTGGCCAGTTGTAAATTTGTGCAGCTTAAGGACACGCAAACACTCTTCCACCATGAGCCACACCTTTCTCAGGTAATCCTATTTCAGGAAGGACAAACCCCTCTCTATAATTCCCTCTGAATAGACTCTGCTCACCTGTACTCACCACCTGCCTCTCCTTTGCAAGCATTTGCGTGCTGACTTTTGTGCAACGTTAACAATCTCTTCCTTTTGTTTTTGTTGTTGTTTGTTTAAGTCCTGTGTCGGATGGACGTAGAGGTGCACCAGTCAGTTGGAAGGACATAAGAGTCGGACAGTTTTAACTTGATTGACTTTGATCAAGGACTAACAAGTCAAATATGATGAGCCTTTAATAAGATGTAAGAGCTACAGCTGAAAATGTACCAAAAACAAGTACTACAAGGGCTAGGTGAAATGTCCGAAAAAGAATTTCACACCTGATCCAATTTACAATTTGATTTTTTTTTTCTTGCTTTCTTTCCTAAAATAAAAATACAAACGGCAGAAAGCGTTTTCAGAAAGTGGCTTTTATTTCAGTCATCCCATGTGAGTTGTAAAACAGAATATCAGGGATAGTTTTTATATATCGCCTAATAAACTGAACGCACCAGCGATTGTTTGCAAGCAATCTCACATTTTCACAGGGACCAAACTTTTTTTTTTCTTTGCTCCATACCAGAGTTCTGGTAATCTTTAACACTAACCCAAACACAGCAGATTATCGTCGAAAACAAACCCTGATCCATTTACAGTCCATGAAACTGCTCTGGTGTGCAAGCACCCGTATTTATGTTTGGCATCTCCCTGTCAGGTTCCTGTATGCCGTGTGTTTATGTCCAATCAAAATATGTTAGTAGGTCAGTAAATTTTCTTGGATGAAATCTAATCGTTTTAAACTGGAGTGCTCAAAGTGAACCCGATTCCTCCCCTGTACAAAAGCTGTTGATCTTAGACTCCTCTCTTTAGAAGGATCAGCCCTCTGGCAAGAGGGAGTAGCCATGATTTAGGATTCAATGCTTCAGCAACACAAAGATCATAATGAGTGACTTTAAGAAAGCAAGAGGCTTTATGCTCTTTAGACATTTTTGTAGCCAATTGAAAACATTTTTACACAAAGAGCCTGCTTTCATTTGCAACACTGTGTCTATGTACACATTTAAGCACATACCTGTGCAACTGATTGCCATTTATTGAACCCTCTCCCCTTTTTAGCTGGCATTCTTTGTACTCTCTTTCTCACAGTGTTAGTTTCTGCCTCTCTGTGTTTCAGCTGGGTCTCAATAGACCTACTGTTGTCTGTTTGGAAAGTCCTGCAGGCAAACATCGTCTGCACTCCCTCTGCAGCGCGGAACAGTGCTAGCTTCTCCGAGCTGCACTACTACAGTTTCACCACAGACTCATGTTACCCCTGTGTCTGCCTGGTGACGTTGTGTGAGATGCAGGGGTGTTTGTGTCTTCGGGCGTTTGGTAAGGAACCGATGTGGACAGTAGTTGTATTGTTTTCATCTTTTTTATGGCATCCCAGAGGTGTTAACTCTTGTTCCATGCTATTAAATTTCAGGGCAAAAAGTTGAGAGGGTGGCAAGGTTCGGGGAAGGGCAGAACACTAGACATGACAGAAGGTGTTAAGGAAGAACAGCAGGCTATGTAAAAGTAGGAATCAACCCCTCAGGCAGCGAAAACTCACCCATTGTCCTCCACATTACTAATCCATGTTTCTGCCCAACAAAAGCGTCATATTGACACGATGGTCCTCTTTTTTTTTCTGTTTTAATCTGCAGCTCCCTCTACCTCAGCATCTTAAGTATTCTGCAGGACTTTGAATTGCTCCCCTCGGCGGTTGTTGGCAGACGGTGGGAGAAGGGGTAAAAAAAGGAGGGGGAGGCCGGAGCGATTATGAGACTTGGGGTGCGCTTTAACCCACTTAGCACACCATTGCAGGGTCTTCTGCCAAAACGGTAAGCTTAGTGCTTTAAATCCTCTTCCCAGAGAGGGCTGATAGTTTGCTTGCAGCTGCTCCTCGTCTTAATGCCTAGAAATGTTTTCCGCGTGAGCTTTTATTTTCCCCTAACAATTTATGATTATTTGCTTTCGCTGGATCTTTTTTGGCCTCATGAGTGGGAGTATGCGAACGAGGATAAGTCCATCTTTCATTGAGTTTTTGAGGGAGCTTCCTGGTCATAAACACGGTGGTGAAGTACACCCTGCTGGGGTTTGAAGTGAGCCGACAGGCAGGCATGTTTATTTGCCCCCTACAGACCAGCTTTAGCCGGGCCGGCCTCTGCCCCCAGAGGTCTGACTACACTCTAGTTTGTGCTTTGGCTTGTTCATCCTCTCCCAGGCAGTGGCCTGCATAATGTGCCCAGCCCCCCCCCCACCATCATTACCACCACACTATGCTAGACTCTCGTTCTTAATAAAATGGACTCATGAGACCACGTTCTTTAAATTCTTCATGTGGAAGCTTTTCTCTCGGTTTGTTCATCCATGTAGGAGTTGCACAGTAATATGTAAAACTGAGCTTCAATGAAGCCAAATTATGCAAAAAAAAAAAATGCCTTCTTCATTTTATTACATGCTACTATGTTTATTCATTATTATATTGTATTTGCAAGATACCAGACATTTTGGGAAGTTTTCGTTTTTGATGTGAGCGGAAGTGCAAAGTGACGACCTCAGATGGATTTGGTTGGGGGGAGCAACAAATGAAGACTGATTCAGTGGTGAGGGAGCGTCATTGGAGCAGCAGCGGCTCTGTCATTGTAGGTTTACGTCTAGAACCCCCTTCACCCACCACCCGCTTCCTCGTTTCTTCAAGCACAGAGAGAATCAGGGTCAGTCATGCTTCATCATTTGCAACCCAGTACTTGCTTTAGTTCCTTTCTTACTAAAACAGTCCTTTCTCTGTGTCCACCTAATATCGGCCATCTCTCCATCTGATCTTTATTCAGGCCATCCAGTCACATTTCCTTCCCTCCTTCATCTCCTGATGACTGTCCTAATCTCACACTAGTGCTCTGGGTAATTCCCATGTGTCTCTTAGAAGATTTATAATAAACAAAGACAGAGGCTGGCTCTGAAAGGGAGAGCTGTCTAGAGAGATCTGTGTGAAAGAGACAACAAAGTGGGCTTTATTTATACAGCTAATCAGACAAATGTTGACAAAAATGAAGTCTTTTGATTTTGATCCATCAGTTAAGCAGTTTTTAAATTGCATGTCTTGGGC
This sequence comes from Xiphophorus couchianus, assembly GCF_001444195.1. NCBI lineage: Eukaryota > Metazoa > Chordata > Actinopteri > Cyprinodontiformes > Poeciliidae > Xiphophorus > Xiphophorus couchianus. Next base: position 22,688,954 of record NC_040245.1, on the reverse strand, counting down.
TCAATCATTCTTGTATCTATTGCATCAAATGGAAATAAGCTACTAATACTTGTTTCACTCATACCATCTCACAGGCTTTGTCAAGAATTGGCATCAATGTATACCCTTGCTATAAAAAGTTAACTTCAAAGTCACTAATATCTTTCTATTATACCATTTTTACAATTAAAGTATTTTTTTAAAGAGATCCTAGAAAGGTGCTAAGGTGACTGGGTTTTTATGGGTTTATGGAGATTAAAACATGACCACTCCCACACCTGTTGCTGTGGACTGCCACCCAGCTGGATAAAAGCAGGCTACCAAAGTTTACAGGAAAGCCTAAAGCAGCTGAAGCATCACTGAGTTTGTATTCACCACAAATCTGGCACAAAATTCCAGAAAACTGCAAAGATGCTGAAACAGTGAGTTCTTTTAAAACCCCACCTGTTTAGTAATAACTGGAACATTAATAATTCGATGTATATTTAATGATGATTACTCTTGATAACATTTGACAAAATGTAATGAGTGGCACTGCCAACATATCTGTTTATTGTGTTATCTACCATGTAAAGCACTAAATGCCTCAGTGCTGAAATGTACTAAAAAATAAACTTGTCTTGACTAAAGGGCACCACAAAATTTCAGCGCGCTGAACCAATTAACCAGGTAATATCAGCTTATTAAACTGCTGGCGTTACTCTGCAGTGTATGAGTCTTATCTTTTAGTAGAATCTTCAAAGAGCAGCAAAAAAAGTAATATGCTTTGCTCAATAACCACATAAAAATGTGCTTTAGCAATTTAGACGAAATTTATTCTATGGTTTTGCATAAACCTGTCTATGAAAATAAAAATAAATGGATGTTATAAGTGTCATACCAGTATGTTGGATGATTTTAGCAGCATGTTTTCTGTCTTAATGTTTAAATTCTTTCTTCAAAATGTTAGTGTAACTACTGTTTGAGTCCAAAAAAAAAGCACATTGAAGGAGCATATGCAAGCTGAGCCTCATTCTGTGGCTTTAAGGGAGGGCTTGGCCTATTTGGTTGGTTAAACAGATGGTCTAGCACAGGTCAATGTGGTGGAGAGAGGGACCATGCAGACAAGCATTTAACCATCTGGGCTCCAAGAGACATTAAGATGGTTTCTCTGTTCAGATGTCAATTAACCGGTCCCCTAATTGATCTTTAGCAATACACTGTGTTTGTTTTCTTGACAATTCTCAGTGTGAAGATGAATGAATGAGCTGAAAGCTCCCTGAAGGAGATGTTCAATATTCAAAGTGATGGCTTGACACTAAAAGAAAATTAGTTGTATTGAATGAGGGAACATAGGATGTGTTCCTAAAGAGTGATTTATGCAGCTGTCAGTGTGACAGCTTATTGTGATCTGTGAGCACATGTCCTCTAACAGACCCTTAGAGGATTCTGGAAAGTGTTTACCTGGCAAAGAAATATGGATTTTTACAATTCATCATTATGTAGCAAAGTGAAATATATTTTATTCTTGTAGCTATAAATTTTTAGCCCTTAGATATTCGTCATGTGAATCTATGATGTCCCAAGTGCACAAATCAGAATTGAACAGCTGATTTACAATCTTTCCTTTTGGTGAAGCTTTGAGCTGCTGAGATTGCTTTTGCACCATTTACTTTTTTTCTTTTGGAACATTAACAGTAGAAAATACAAGAATAGCATTCAAACCTTTCTACCTTTCTCCTCTTAAGCGGTCATTAGTTATTTATTTTTTATTTTTTGCTTTAAACTAAAGACACAAATAATGAGTGTGAAATTGGGGATGTACCTGGAAAGGTTCAGTTTGGCAGGATTTCAGATATTTAAAACAAAAACATCATCTGTGCTTATTAATATTGACTGATATGAAACGTTGTTAAGCCATATTGCCCAGCCCTAATAAAAACCCATTTTCTTGTTGTGTTACTGTCCTCAACCAAATTTTATCGTTGGTCTTGAAAACATCTTTAGATTGAAGAAGATTTTAAAACAGGGGGATTTTTGTTTTTACTCCTACCTTGGAAATATCACACTGGACCAAACCCGGTTTGATAGCTCCAAGATAAAGCAGAAGACTTTGCTGAAATATGTTTCCCTTCTTGTTATCCAATGAAATTCTTGCTCTCTTACAGCCTGAATGAACCACAGACATGTCCTGACATGTTGTAAAAGGTAGTTTCCAAATAGTTTCTCGTATCTCTGTGCTTCTCCTGACTTCAACTGATACGCCTCACGGAAACTGGAAACGGCTCTAGATTGCAGTTTCTATTCCTGCCGGTGTCAGTTTAGAAACGTATGCATGTAGCTTATCAGTAAATTGCACCATGTTTGGACTGGTCACTGTCTTAATCACTGCTTTAAACTTCCTCCTTTTCGGCCACAATGATCACCTTTCCAAGGAAATATGGAACTGTTTCACCTGGAACAGACTCTTTACCTCCTGGGTTTTTCACTGTAGCACAAGTAAACATCTGAAATAGGTCGGTTTTGGTTCATGTATTTCAGCGATTTCAGCTTAAGTCAATGGAGCACAGTGGAAGCGCCAAAGCCAGCACTCAGTCAATATTTGACTCTGCTAGTGTATAGCAACTGGCAAGGAAAACAGTCAAATCGCTCAAGAGAAAAATGAGGAACAAAAGCTGCACAAACAAACGTTTTCTCTCCTTTCCCAGCTCCAGAGTAAAACCTACAGCTGATCACTAAGTATGATCATCACTCGCTCCCCCATGTTCTCTGCAATATTGTTTAGAAGAGCATCAGTACAAAGCCACAGGACAGGATGGGTGTAGCAGGAGCTTTATTAAAGACTTAAATGTACAGAATCTGGTCTTATGTGTGAGTTTCTTTAGCTCAACATTTACCTTGTGACCTACTGTTGACAGTGTTAGTAAAGAGATGAACTTAATGCTCTGTGGGGTTTGTCACCTTTCCCTCCTCTATCCATCAGCTAGGGAAAAACAGATGATGGAGGGGGAAAGTACAAGTAGTGAAAGTGGACTGATTTACACCCAAAAATGCAAAAAGGGCTGGATTTAAGAAAAAAGAAGAGAGAAGATTAAGTCAACTGAGATACTAATGAGCTGCGTGGATTGGAGGTTAAACAGTCTGGGATTCTGCAACACATGTGGCACACACAGAGCCTTTTTCTTGTCTTTTTAACCAGAGCCTACTGAGAGCTTTAAAAGCAGCCAATGTGGTCTACTAACATTTCCGACCCTTTAAAAGTTCACTTCCGCGTGGGTGAGAATCGCCAGTCCAAAAGTTTACTGAAAAACAGATCAACACAGTGAGAGACCATTGGAAATGTTAATACTAAAAATGTATTGCAGGCTTGGTTTCAGCCCATTTGGCTTCTTTTTCACCTTTTTCACACTATTTGTTTGGCATGGCACAGAATGAGATTTTCACAGTACCTTAAATTAAAAAAAAAAAATTCCACATCATCCCTGTATCATGGTAATACACAATTATTTAAAATAAATGTGCAAAAGATAACTGAATTTTAACTCAACAGCTTGTAAGTCAATTCACATATTCACTGTGTGCACAATATATGAACATTAACATTGGTGGTGGCCATTAGACAGTGATGGTGATGCAGCACAAGATTATTGGGTATTTAACTGAAGCAGAGAAGAAGTATAGGTGGTTTTACAGTATTGAAAGTTTAGGAAAATATATATGACATTGGAAAATATTGGTCATAACAGCAGTCTTAATATCAGATACAGCCCAAATTTTTATATCTGTGCATCACTAAATTTAGCACCACCTTTATCAAGAGTGACAGAGAGGGTTCCTTTTTTGCCTGAAAATACTTCCAGTCAAATTGATCTTTATTGTGAGCTTGAGTAACATTTCTGGCAGTTCACAGCAACATGTGGGGGAGGGGTAACATCCAGAGAAAACTCTTGTAGCTACATCACTTTGACGTGCTTCTCATTAAAAGAATTTTAAGTTCGAGGAGCAGTAAGATAAACGGTTTGAAATCTTAATTAGTCCGCCCATGCATATTGTCTAGAAACATGCGCTGTCACAGCCTTGAACAAACATGTCCACAGTGCAGCAGAGAGGAGAATATGGTGCCCACAATGAGCAGGGAACTGTTGGCAGAGAGCATTAGTCACTTAGTAGATATGAAAGTTTATATTTTCCTTTGATAAGATAGAGGTGAAGTTAGAGGAGTTGTTGCTATGCTAACAATAAAAGGAATTACACTGTAAGAAAAGGAGTTCCTTGGTTCATTATATGTTCTTGTTTTGTTACACCATATTATTATGGAATAAGTTGTGTTTGAGGTTTTATATTTGTGCAGATGAATAAACTGTTCATCTGTTTCCAGCAGATGAGTTGGTAAATAGGGAAAAGTGTTTGAACAATATCTTTAATAATACCATTACAGCTGAGTTTTCTCTTTCAGCGTACACAAAATTTGGTAAATTTGATTAGAGCTTTTATTATATAAACATCTTTGGTTTTCTGTAACTGCATCTTGATATAATCTTAAATATTATTTTTATGTTGGGAAAGTGCATCCTTACTGGTCTGTAGTTTTGGTTTCTTTCAGAACCAGTTTGAGCTTATTTAGCTACCGTTGCTCATCTGTTGGCAGGTTTTACTTGTATTGCGGATCAATACCACTTGAATTACCTTGAAATATTTATACACGCAAACATCCTGCAGTTTCAGTTTGTATCAAGTGTTTCACTGCCATCATTTGTATTTATGCCAGCAGTTTCATGGTTTGAGTGCCATAAAACAAATAGCTACTCCCTGGTCGTAAAGGTGTGCGGTGACTCATTCTCCAGCGAAACTCTGTTGTTGTTGCTTAGAGTCTTGTTTGTGTTGTTTATGCTTGAGCAATAGAGTTGTGTTACCTGTTATGCCAGTAGATCCAGCTGATGTGTGCTTTTGCTTTGTTTGGGATGTTGTGCGGTTTGACTGAAAGTGTTAACACGCTGTACCTTAAGACTAGCAGATAGATGCAGTGTCATAAAGTAAACAGCATGAAGGAATGGTTTGAAGGTTAACAGGAGTTGAACCAGTTTGACTCTCTCTCGGCTGTTAAAGGGTCAGTATTTTATATTTTCCAGGCACATGTCTCCATTTTATAGCTCAATCAAGTAACTGTTACCTTCAGTTGTTATAAAAATGCTACACATATGAAATATGACTTGAAAGAAATTTGACTTTGTAATTTGATGTCTTGAAATTGGGCCTCTGTCTCTTTAAAACCTCCTGTTCTTCCTGAAACTTCGCCTTCAGGAAGTCATCACAACATCACTCCTCTATTAAAGTGTTTATATTTTTTACCAGTGTTGCACTGGGAAGTAGCTTATATAATGAGTTCAGCTGATGCACAGTTTCACAAGGTGTTTGCTAATTCCTGCTGACTAGTGAAGGGGGGGATAAAATGATTTCTCAAACATGCATGAAATAATCAATGCAACACTCCAGCTAGGCCTGTCACGATAGCAAATTTTGCTGAGCGATTAATTGTCTCAAAAAATTATTGCGATAAACGATAATATTGTCTGAAGACTTTTTTACACTGATTTAATGGAAATGACGTAGTAATGCATGCGATTTCCTGCCAAAGATAGATGCACTTTATTTTCAAAAGAATATTTAACACTGGAGCTGATAAACAAAATAAACAAAACAACCAAAAACAAAATGGATTCTCAGTCTCTATTAACAAAAAATGTACTTGATAAAAACTAAACAACATAAAGCCAAAGTGGAAATAAATACTGCATTCAACCAAAAGAGTGCAGATTACGAAGTCTGTATATTATGTTGCCCTTCAGTAATAATTAGATTTAAATAGAGAAGATGGGCACATCGACTACCTGATGCAATAGTTCACACTACATGATTTTTTGCTCCTATTTTCCCCTTATGACAATCTTAAAACGTTGGTCTTTCTAAGATTGTGTGGTGTGTTATGGTAGATCATCGTTGCCGCTCCGATCTAAATCAGGGTTTTTTCTCCGACTGGGATCTTAACGCAGCCTGTTGAATGTGACAGGTAGCCAATCAGAAAGCGCGGATTCTCCTCCGTGTTTTCTGAGGGGAAATTACTGAGGGGAATCCCAAACAGCTGACACGGAGCAACCCGAAGTCCAGCCGACGTGGAAACAACATTAATGTTGATTCAACATGCAAAGAATATAGAAATGACAAGGGGAGGAGTTGGAGCGAAATTGCTACCGCAGTTGATAAACCAGGTAACTTTTCAGCTGTTCTTCGTTAACGTGACGTAAATAGATTATAATGATTTTCATTCAGTCAGGACTTTACGCTGACACTAGCCACATGCATTGCAGGTAGATTGTAGTAAAGCATTGATTAATGCCTGGTTTTAAAATTAGTTAACTGAACTTGTAGCCATTATTTTGTGCCCATTGTTGGACACCACACGGCAGGAACGGATCGAACCGTTATACCTAGGATTTCTGTCGGCTAATGTGTGGTCTGTCAGGTTTTAAAAATGGGCCGACAATCGGCCGACCGTGTGTGTGCGCTGGGCTTTACACTGAGGAAATGAGGAAGGGAGGATCAGTGGAGAGCACCGGAGTTGAGCCTTTTTTTCATTCGGTGTCATCAACAGAAAGAGAAAAAGGCCGGAAGAGACGATAATGCCGATAATTGAAATGACGTCGATAGTTTTAATTTATCGTACGATTAATCGATTTATCGTTTATCGCGACAGGCCTAACTCCAGCTATGTTTTAATGAGGGAATAACATAACATGATGGTAAAGCTGAAAAAAGTTGATTTTACATAATACCTCTCCATTTATTACAGCAGAAGATGAACATTGTAATAAAGGCTAATGGGATGAGAACCTAGATAGCATTTTTAGGTACATCCTAGCTTTGACTTGAATGTTTTTTTTAACTCAAATTAATTCAATCAATTTCAATTAAATGAATCCACTTAATGGCAGTGTTTGTGCCTTAAAAGATGATCCTCTTCAGTTTGCATAGCAGTGTCATTAACTAGCAACCTTTCCAGCTGAGACTGCTGTATGCTGTATAATCTTCCAAAATGTAATTTCTAATGGGTAAATCTTCCAAACAATTTTAACTTTGCTAAACTGATTATTAAATACTGATATTTCTTAACTACATCATAGTTTTGTTTTTACTTAATTTGTCCCTCTCTCAGCTCTTCCTTGAAATTTGTTCCAAGCCATTCAGGAACTGCGTCAGTTTTCATGCAGTCGCCACTTTACATAGTGTTGTTAAACATGGAGCATCATATTTAGGGGTTCCCCCCACGCATTCCTCCTCCCCGCGCTTTCCATGTTCCCCGGTTGTGCTTCCTGTTAAACATTTCCAAGTCTGCCACTCCTCTACCTTCTCTGAATGGCTGTCTATGGCCAAACTCCCAAAAATCTCTCACCAAGCTAACCACAGACATAGTGAAAAGACTCTGCAGTGAGAGAAGTGACTCTGAATTTGTATTTAGTGAAATATGTCTTTGCCGAACTGTGAGTCTTTTGAATTTTGAGCGTTTTTATCTGTAATCTTGTGGTTCACAGAAATAATTACGCGTGAAACTGTTAATCATTGTCTGCCTTATCGGGTTAATCGACATGCCTGTCTTATAAGGGTCCAGAGATTGCTGCTGTGAAATGTTCAGCGCTGTGGAACCCGATGTTGAGGCTTTAGCAGGAGTTCACTGCTTTTTGGCCTTTCTTGAGAAAACTGGGCAGAAAAGGGAGGAGTCAGGGAGTGGTGGATGTGTTTTTAATTCACTGTAGCAGCTCTTGGCCTTCTGCTGTTGCTGTTCTGCTGCCTAAGTCTCCTCTTACTGTGGAGATTTGAGAGGGTCTGGGTCAGGACCGCTGCAGGAAATGGTGGGGTTGGCATGGACCCTCATGTTAATGCAGTGAGGGGTTGGATAAGGACAGGAAACTGATCTTTAAATGTCAGGATTTCTCAATGTTAGTCCAGTTTTGCTGCAGCTGTCCAGAATTGCTGTCATTTGCGTTGTTGCTGTTAGTGTAATGCAGCAAGAATTGACTGCAACTGCTTGACTTTGTAATTCTTAACATTGACAGTTATAAAGTCATTTTTTCCTGCTGTAACACAAATTTCTCAGTTTCTGCTCTGGTAATTTATTTCATTACCTCAAATGTTTTTAACTTGTTTTCTGGCTGTCTGACATTTAGAGGACAGAGCATGTGCCTTTATGTAAAATAACTGTGCTGTTAAAAAGGCATTGAATTCAGCTCAGTGCGCAGTGTTTTAAAAAAAATAGGTTTGGACTTTTTTATTTGCCTAAACATGCCTGGGGGAACTTCAGAGTAACTTTGATGTGAAGACATTGGACAAGTTGTTTTTATCATATTTTTGTATTTAGTAAAGGCAAGTTTTGAATTCATCTTTAGACTGTAGGTAGAGTTGAATGATTCAACTCAGGATTCAGTATTTTTGAGTATTTCTATCGCTGTTCATTTATGCCCAAGAAAACAGGAATAACTTCACGTTAAAAAAGCATTTTATAAAATTGTTTTCTCAATTTCTGAAGAGATTAAGAAGTCATCGGTGCTTGTTTCAGACAAAATTATGTTTTATTACAGTAGCATATTCTTACACCAAAAAAAAAAAAAAAAAAGGAATTTCAGCTTTAACTTTTAGTGCATTCATTTAGTAGTGAAACTATCTTCGTTTGTTTCCAAACTCCAGCAAATACCGACAGCTTTTTTTTTTTACCCCTCCAGGGGGTCTTTTGTGGGCTCTAGTGTCCCTTATATGACAGTAGGCTGACAGGAAACGGGGAAGGGGAAGGAGAGGGGGGAAGACATGTGGCAAATATCGTCGGGTCTGGGAGTCGAACCCGGGACGGCCGCGTCGAGGACTCAAGGCCTCCAAATATGGGTCGCGCTAACCCCTACGCCACCACGGCATGCCCAAATACTGACAGTTTGTTGTATAACATTTAAAACACTCAAAGCAAACACACAGAGGAATATTTCACCATCGTTTTTTGTAGACTCTCTTGGTCCAGAGTCCTAGTTCCTCCCTTCTCTTTTCTTCAGCTCACCTCACAGTTTTTTAAAAAATTATTATGTTCTCCGTACATAGAAGAAGACTTATTGCTGTATCTGGAGAATCGTTTCTGTGTTAATAGGGATCAATATCCTGTTGATTGAACCAATGACGTTCCATTTTCAGCTTTCTGCCAGAGCCCAACAGGTTGTGTTTAGGCCTGCATATATAATATTGCATTGGAAAGATTGACTAAGGCTTTAGTAAATATTTATACCACATAAAATTAGGAAGTCATGTATTAGAAATTTCTGAAACTCTGATCACTCTAAAGAATAAAAAGTAACCTATGATTTTATAATGCTTTGTTTCTTGAAAGATTATAGTACCGGAATAAAAGAGCACATTTCTCTGCCAAGGGTGCCAACAGACTAGTCTGCTTGTGTACAAATATTGGGAATTCAAAAGAAAATCTGATTTTGTTTTATCTTACAAAACACATGGCAAGAATATATATTTTGTAACGAGCTAAGCTTCCAAGAAATGTGTCAGCATCTAAATATATCCAGAGCCAGGTGTATATACCTCTGAATAGATGGATGAGAGGGATAAGGTTGCAGAAATAGATGTTGCGAGCGCACAATAAACCCACAGTGCTTGAAAATTATTTAAAATATTCATGATTTTATTTGTTTTCTACTGATAAACTGGGCAAGTATTTTTACATATAAAGGGAAATAAAAGTGAACCACACCTGTTCATGATTTTATTTAGAGAAGGCTATATTTAATCCAAGTCAAATTAGATTTCAAGTAAGCACTTTTACTGCATTACACCAACAAAAGAGCAAGCCATTCCCACACTTATTTTTTATTTTATTTATTTATTTATTGTTTGACCCAACCATTCACTCTGGTACAAATCTCATTACAGTACAAATTGTTTGTCTTGAAATCCCCGAAGGAGCCCATCCTTTCAGGAGCATCAGAGGAACCGGCAGGCACCATTATCTCTATCTGACCACTATCTTTCCAGCTGACCGTATTTAGGCCATCTCGCCACACCAATGCTGGGTGGAGTCAGCTCCAGTTTACATTGTCAGAGCCATGCATCAGACAACAGGCAAGGCATCTCTCGTCACTGTGCCTCTCGCTGTCACTGTTTTTGATTTGCATCGACGTTTTCGTCCCTCTTTGCAAACCACGCTCCCCCTGAGTGAGCGAGAGCCTTTAATTCCGCAGAGACAAGGAGCAAATGAAAAATGATCTGCAGCGGTCGGGCTCATCTGTGAGAGTTGGTGTGTTCCTTTGGGAGCTCACAAAGTCTTTATAGAATAAGGTCCTAATGGCCTCTTCTTTCAATGGCACCATTCACAGGGGGAAGAATCAAACAGTGAGAGGCCCAGTGAAAAAAGAGACACAGAGGGAGAGAAAGACTGGTTGGATTTGTGTCATAGGCTCTCTTTGTTTGACTGCACTGTAACCTCACCACACATACACACCCCTTGACCCTGTACTCCCTTGCTATTGTTGATGTGTCGTATTGAGGAGGTTGCAAAAAAAAAAATAGAGGACACCACTGTCACTTCTCATTAGTGCTAAAAGCTAAACTGATGAAGATGGCTCTCAAGATGCTGCTTAATGTTTTAAAAGAGGGTGTGTTTTTAACCTCAGGGGATGCATGAACTCGCCCGTTAATGTCTTAACTACAGCTCAACATTAAAATTAACAGAATACACCAGAAGATGGTAATTAAATAAACAAAAACATGCTTGGGTGTTCTTGGTATGTTTTTGCACTCGCTTATTTATTGTAGGCGTTATAATAAAGTTCAGTTGTTCTTATTGGAGTTGCTTGCAATAATGTTCACACCCTTTTTAGACTTTTTAAAATTTTATTACATCAAAACCACACATTTCCATGTATATTATTGGAGACCCGTGATCTGCATGTTGTTGAAAGTTGGTAGAGATGTTCCCCAAAAAACACCTGCAGCTGTAATTAGGGCATAAGTTAATTCCATAATCAGTAATGACTAGTTAGCAGCGATGCTAAAAGTAAATGGAGACCACATTTTCATAGATCTTTGCTTTTGTCTTTAAGAAATGCAAATTATGTTCTACCTCGTAATAGTTGTAAGTTGCTTTATGCTGTCCTGAAAACCTCTAGTAAACTTAGTTGAGGGTTTGTGGTTGTAATGTGAGAAAATATAAAAAGGCATTTATACTTTAGTAAATATAATACATTTTTCATGAAGTTCATCAGAAGTTCAGTGTCACTGATGTGGGAGTCCTGTTCTGTGATTTCTGTAGTAGTACAGTTGTTTAGCAAGATTTTTGTCTGGACTGAAGAAATGGCTTAGTTTCTTAGTTTGAGTCTTCTTTTAGTTTTAATTAGTGAATGTTGCCAGGTTTCTTCTCAGCCTTAAATGCTGTAGTTTGGCTCAGTTCTGTCCCCGCACTGATGAAATAATCTGTTTAAGTGAAGCCCACTGTGGAATGTGCTTTAGGAATTTTTTTGATTTGGACTTGCTCCTCATTTGACCTTTGCTTATCCGGTCATTTTCAATAGATAGAGGATCTCTTAATTCTGTTGCTTGGCTGGAAGTCTGGACAGTGTGCTGCTGATTGAGAGCTTAAATCTGTTAATGTCAAAGCTGTTGTGCATTCCTCAGAGCTGGAGCTGCTGCAGACATGCTGAAGGAGCACTTCAAGGAAGTGGAAGTGGTTAACCCTGACCTCCCAGATTGACCTTTTGAGGAGGTCTCCTTTAGGAGATCAATAAACCCATCACATGAAAATCATTACATGACCCTACTTTATTAACTGAAGACACCAGCTTCTTGTTGCTTCAAATCATGTTTTGGAAATGTAAAACTTCAGGAAGACAGCTGCAAATATTCCCTTAGTTGTCTGATAGATTTTCTCTCCTCTCTCTTACAGAAGCCAGTTATTTTTTTTCCCGAGGCCTCATCATCATTTAGCTTCATTAGTCTGTCGCTGCTCTGATTTGGTTACAGGAAGAACCTTGAAACAACCAACAGCCCCCATTCACACAGACATTAACTTGCCCCTGTTTTGAAGCAACAGCAGAGCATAAATGGCAAATAAGTCATGTGGATTCTCACATTGCTGTTTTCTTGTACGGAAAAATATATTTTCAGTCTTCATTTAAATTTAGAAATTGGAGAGAACACTCACAATTTATATGTTTAAATGTTCATTGTTTAGTTTTTTTATTATTATTATTTTAATACACCGGTATCACTTCTCTTTCATGCGGACCTGGCAACCCTAAAAGCTTAAGTAGAAGATGACTGGACTTACTCTCTTCTCCCCGGCAGATGTTTCACCTCTCATCCAAAAGGCTTCTTCAGTTCCATTTTTAAATACATGTGAAATATAGTTTTTAATGGATAAGAATGTCACATTAACTCAGTTCATTTAATTTACATGTAAGGCCAAAGTTATCCCTGGCAGATTTGAGCTGAAACTAATCTTTTAATGTGACAAAACATTTTTATTCTGACGGGAAGTAATATTTATGTCTTGAAGTGACCCAGCCGAGTTCCTGACTTAAATCTGTGAGATAATCTGTTGGAGGGAGCTAACGATTCAAACCTCAAAGACTTGGAGCTTGTCACCCAAGGCAAATCATCAAAATACCAGTGGGAACATGCAGAAAACCTGTCAGCAATTACAGTGGTTTGATTCCTGTAGTGTAAAATTTGAATGATCCTTTTTTTTGCTGTTGTTGAAAAGGCATAAATAAATAAAATGTAGTAAGGCAAATTATTTATCTCAAAATTCATGGTTCTTTTCCATTGTTTTACTGTCTTTAAAGATGCCTGTCTTCTCTCTTTTAGGAATCAAAATTTCTTGATTGAATGAATAGAATTTTACTCAAAAATCTGCCAAGAGTATGAATAAGTTTGTGTTTAACTATAGATCTATCAGTGACCTAAACACAGAGTCACTGATCCAGACATACAGAGAGAACAAAACTGAGAAAACAAAACGTGAAGGCAGCAATAGCTGTGTCAGTAAACATGTAAACAGCGCAATTGTTGCAATTATTGCAATAAATGCAATTATTGCTGCCACTGAGTAATGGACAGGGGGTCATTAAGTCTTAGCTATAAAGTAAAAAGAAGGTTTTATATTCAAATGAAAAGTTTTAAACCTAGTCCCAAGAGCAAACCAGGTGTTGACATGCTTATGGACAAAAACAGTTCTCCATCTCTAAAAATAAGTAAATAAAAGCTGACTAAAGCAGTACCTGCCTCTAACTAGAAGAAATAATTTAAGAAAATAGTCTGACATTTTTGTAAACTTACCTGTTTACTTTGCTAAGAGTTTATTTAAAAAAAAAAAAAAAAAACTTGTAGCAGGAAACTTAATTAAATTCACTTTTTAGCAGTATTAAATAAAAGTTCCTCTTGGCTCTTCTGATAATTATTTGTTGGCATGTCCCAACAGTTTGATTTCAGACGTACTGTAGAAAAATGTGTTTGAACAGTTGCACGAAACAGAGAAACAGATTGAAAATAAATCATGTCAAAAACCTGTCTACCCTTTCTCTCTTCAAGTGTTTGATGAGGTAGGTTTTGTTGCGTGTGCGTGTTTAATGGTATTGCTGAAATGATGCTTGTAGTTCAGCAATTAAAGCAACTTACCGTAATTGAAACTAGTTGGCTGTCTTTGCACTTTTTATTAGTTTACTTGCATCAAAAATGTAATTCACTTGCATTTTAAGGCTTGTTTAACTCCCAGATAGTTAATTTGTTTGCAACAATATCCTCACTGCTAACTTTTCATAGCTGGCAGTGGTTAAACAGGAGAAGAAGAACACAAATCCCTGATTTGGTCACACATCTGTCTGTCCTTGCTACAAGTTGTTAAAGGGGAAATCTAGACTAATCAGCATTACATCAAACAAATTGAATATGACAGATGTATTTATTATAGCTGAGTAACTTTCTCAATCTGCTTTTGAGCTGTCATCAGCTTGACATGTGAGCAGGTATTAATCCAGATGTTATTCACAATTAATCAAGCGTGTATTTCTGACAGGCGTGCAGCTTGAGTAGCGCTACCTAATGCCTGCTGATTTATTATTTGTGTCTGAATGTAATGTTTAATTCTAGTTATGAAGTCCAACATTAGCAAAGTGTGCTTCCTCCAACAGGCCTTTTAGCATGTTAACATGACATAAAAAATTAATATTTTAGCATTTCCGTGCTTTTTGCACATAAACGGAAATCTCAAACTGTTTACATCTGAGGCACTATCTTACTGTATTTATCACAAATTCTCTTTTACTGTTTCAAGTCAGAATAAATTAATACAGTAATTATTGTTACATCAGGGTTTGCGCTACCTTGCATTACTATAACACAGCAGTTAAAGAATCAACTGATTTTACACAAGGAAAAAGTTTAGGGTCTGGAATACCAAGAATGTGTCTGCAGCTTCACTGTTTTATACTACATCGAGAGGAAAATGTTGGATTTAATTGAACCTTACAGTTTCTTTCCAGCTGAAACACATTTGATTTCAATCCTGGACAACTTTTAACACACTTTAAGAACAGTTTTTATGCAGTTGGGAGAAGCATAGGATATATTATAATCAGGTAGGGGTGCACTGATAAATCGGCTTCAGTTTCCTTACTTTCGGGAGATCGCTTGGCCGATATTTGTATGAGAATCCAATCATATTGATCAATCCGATCTGCCTCCACAAAAGTCTGAAAATCACTTACTGTTCACTTTTGTTCTGCCTTGAGAGGACTGACTGACAGACTCGCCTATCTGGTCACGTCTGCATGTGCACGGATAACAATCGTCGCCATTGTTGCTAGCTTAGTGACCTTGTCTCTATGTTTACCAACTTTTCAGACAAAAAAATTGATATTGACTTAGATTGGAATTGGCAGGTCAGTTTTTTAAAGATTGGTGATCGGCCAAAAAACTGCAATCGGTGCACTGATATTATCAAGGAATAGATACGTATGGAAAAAAAGACTAAATGATTCAACCATCCATTTTATCAGTCTGTCCATTGTCCATCTGCACTTTCTTCCATTTTTTTATCTTTCCACCCATGAGTTTATTCATGCATCCATCTCTCTGCTTGTCCTTTCCTTGTCTATTTATCAGTGTATCCATCCATCCATCTCAAAGTGCAGAATTTTGTTGTGTCAAATGTGTAGGAACTGAACATTTATCACTGCATGTCTTCGAGTATTTGAGGACTTTTCTTGATGGACCCTTTACATTCCTCTTTGGTTAATCAGTGTGAAGATGAAGCAGCCCACAGCTATGGCCTGGGACCCCTCTGTGGGAGCTGCAACATCTGTGATGGCCTAAAACATCCCCCCACCCCACCCACTGCTGCTGCTGCTGTGACCGTACACATACACAGAAACACACCCGGTCCCACGGCACAACCAAGTAGAAAACAGACGAAGGCGATAAAGTTGCACTGTGTCTCCTGTACGATGAGACGTAATGTTTTCTTGCATTATAAGCAGACACCATTTAGGCAAATCAGTGAAATTAGCAACAGAAAAGAAAAGTTCTGTAAGCAATGTGCTTCTGTTCGTTTGGGTAGGCGAAACACCGGTAGAGAGGGGGTAGTTTGTTTCTACATAAAATGGTCAGTCTATCTAGAGCCTGATCTGCATGACTCTGCACTGCAGAGAAATGCATCTGACAGTGTAACAGCCAGACTAAATAAAGGCTTGGTCTTGTTCTGCAGCTACAGGTAGCTGACACAATCTAGATGCTAATCAGTGTTCACATCCTGACATCACATGATGCCAAAAAACAAAAACAAAGGTGTTTCTTATCAGCTGATTGTTTTGTGGGAATTTGTGTAGTGATTCACCTTTTTGTGTTCCAAAGGAAGGTGTATCTGCTCACCTACAGATTTCTTGATTTTTACCACTTTTTTTTTATGTTTCAGATCAACAAATAAAATGTTATATCAAGTAAGAGAACACTTCTGTTTTGATTTAGGCTATACTAACCAGTATGGCTCCATGTGAAAAAGTAAATCTAAGTCTTGTAGCCAAAGGAATTGTAACTCACTTATAACTCGCAGAGTTGGTGGTTGAGTTAATAACACCAAGGCAAATATATTCATAAAGCATACTTCAGCAACAACTTTTCCTGACCAATTTGATGCCAGGCAGCTTTTATTTAGGAGATTTCTAGATTCTACAGGTTGGGCAGTAACAAAGTCTATTTTAAGCTTGTGAATTTGAGCTCATCCTTCCAGTTTTCTGTGGTTAATCACACTGAATTTATTATTTAACAAGAATAGGGATGGTTGCTTTTTCACTTAGGTCGAGGTTGGTTTGGGGAGATTTTAGCTCATTAATAAAGAAAGTCATTATTTAAAAACTGCCTTTTGTGCTTATTTGGACTATCTGTAACAAAAAAGAAAAAACTAAAGAAATCTGAAAAAGGGGCAAACGTTTTTTTGCAAAACTTTTGATGAGGCAGACCTAATTTATAGCAGCTGGCCTTCGATAATATTGAAGTGTAAAACATTAATGTATTTGTTGCTGTAAGCTGAATGACACTGATGAATGAGAAGTATTAGATTGTAGCTTATGTGATCTTAACTTTACCTTGAATTGCTTGTTTTTGCTCGTTTTACAAATTAATCATACATTAAGCTATCAGTTACATCTACTTTCCTCTTTTGGCCCCTTGTGTTGGAAAAACATCAAATGAAATGAAAAAATCCCTGTTCTTCTTGGTTTTTTTGGTTTCAAATGCCAGCAAAATTGATTTCACATAAACTGTCAATAAGAAAATCCTAACGATGATGAGAGAAGTCTTTTCTGACTGGATTATGTTATGGAAACAAAAAACAATACCAGATGCTGGAAGTTTGCTGATAAGTGCTTGTTTTTGTGACTTTAAATACTCTAATGCCCATTTAGGCATGCTTTGAAGCTTACATGGCATACAGTTGTAAGTGGCTTGGTGCTGATGAACAAGGAAACATAGACAGAGTGATTTAACAGAGGAAGTTTGCATTTGAGGCAAAGCAGAAATTAAAGGCCACTGCAGAAGATTTGTAGATCTAAAGTTTATGTGCTCCCTATGAGCTTTGCTGCTGTTCGCTGCAGTGACTGTACTAATCAGTCTATAAAGTGGCCATCTGATGGCTGCAGCCTATAGATTACTGCTTTGTTTTGTGATTTTTCTGTGTCCTCATCGCCTGCGGTCATCCGCCTACATCGTATGTCTTTTTCCTGGTGCACCTTCACGTTCCTATGGTAACCAGCACCAGCAGTACCCGTCAGCATTTGAAGTGGTTCTGCTGAAACAAGCTCTGCTTTAGTACTGATCACTACTCTGCATTTTTGATCCTGTTGCTGAAAAAAGATCCACATTCAAATAAGCCAGTTTTTCTACTTGCCATGGGCTGGTGTGAAATTATTACAGTATGACATTATGAATAAAAATTTTAAGTTGACACAAGAACGAAACTGCTTTTATTCAAAGCAGGAAACTAACAATTGATAACTGCTGCTAAACCAGTATAACACTTGCGTGACTTATAATCTTATTATCTCTAACACATTTGTTTTGGGTTTTTTTTTTATTCTGATACAAGAACTTAATAAAAAATGTAGAATAAACCCGTGTTAAATTTAGTAATTCCTTTCATGTGCATTTTGCTCAGGATATTATACCTTTTATTGCCATTATGCTCTTCATAAAATTACATTGGGAATCAAACAATCAGATTTTAGCTGATAAATTAGTCAGGCTATCTGCTCTAGTGGCCTTCATGCAGCTTTGTATGTTGCTTAGAGCGGAAATGATGTCGCTGACCCTGTTGAAACTGACTCTGTTCTGGTGGTTTCCTACTCTTGTACTTCCCTAGTTTTGTAACGTTTTGCACAATGCTCAATCCGAAGAGCAGCAGCACGGAGTTGGAAACCACCTCCGCTTTTACAAGCATATGAGTCATCTTTATTACTAATTGTTACACAAACGTCAAACGACGCCTGAGAAACACACAAGTAGATGTGGGAATCTTTAGGTGCTTTATGGTCAATTTTCAATCCAAAAGGCCACAGTGCCGTTACACATCAGTTGTTAATTTATTTGGTTCCCTAAGTTTGTTGTTGTTTAACTTACTTAGCTTACTTTTTTCTCACTCTGTCAATAGCCTGACAGTGTGAGTCTTTTATGGTTTCACCCTAGAAAACTTGCTAACCCTGGTGGTTGGAATGCTAGGGCCGTCCACCAGCTGCCCACTGTTTTTGTGTTAATAATTGTTAAATGTTGACAGGAAATTTGAAAATATGACTAAGCGGCCCGCCAGGCTTATCATGCGGTAGGGGACACAGTCTTTGGTGCAGAAGGTGCTGGTTGCGATGCATATGGGTTTGTTATGTATTCACCATAAACTGTCTGGGTTCTGCACTTCCATGCTTCCTACTTCCACCTTTTGTGTTCCTCAAAATTAGGTTAAAAATCAACTATGAATGTCTTTTCCATGCAAACTCTTTAATTAGCACTATTATTCACCAACATTTCTGAAACATTCAAGTTTTATGAAATCAATTGGCTAGAGATAGAAATTTAATCGTTTTTGTTTTATCAGCTTTGACTGGTAAATAGGTCTAGTTCTCACGGATCAAAACTAAGTACTCCCATTATTTTCATTCTATAAACAATCAACTGTTTATATAATTTTATTTTTATTAAATAAAAATCATATGAAAGTAAGGGACAGATTCTTTGATGCCTAAAATGGAATTAAGGATGTTTGGATTTGACAGGATTTCAATTGCTAAAACTTGTATTCAATAACTATTATGAAGTGTGCTTTATAGTGTTGGGAGGCGTAAAAGTCCTCCAGGCTCGAGCCAGTCCTAAAAAAACTACAACTTAAGTTGACAAAGTTCTTTTAATCGCTTATTGTTATAAATAAGTTGATCAGAAAGTGAATTATTTCAGGTTGGTTTTAAATTTAAGTCATAACAAACCTTAAATGTCTTTAATTTAACTCACTATTACGTGCAGAAACCTGCACCTATAGTTCAGTGAAGCCATTTTAGGGAGGATAAAAACGTGCACTGTTCAATTTCAGTGCATACAGTAGAAAACAGATCAGAATCACAGAGGATGGTGGGAAATCTGAGTTGTGAAAAGGTTGTAAGAGTGTCAATCTCCACCTCCCAGTGTTGGAGTTTGAGTGAACCAGCACTGCCTGCTCTGTATGGGGTCACCTTCTTCAACACATATGTGCTCATTGCCCACCTCTGGCTTCTGTGTGAATATTCACACAGACATGAATTTTCTCTGGCACATTAGATTAAATCATACTACGTGAGCCATTACATTTACTTAAATTTGTAACTTGTATGTCACAATTAGTAAGCTTACTGTTAATTAGTAAGATTGTGATCAATTTCTGGCAATATTTGAATGTGGTCGTAGATATGCTATTTATAGTCAATTTATTTCTGAAAACAGCAGATGAACAATATATTGAATTATCATCGTCGTTACAATATCTGCATATCTTGGTTCCCAGGGGGTTTTAAAAAGTGTAAAATTTGAAAATAAAAATGTAAGGCCTTAAAAAGACTTTGACTCGAGGTCTTAAATTTAAACCGAAATGGTATTAAAAAGTATTTAAAAGGTCTTAATTTTAACTCATTGAAACTTGCAATAAGCTTATGCAATATCATAATCACAAAGAGCTGCTTGGACAGAATATTTGGTAGAATACTGTTTTAAAGTGTCATGCATGCAACGATCCATCCAAGTATTGTATTTGGCCAGTTTGACGGTGTTTCCCCGCCCAGCAGAAGGGGGCCCGGCTGAACGGTGCGGTACGGATTGGATACATGAGCCACTTTTACAATGGAAACAGAGAAAATAGCGTACCAAACCACACCGACCCGAGCTGTACCACTCAGTGGAAACGAGGCACACTGGAAATGGTGAAAACATTATGATGAAGAAGTAAACCGGAAAAATTTGGGTTAAATGTAATCAATACTGTCACATTGTATTGCAATAGTATTTAAATTATATGCTTTCTTGATATTGTGCAGCCTTTGTCAAAACTACAATTATAACATCAGAATTGTCCATTCACATTTACATGGGAATTCACACACATATTGTCACAATCTTTGTGTTAAAGCTGGGATGTTATTAGCAGGCTGAAGTGTGAAGGAGGACTGACAGAAGAAGGTTTCTGCACCAGAGTTGACAGTAATCCATCTTACCCACAACAAAATGCCAGTGATGGTAAAGGTGCAGGCATCCTTCCAGCTTTATACTCTTGTTTTTTTTCCCCCCTGTGCTGTCACACTTCAGAGTAGTGGATGTTGTGATTTTATTTTCTATGTGCTTCAGTCATTTCTATTTATGCGTTTGTGAGTTTTTCTTTATTCATTCTATTTTTTTTACACCATCAATCTGCAAGAAACTGTGTGCAAAAATAGCCCGTCAGGTTAAATCTGACATATTTCTCATGATGGACTCAAGTCTTCATGTTAATTAATGTCCACAGTCTTTTTTTTCTCTTTTTTCCCCCCAAGTTAACAAACAAACATGGGGATGTTTCATCTCCAGTGAGCAAGCTGCACATCCACTATAATGAGACAGGATTTGCATTTTTTCTTAGCAAAACCTCTGACAGATGAACTTATTTATTTATGAGGCTATTTATTCTGGGTTCATCCTTGTTCTCAGACATCCACTGAGGGGGTTAGTCCATCTCGGTTCTGGCTGTTTGACAGTCATTCTGTCTGGCAGTGCTGCACAGAACGATTCCTCTACTAAATATACACCAGATGCTCAAGATGCAATCAGTCGCACTCACCCAAGTTCACGCTCAGACAGTAGCACGCTGATGCCTGCTGGAACATAATCTCTGCTGCCGCCGCTGCTGCTCACAGAGGTTCACTTTTAATGGTAAGAAAGCAAAAGCTTTAAGCTTGTTCAGGAATCCGCCTGTGTTTGTTTTACATAACCAGCTTTCTGATCCTCTTAATAACCACTGACCTTATGAAGAGGCGTTGACTCGACTCTGTAAACTTGTGCGAGAAGCGTCTTGTGGCATCCATGTGGTTTACCAGTAATGATGGACACTCCACTTGTTTATACTCTGCGTCCTTTGGTATGGGTGGTGTTGAGACCTTTTAAAAGCAAAGATTAGATCACTCTTGTTTTTTTATTTATTTATGTATTTACACTGGAAACAAAGCTTGACAATAAACCAGATAGAACAGCTCCACAAATAAATACATAATTTAATTATTAATTTGATCACATACGTTGTCTATATTAATGTTATTAAGACAAAGTTACAAATCCCCCTAGATCCCCCTAGTCTTTTTCCACGTTAGTGACTTTTTAAAAAATGTGATATGATTTGCCTGTGATATGTGTTCTATAATATACACATGTGCTGTGTGTAGACATATTTGTTGGCTTGAGAAAATATTCAACAACTATTATTCGAGCACTCTACAAATCTGGTCTTTGTAAAAGAGTGACATCAGAAGGCAGCCATTGTAAAGGCCTTGAGAAGTTTTCATTACTGCTTGCCACTTGGTTGCATCAAACAGGAAATAAATGGAAGATGGTGCTCTGGTGAGATGTGACCAGATTTGAGCTTTTCTTTGCCAAATTGTGCATGTGGTGGGAAACCATCAGCACCCTAAACACACTGTTCTTGGAATGGCCAAAACAGTCATCCTCTAGAATTGCGATGCGCTCTGAGAAATACCTCGTTTGCAATTGCAATGAAAATTGGCTCAAAAAGGTTTTGACTCGGGGAGCTGCAAGTAAATCAATTTTCAGGTTCAAGTCCAGCTTCCATGTAATTATTATGTGCTCCTTTCTATTGGCCTATCACAAAACCATCCCAATTTTAATTTTGCGGTTGTAATGTGACAAAATGCGAAAACATTTTGGTTTGGTTCAAGAGGAATTAATACATGAGCAAGTTAAAGATGTGGCAACACTTTACTGTGGTAAAACAGTCACTCACCCAGTTAGTGACTCTTAGCTACCCCCATTTTCTCCCCTCAAGTGTTATGTTGTGTTTGGCAGGATAAGTGGACCCTGACAGATCAGTATTGATTAAACTGTATTTGCCAGACAGTAACGATGGTTCCCCTCAGGACATTGTTTGCTTGCTACCACCCTGCCCCTCCTGGTAATCTACTAAGACCTTCTGATACGCTCCTCTCTACTGCTCTTAGGCCCCTCACTCTCAAGCAGTTCATGTTGCCTCCACGTCTTCTGCAATTTCATCTATTAAAATGGTAGCTTTAGACAGGATAAGAGAGTTCAGAGGGCTTGTATTTGTTTCTTTTTATCTTTGTGTGCAAATTAAGTCTGGATTTGTCTACTGTTGTAATATTGTTGCTCCAAGGTAAAGTTTTTGATCAGCAGAAACCTACACTACCAGGAGTTTATGTCTGTGTTTGAGTATGTCCATGGAGACTTGTTTACAGTGCAGCACAGATAGACAGCCTCAGGCATATCTGCTCAGTATCCTCACCAACAATACACCCATATCGATGGCATTTAGTTTTTATTACCCCATACAGATCACTGGGAAAAAAACAAAAAGAACACAATGAAGATGTTTCATAGAGCAAACTAGTTCAGGACATTAAGAAAAAAAAGTTTGTTAGCTTGTTGTTGATGTTAACTTACCCTGTGCTTAAAGTATTTTTATTATGTATACCAAGAACAGCCCTGGACTTCCCTGTCCACTATCAATACAATAACAAGTTGACTTCAGTTTTCTGAAACTTTTATTTCACTTTTTTTCTCTTTACAGACTAAAGTACAGAGCTTCCTCTGCCTGCACAGTCACACCAAACCTTTCACTAATTGCTTTACCTGCACAACTGAAGGCAGAAAAGGTAAGACTACTGCATATTAAAAAGTTTAATTTTAATATGTGAATGATCTATTAAGCGATTTGGTGTATGTTCTGATGAGAGATTATAACCAGTTAACCAGTGTTATTGAGCTTTCTGTATTCAGAATCTCTGTCTCCATAAATGAGCTTCATAGAACTATTAGATTAGATGTTCTTTATTCTTAAATTTATCTTAATTGTTTCTTCAAGACTTTTTCCAATTTTTGATTTGGAAAGAAATTTTGTTTTGTCTCAACGCATTGTTTTATCTGCTCTTTTGGCATATAAAACTAATTATTTGTAGTTCCGTAATGACTTTATCCAAACATCTCAATGCAATCCTATAAAATATCTTACTGCATTAAACAAGCATTACCAAATACATTACTGGCATACAGCTCTTGTATGCAAAGCACTTACATAATTAGCTAATATTTATTGCAGTCCAAGCAGCTACTTGCTGTTGACGTTCAGTGTTTTTGTGATGATAATGTGCTGTAGCATGCAGGCCTGGTTTACATTCATGTTTTTTTTGTGTCATTTATTATATTACTCTATATATAATATATAAAGACATGGATGTTTTTCTAGTTGTAAGCTAAAAGTGTGAAAATATAACCTGCAGCAGCACAGAACAACACTGTTTAAATCAGATCTATAATTCAAGAATCATAGTCCAATACAGACATTGGATCAGAAAGATTACACCATGAGAGAGTCATACCCATCCATGCCTGCTCACGATCTTTTCCTGACCTAAGCAAACACCAGAGCTTTTTTTTTTCTGCTCAGTTCTGGATTTCACCAATGAGCTGATTTGGAGCATTCAGTAAGGAAACATTTTCAGCTGCAAATGTTCTGAAAGTGTAGTCTAAATACAGTGATGTGGGAGGAGCGGAGCTCTAAAAACTTCACTGTTTTTGTCTTTTTCTCCTTCAGCCTTCTGTTTTGTGTTTGTTTAAATCAAGATTTAGTAGTCTGGGATCTTTTAAAGTTGCACAGATATTTAAAAGTTCAAACAAATTCTCATTTAGTTTTTAAATCCTTATCGCCAAATTGATCAGCAAATGATGACCGGTGGGCTACAGTTAATTTCCTCCTGCTAACTCCAAATCATTAGCGTTTTTATATCAATGTTTGACACTTGCTAAATTAGTCCTCTCACCCTATCCTTTAGTCTTCCTCCTCCTCCTCATGGGCTGTCTTGGTGTCATGGGACAGCAGCCTGGCAAACAGACGGATTGAAGTGACACTCACAACTTTAGTGGAGATTCATCTGCACGATGTAGACGGAAATCAGCAGAGACAGGGACTGCGGGGATGGGAAAGAGTTGAGGGAAGCGGGGCGACTGTGAGAGAAGTGCAGCTCGGTGACTCTGGTCTGAGAGGCAGAGATGTCGCCTCCAGATAACCCAGACAGACTTACAGGCCCAATATAGAGCAGAGTCGGAGGCTTCGGCAGAGAACTTCCTTCTAGCCTGCTGTTCACATTTGTCACTGTTGTTTCTTGTGTTTCCTGTGAGAGTTTTGTTGTGATTAAAGTTTTTCTCTCTGTATTACAAAGGACAACTTTCATATTTATCAAGCAGGATAGACTCGTATCCCAAAGCAGGAGTAACATACTTAAATCATGTCATTATTTGGACTTCTATATACATAGTTGGAGGTTTTCTGTTGTTTCTTTCCCTTTTACACACAGCTGTAAGTGATCATTTAATAATCATGACAGCAGAACATCAACAAGTAAATCTGCATGTTAAATGTGGGATAGAGGAAGTAAATCATTTTACTCCATCGGGGGATTGCAAGTAGACACACTGTCGTTCTGCAGCATGTCTTTGTGAGCTTAAGGGGAGCAATGAAACATTCAAACCCTAACATATATACTTGGTTCACTTAAGAGCTCTGACATTTTAGCATTTCAGCAGTGATGCCTTTGTTTTTAGTTCTCCTTGGTTCAAACCCACAAAAAGCCTTGAAGGTTGCTCAGCTTTAAATATTGTTTTCTGTAGACACTTGTGATAGTGGAAAAAGTATTTAAAAAAAACATTATTATTCAACAAAGTGGTAGGTGAAAAAGTAAAAAATATACTACTTCTGTCTTTCTTTCTTTTTTTACATTTCACCCCATTTTTTTGGATCTGGTTTCCAGTTTGTTGTGCTGTTCTTGTGAAATATGATCCATTATGACCCCTGATTGAATTAAAATATCTTTAAAAAGCACGCTAGTTGATAAAATGTTCCTAGTTTAAGATCCAGATTTTCTTTGAGTACACTGAGAGAACATTACTTCAAATTGTTTTAATGTCAAGGCAAACGAGAACGGTCGCCCCAACATTTCTGAATGGATTTTGATGCGTTTGTGTAATTTTTCCTATTCGTGTCAAGTACAGTTGACATTTAATGCAGTGACATCTGATTTATGGCTGCTGTTTGTCCTCTGTGTCTTTCTGTGCCTGGCACGATTAGCACTCACCAAACTGGAAGAGCGGCATGTTAAAGTCTCGCAGCGTTTTTGTTGTTGAGCAACAACAAAGAGGGAAGATTTATTGCATTAATGATGCAAATAATTTTTAAATGCCAAGAATTAACACTCATGTGGTCATAATTTGTAGCTTAAGTTGTATTTATGACTAGCACTTCCACTCAGTTCATTCTTCTGTCAATAGTTGAATACTGACATAATTTTCTGCTGCAACGTCTACTGTGTGAGTGTTGTTTTTCAAGGAAAGGTGTAAATCTTAAAAGATCGTTCCTAAAATCACAATTTACGCCAGAGAACTGGCTTTGGTTTTATTGGCCAAGAACTTCTGCGCAGCAAAGATGATTCATTGTTTAACTAAAAATCAATAAAACAGAAGTACTGTCATCACTATATACTTGGAATTACAAAATACAAAAATCATCTCAGTAATTGAGAGATTTTAATTCTTTTTTTATTGCTAATGATCTATGAAATGATAAGAACTTATCAGAACTTTTTTCAACTGTTTGGTAAAAAGCGTTCATTGGGAAATCTCTTACTAATTTCTTGCTGTTTCAGTTAATCAACGCTCAAGAAGTTACTTTTTCTTAATCTGATGACTTTTTTTTACTCATACTAATTGTATTGGCATGACATTATTACATTAAAGAGCTGAGATAATGCTGTAATTGTATTTTAATTTTTTATATTGTTTGAAGATATCTGAAATACTCTAGATTGAAACCACATTTTTGACTTTTACGTTTGTCTACTTTTCAAAATTCTTTTACTTTGTAACATCTGTTGAAACCAAGACTTGCTGCTATGTGTCAGCGACATGGACTTGTTGCACAATGCAATGCTGCATTGTGTTGCATGGCGGCGTCAGGCTCTGCTCCTGTCTGCCGTCTGCCAGTCGGATGTGCCACCATATGTTCTTCAAACCAGCCCTTAAATCTTCGTCTCTCCCACACATACTGTTGCTGATGCGTTCAGATTACCTCTAGATGGTTTGGTTTTGTCATCTTTTTTCATCACATATTTTTGTTGACTCTCAGAAACCTTTGAGTGTTGGGAGATGCATTCTTGCGTCACGTGACTTTTGAATGTTGGCGTACCCTGCTGTAACATATGGGAGGTTGATCCCTCCTCGCCTCTAATTCAGAGGTTTTTATTCAGTCTTCTCTGATCTGAGGTCCTCTGCATTGCTGTGACTGAGGAGCAGCGGCGGTGGCACCTCCTCCACAGTGATTACGCTCATTCCTTTGCGAGCTGGCCCTCTCTGCTTGCTCTGTCATTACTACCATCTAACCAGCGTAATTACCAGCCTCGATGCATGTTTGCGGTGCATGCGCCAAGCCTGCCGCATGCTGGGCAAGTCAGAGCCAGTGTGCAGAGAAAAGAATGAATGATGGAGCCATATTAGAGGTGCCACATCTTTATGCTGATCAATCAGTGTATGTGAGCAATTAAAAGGCGTTAAATGTCTGCTCATTATGCCCTGAACTGTGGACCGAACCTTAATGCGTGTGCATAATTCTGACTTCAGCAAAGATGATTTCTGCCCCCCGGATCTTTTCTCAGTTATGCATAATTACACAAATTAAGCCGTCTCTTTATGTAACATTTCATGCATCAACACGGTTTTGGTGTCCTTATTAACGTAGGTGTGTTTCAGACTGATCAAACAGACTGCTCTCTCTCATCAGCCACATAATGAAGCCATTCTCCAACCCCTGCAGCTGGGGCGGATAATCTGGGATCGGGTCTCGTAGTGGATCACAGGACGGCCTTTTGAATGAGGACAGACTCTGTCAGAAAGCATGATCAGAGCAGGAGCCTTTGGCTCGGAAATGCTTTTCCTCCTTCATAAACAAAGATGGGACACACTGGTGTGGCGACTTAAAAAGACGTAAAGTGAGATGCTGTTAGCCGTGAATGGGATCATTAATGCTTTTATGTGTTTCAGTCCCAGTGTGTGAGTAATGCAGCCCAAAAATAGATTCAGCAAGGATGCAGATATCTTGTGGGCTGTAAAACACACACACCTCGTCAAGCTGGACTTGATACATTTTTCTAAAATTCACACAAACCAAGATGAGCAAAGAAATGCAACCCTCTAAAAAAACGTCATTCTAATTGGCGCTTTCAGAGGTTAGGATTTAAGAATTGTAAATATTTTATAGCTCTTTATGGATTTGTTGCTTTTTGGCTTTTAAATCACTTTTCTAATTACTTAAATTTAGTTTAGTGGATTTAAACCTTCAAGATTCAACTAAATGTTTAAGTAAGTTTCTTTGACCATCTGAATATCAGAGCCTGATTTTGTAAAAACGTGCTGTTAATGAGCAGTTTGGGAGAAATAAGAAAATTATTTTTGTTAATGAATAAGCGTACTAGTAATATTATAAATTCAGGAGCTTTTAAAAATGAAAATATATGTAAAGTAATAGTTTTATTATAAGCAGAATGAGGATTGTAGTGAATGTTGAAAACTACCTGCACATTATTAAAGGTTTAGAGTATCTGCAGATGGTGTTCTTGTGCACATTGGGCAAATTCACTGAGATATTTTAGTGACTTCTGCAGTTTGAGGAGAGACTTATGGAGATAAGAGCTTTAATCCCAAAATGGAGTGCTGCGCAGATGGATGAATTAAGCACATTTTACTTTTTAACACTCATCTGTTTCCCTTATTTGAAATAACCAAACCTCACAGATTCTTAGGCTCATTTTCCTCCATATTTCTTTTACGAATCTCCTATTTAAAATGCTCTTGAATTTTTTTACTTCTTTGTGAGATTTCATGCAGAAAAAACTGAAAATATCAACTTGGCTCTCCACTACAAACAAGAAGCGAGAGCAGAAGGAAGAAAAAATGTATGACCTGCCCTGTTTGCCATGTAAGATTATTGAAGATGAGGTTTTTCCCAGGCCAATACTAACTTCCTGTTTCATTTGATGTGCTGGATCTTAGTGTAAAAGCATTTTAATGAATAGGAAACAGTTTTTGATTCCTCAGCATTAGACTTACCGATTGAAGCTTAGTTTATCGAGGTAAATTTGGTCAATTTTGAGTTTTCCTCCATTGTTGCGTCTCAGTAGATTATTTTTAATAATTACATTAATTATCTCCCTTTTCAACCAGAAGTATCGCCATTTACACAGCGAATTTAAATTTTATTGACTGGTCTCACTATTTGCTCATTTTATCTCTGCATAGACTGTGATTATAAAACAGAGGAAGTGTTTCATATAAATAACACTGAAAACTGGTTATTTTAATGAGAACAAGACCCTTGCAACAGATGCTGCAAAAGGGCCAGGCTTGATTTCTTCACTTTAATTCACAGACCAACATGTCACCAAGCTCCCATTTCTTGCTGCATCACCCAGTGAAGTCATACTGTTGCCTCAACAGGGGGGACAAAAAGAAAGAAAAAAACGTTCCTAATGTTTAACAATGAAAGAACTCAAAACAAAAATACATTGTTTTTATGCCTTTGCCTATTCTTAGTAAAGGGGGATAAAAATGATTTTCAGTTTGCCAAAGCATGCCTGTGAATGAGCTGCTGTCCTTGAAAGGCCATTGGATTAAGAGTTGATGCTGTGTGACTGTCGTATCGAAGCACATCCATGTGGTTCACTGAGCAATGTACTGTGCTCTTTCTTGACTTTTTCCCGTTGCTCTATTTATGGCTTCATCCAACCTCACCCCTCCGGCTGATGCTGTGTCACTGCTGCCCTTTTCTGTCTTCTGGTATTTATTCATCCCTGTTAATTTCACAAAGATGTAATTGTCTCCCTCTATAGAAAGAGAAGAAGAGAGTTGCAGCTTTGATTTTTTTTCTTCTTCTTTTTCGTACAAAACCTTACCTTTAGCACATTAAGAAGCTTTTAAAAGTATTCCCCCCGTTCAAAGTGTTCATCCTTGGTTTTGGCAAAACAACAAACTTCAATGTATTTTATTCTCGTTTTACATGACAGATCAGCCCAAATTAGTGCTTAATTATGAAGACACAGTTACAAATGAAAATCAAAAATCAGTGTTGTGTGTTTTTATTTAGCTTCTTTAGTTTCATACTCTGCTCAGCCAATTGCCTTCAGAGATCATCCATCATGGTGGTGGCAGAAACATGCTGAGGGAATGGTTCAGATCTCGATTCAATTGAGAATCTGTAACAAAGACTTGGGAAATGCTCTTTACAGACACTCTGTTTCCACTCTCTCAGCTTGAGCTACTTTATGAAGAATTAATTAAAAAGGTAATTGCATGATACATTTTTTCTATTTTCATCATTTCAACCTAGAGCTGCACAATTTACCAAATTACAATCATCACATTATTTGTGTACACAATTGTGGCGGTATACATGGAAGCAATATTTGCTAGGTTATTATATTTAAAGTGTTACCCAATCAGTTGAATGTATTTTCCTGATACACGACTGTATCTATCTTAAGTTCTTTAAGGATTTTCAGTTTGCCAAAACATGCTTGTGAATGAGCTGCTGTCCTTGAAAGGCCATTGGATTATAAAACAGGTGCTTTATAAGGATGCACTACTTTTTAAGTGGGTCTATCTCCTGAAGTCTGCAAAACAATAAATTGTTGCTTGTGGAGAGTGGAATGTTTTTTTTTTTTTTTAATAGTAGCATTCTTTGAATGCCTGGTAGTGTGAAAATTCTCTTTAGATTGGTTTTGTATGCAACTTGGTTAGGTTTATGATATTTTTCAGAATTTATCTCGTGTTTCAATGTTTTAATCTGCAGCAAAGTGGTTCTGTGTGCAGGTACAAGCGTCTGAGTGAGTGATAATATTCCATGTCAGCCTCTTGAAGATTATCCTCAATGGGAGAAATTCTCTGTCATATCCCTTCACCTTGTTTTCTCTCTGGCTTATCAGTCTTACAGTACGTTACAGCTGAGCGAGTCGCCCTCCTGAAGCCAAAGCTCATTCTGGTTGTGTGTTTAAAATTTGGGTCACGCATGCTCTTCGATTTAAAAATAAGCCCTAATTTGTTTTATATTTGTTGAATTAATTGCTTTCTGTTCCTTTTTCTTTCTCTTTCAGAAAGCTGAGAATAATCCTTAAGGAAGAGGATCCAGACTTGTTCCATCATGCATCACTGAATTTTCTACATCTCCCCACTAAAAGCAATGTTTCTGGGAGCTAGAGGCCACAGCAGAGTGTGTGTGGGGCCCCTCCCCAGTGCCCCTCCTGAGATGGGAAGCCAGAAGCCTTCCCACCGGCCCTGAGCTCTCCCGGGGCGTCATGAACACTTACAGAGACAGGGGGGTAACCTGCGTCTCCTCAGACCTTCTGGACGGAGGCGGAGGGTTACCCCAAAACGCTCCACTTCGTCACACCCCCAATGGCCACCCCACAGAACCAGCAGCACAACCGCGCATCTCTGTGCCCAAAATGGGTGTTCGTGCAAGGATCGCCGAATGGCCTCCCCGTCGCGCGCAGTCCCGGGAGTCGCTGCTCGAAAACGGGCAAAACGGCAGCAATCACTACGACGACTACTCCGTCTCATCATCGGTTTTGTCATCCGACGGCAGGCTGGTGCGAGGAGGGGTCGCCAGGCTACCCCGCAGATGGTCAAAAGACGTGGAGTTCAGGGGCGGGGGGTTCGTCAGTGACAGAGGTTCGCCTCTCAGTCTAAGAGTTTTCCCACCACTGAGACAGCGCTCCAACAGTGAAGTAACGCTCAGCGAACAGGACGAAAATGAGGTGAGCCCGAAATATTTCTCCAATTTCTGCTTTTCCTGTGCGTTGCGTTGGAGTTGAGAAGAAGAGGATGTGTTATTTCCTTGTGGCGGCAGTCCAGGTTTTCGACACAAACCTCTTACTAATGAGGTACACAGATGGAAGTCAGTTTGGGTTGGCCTGCAGAAAGCCATGGCTTGCTTTGCCTTGCCAGCTGTATTTACAGCATTTGTGGGCTTAGATAAAGTGTTCCCTCAAATATTAGAACTTGAAAATATTAATTTGTCTCTAATGGGTTTAGTCTGCTACATTTTCTGTTTGTTTTTGGTGAAATACTGTTGATGTAGAAGGGGAAAATGGTTGCCAAATGAGCTTGTGTGGTGTAGAAGAAAACATTATTTTATTAATGGAGATATTCTTAAAAGCCCTCACTGTGAAGAAATTCAAAGTGTGAGAAAGACTCTATTTGGTTGAGTGGAAGAATATCCCCTTCTCCTTATCAGGTTCAGCAAAATCCCAAAGCTTCAGTCTTAGTTTAGGCCCCGACACGTTTTATAGTTCTTTAAATTGTACACTTATTTCTTCACTTTTTTATCAATTGAATATTTTATACAGTATAATATGCAACTACAACTCCTAAAAATTTAAATATCATAAAAAAGTTCACATTTTTGTCATTTCAGAAAGTTACATAGATTCAGTATGACAATTTTTTTATTATGATTAATGAAAAAAACTAAATTCAGTGTTGCAGAATATAAACATATAAAATGCGACAGGTAAGTGTTTGAGTTAATTGGAGAAACACCTGTGGGCGTATTAGGAGGCCTCTATTACACTGCTTTCTTGTTTGAGATTGTGGAAAAATCTACAAAAATCAGCCAATATATCAAGTAGGGCATTGTGACTCATTCTTGGATGCAGGAACATTCATTTGTTCAAACAATAATATGCAAGTGTAAACACCTTGGCAATCCCCTGTTCATTGGGTTCTGTCCTCCAGAGAAGAACAGGTTTTGGTGCAAACTGTGTGTGGCAGTCCCAGAACAAAAACAAAGTCCTTGTAAAGATGCGGGCCGAAGCTGCAAAGAGTGTCCAATATAATTTTAGAAATCCCATCTGACTTACAACAGTCAATATTTATCTGGTTGAATGTCAGAGTAAGGAGAATAAAAAAGATTTTATTCTTTTTTAAAAAAATCTTTAAAGAAGGATTTTAAAAAAGCATGTTTGCACATAGTGTTTTTGTACAGTATGTGCAAACATTACATTTCAATTCTAATACTAAAAGGGCTGGAGTAAGACCATCTTATGTGCTGCATTTAATTGGCTTAGTTACTTGCAAATTAAATACAAGTTAGTATTTAATTGCGAGTTAAATACTAACTTGCAGAAACTGTATTACTTTGTTGTTAACCTCCTCCCCCCCAAAACAAACAACTCTTACTGACCTTTTTCTAATTAATTTCTCTTTGTTCTGCCTTCAGGTGGAGACTCGAGGTGGCGGTGGGTTTGGAAACCGGTTCCGAGTGTACGGCAGCACCTCTTCCATCGACATCCAGGGCATTCCGGAGCAAGGCTTCTTTGAAATGCTCAGCCAGTTCCAGCAGGAGAGGCCTGACCAGCGCAGTTTAGCTCCCGCACAACTCGGAGAGCTGCTGCGAGTTCCGGATCCGTCATCGAAGACTCCTTTCCCCGCCGCTCCCTCACCTGCTCCCACAGGCGGGGATGACAAAGGAACAGGCAGGAAGGACGGTACGGAGAGAGCGAGGAAGAAAAGTGGTGGGACGGAGTCTGCTCTGGGTACTTCCTCTCTGTTCAGGAAGCTTCGGAGCTCCAGTCGGGGGGAGCTGGACGGAGGAAAGGGAGAGGCTAACGAGGACAGGGGAGGCAGATGCTCTACAGATGCCTCTTATAAACCCTGGGTGTGTCCAAAGAGCTTTGTCCACTTTGATGCTCAGAGCGTCCTGTTCGACCTCCATGAGGCAGCATCTCAGCGCGGCTTTTCTACTCAGCGGAGGAACACCGCCACCGGAGCATCGGCCGCTTCGTCCTTGTCTGGCTCCAGATTGTCAGCTCCGAACCTGAACGACCCCATTTACTCGAGCATCGAGGATCTGACCCTTAACCTCGATCAGAGCTCCACACTTCCCTCCCTACCTGCGGACCCTCTAGATGGGCCTGCAGCGCACACTTCAAGCCCACTGCTCCTCTCCTGTCCCCACTTCCTCAATGAGATAGGTGGGCATAGGGAGAGAAACGTGAGCTTCCTCAGCTCCTCAGCAGAACGAGGAGATGGAGATGGAGGAAGAGGGTGGCTGAGGAAGAGTAATGCCAGCATATCTGTGCTTGAGATCCCCATTGAAGAACAGGAGATGAGGCTGGAAAGACTGAAACTATATGGCATAGAGCATGTAGACCAGGGGGCTCGCTACTACAGAGACTACTTCCATGGGAAAGGTAACGCTGAGTTACACTGCAACACATTTGACCCGTGGTGCAGGGATGGGCTGTTAGCTAGTTTGGTTGGTTGGTGGCTGGATTATTAGCTCAACTCCGTTATTTCAAAAATATGACTTATAATCATGACAAAATTGTTTTATTTTGCTGTAGACTTTAGATTTATGACCAGAACCCGACCTGAAAACTTGCTTGGTCGTGTGGTCCTCAGGCTTCTATTTCACATTTATAAAGCTTACAATGTGTACAGCACAGAGCAAAATAAACAAGAATGCACAATATAAAGTTAATCTACTTGTTACTGTCTAAACACATGAGGCGGTAGTTTACCCTGTTGAGGAAAAGAAGAAAGAAAGGAGCAGATGAACATTAGACGGTAACAGCGCACTGCACATTAATGCGCACCCAACCCGGTCCTGCTCTGCTCCTATCAATCACATATCCCAGATGACTTACACTTGACTCACCCAGCAGACACAACAAACGACAAGATGGAGCTGGGAGCAAACGCTGATAACTGAAGAAGGGACACTGCTTACTCAAATCATAGCCTGAAAACAAACGCAGTAAAATCGTAATTAAAATAGTATGTCTGCTTTACTTTGGGCTTGGGCCTGTAATTAAAGTTAATTAGTCGGGTCAGATTGGGCTTGAACACCATGTCTTCTGCTGAGAGCGTTAGTCATTGCAACAGAATAATAAAATGTACCGTACCTCACAGACAACTGAAGCTTTATTTTATCTCACAGTACACTTCTTGTACTGTTTAAAGCTAAAAACCCTGGTACCACCCTCTGTTCTCCTCAATCAGTACCGCTTTACCTTTGTCTTCTATAATGTGGTGCTTAGACGCAGCACTTCACTATATTGGTAATTGGGTCGAGATTTTACTTCCAATTAAGCATTATCACCAGTGTCAGGTATAAGAACTCATAGAAGGTTGACTATAGCCAACCAGCTAAATATTTTATTGATATGATTCATTAGAATTGTCTAATTGTCAAAGTAGAATCGATCACTAAAATAATTGTTAGCTGCAGCCTTAATGCAAACATGCTTGAAAGAAAAATACTTTAAGCCAAATACAACAAGGAATCTACGAGTGATCCCAGTTGAGAAGCTGCAACCACAATTTATTTTTATACTTGTATTTAATAACTAAATGTCATCTAATTTATTTACTGTTAGTTTTTCTACAGAGAGTCATGTCTGTATATCATTGCTATTTTTCTGTCATTTAGGTTTATGTCTTATTCTGTCGATATTGTTTGCCAGAGTCTTATTTCCTAGATGTCATCCACTGGCTTTGAATAATCAGCTGGGACAGAGCAGAGTTAAGTAGACTGGCAGCCCTCCGGGAGTTTTAATTACACATGTACCTGCTTTTGGACGGTTGGCAAACTCTGAGCTGATGATACACAGCCAGTATTCGACACCTGAGCCATCTCAGCTTTGTTTTACATCTGGCTTTTAGTGTCAGAAAGTAAGTGGTTAATGTGATCTGTGTGGCCATTTGTATTCGGCATCACCTCTTCAGACACTTTTGATGTCATTTCCCCTTTGGCAAGCATCATCTGGCTGTGGACTAATTAGTGACAAATGTTATTAGGAGCATGCGTGCAGACAAGCATGTTTGAACATTGTATGCGAGGAAGACTCAGGGCTGCAGCCACACAAATAAAGGTTAGCATTCCAAAAATACATTAGGTCTTCTGACTCCATGCCGTCTTAGCTGTCCCCCTGAAAGCCGTTCCGGTGGTGTTTCTGTCTTTGCTGTGGCTGCGGCCCCTGTGGATGTCAGGATCTTCATCAAAAAGCTGACATTTTCGCTACGGGTCGTGACAAGCAAGATAATCAGACACGAGTGTCCTCACAGATGGGTTGTCCCTGTTCAGTCCAGTTAGAGGAGGGATCTGCCAAGTTGTATTCATCCTGAAGAGTCTGGATAATTTGTGTTTACGCTGCTGCCTGTGGCGTTCGCTAGAAGAGGGCTTAACTCTGAAGCTTTGGAAGCAGCTGTGCGAGATGCTTGTGCGGTCTGTCAACAGCTTTCTCTATGTTTAATAAGTAGAAACAGTCACAGTTGATTTATTTGGAATCAAAACATTTTGAAAACTACACTTTGTAATCTTTTAAAGGTGACAAAGGAAATATTCATCTTTGTAGTGGTTGTGTTTTAGTTAAATTTTATGCACCAATCAAAAACTAAGATTTTGTTTTCTTTATGTGTTAAAGCCCTTAAAATTACAACAGATCAGAGTTCAAAGACAAACATAAATCAATCTAGGTCAAGAAAAGTCTTATGGTGCATCGTTTAATTTAATTATTCAACCTATATTTCTTCATCATTCCTACATCCAATAGAAGTAAAAGATCTGATAACTATCGACCACTTATTTCTTCAACCCTTTCTTTGCACCCAGGTCCTGACTTAACTTTTTCAAACTGATTTTGTAATTATTATCAATTATAATATTATAATGGTGTCTGCTTTGCCCATGACGCATTCTCTTCTCCTTTCCACTTTGTAGACATGCAAACCAACTCACTTGCAACTCTGACCAACTTCTTCTTGAACCAACAGTTAAAGAACAAACTTCATTGCATCTGTTTAAGATCTACGGTCATATTTTACGTTTTTATGACCATTGTAGTTCAAGCAAGGTGTACCAGCCTCTCCTGTGTTGTAGCCATAGACATAACACCACCTCATGTTCAGACGTAAACAGATGAAAACTTTTTCTCAGCACAAACTGTAAACTTGGTTAATCGTTGTCCTTCACCAGACCACTCCAACTACTTCGGGACGGACGATAAGCTGGGCCCCGTGGCCGTGAGCATTCGCAGGGAGAAAGTGGAGGATACCAAAGACCACAAAGACCAGTACCAGTACCGCATAATCGTCAGGACCAGTGAGGTACGCCCGTAAAGATTTCTGATTGACAATGCAGTGATGAGTCAGGTTAATTCCTCACCCAGGTTTTTGGCCCGTCTCTGTCCCAGTTTTTCTTCCTTCACCCCTCAGCTTAAGCCTCGTCTCTGTCCTGCCACTGGGAACATTCCACCTGTTCAGTCTGTGCACATAAAAGCCAAAGTAAACACTATGTGCTGTGTCTGAAGCATTTGGCATGCCTTCAATGACAACTTTGCTTTGCTTTCATGGACAAAATATAGTGCAATGTGTGAACTGGGATTTTTTTTCTGGTTAACCAACACAAAGTACTAAATAACTGTGAAGAAGAATTAGAAATAGTTTCTATTTTTTTTTTGTTTTTTTTTCTAATGAACTATCATTGAGACAATTATTTGCAGGGCCACATTCCCTAAATTTATACCTTTCCAGCTTTCTGCATCTTGAGTGGAGACAGAAATGTTTGTCTATTCTGCTTTGCAAAACACCTCAGGCTCAGTCAGACTGGATGGAAAGCACATATGGATTTGGTTTTCAGATTTTCTTGTGAATTTTGCCTTGGTCGACATCGTTCTAACATCAAGGTTCATACGGGTGCTTGAAACCCTTGAAAATGTTTGAATTTCAATTACCAAGGTTTGGAAAGTGCTTGATGGTCAAACTGCACTTAGTAATAAAGTGCAAGCTAACATTTGATTAAAAGCTTACATTTGGAAAGCAGTATTTTAAGTTGAAATCAACTTTATTATTTAAAGATAATAATGAGACACATAGATGTATTTTATCTCACTATCTGAAGTTGAATCAGACCAAACTTCTCTTGTTTTAGATCAGTTAGAATCAACAAAATTATTCCTATTTGTTAAATGCGAGAAAACCTTTTAGAGATTCTTTTTGTAACTTTCTCAGACCACTCAAGACGTTTCAAAACAAAAGTTTTGTCATATTTTACTTTACCTTGTCCCTGCTGTTGATTGTAGAATACTATCACAATATATTATTAATAGTGAATTGAAAGTGTGTCCTTTAGTTCATTTTCATTGTTTGTTTTTCTCCAACATGTGATGCTGTGCTGGAAAAATTTGAACCTTCACTTTGTTTAAATTTTACTGTGGCAAAAAGTGTATGAAACCTGCAGCATACACCTACACATGCAGCTTCGACTGTATATGTATTGGTGTTGTTGCTTTGCATGAAGGTGAACCTCTGCCCCAGACTCAAGTCTCTTGCAGCCTCTAACAGGGTTTTCCTGGGTTTCTATGTTTTATCCATCCCAGGAAAAAATCCCTGCAGCATGATACTTCCACCACAGTTTTTCCACAATGTGGATGTTGTGTTCAGGATGATGTGCATGAGATTTTGTATTTAAGCCAGAATGCTAAATTTGGATGTCATGTGATCAGGAAGTGAGATTAGATTACATACAGGTAGACTCTATTTATAATGAGGTGACTTCTAGAGGTAATTGGTTGTACTGGATTTTGTTATGCGATATCACAGCTATGGGTGTTGAATACAAATGCATGCTTTATGCTTATTTGTTATAATGTTACCAGATTCAGGGTCACCTAAAAAGAACACAACATGGGTCTTGGGAGTCTTAAAAAAAAGTCACTTCTTTTTGTTGGAATTGGGTTTTTTTTGGTCTCAACATTGTAAAAACTCAAAAACAAAGTTCCTGCCGTGTTCATTATGTTGATGTGGTCTTAGTGGAAGTGAAGTCTTCATTGTGGTTGGTGTGGTGTTGTCTTTAGCTGGATTACATGGCTGCCTGGCCTCATCACTTTAGCTCTGATTCAACAATGGAGCCTGTCTGCTCAAGCTCACAGAGCTAAGCTAGCAGAAAGAGGCCTGCTGTTCCCACAGAGGGGGTAAAAAAAAAGAAGGGAGACATTGATTTCTGAATTTACTCTGTCCCACTCAAGCCGCAGCGCCTCTCAAATATCCTTCCTCTCTAAGTATGTCATTTAATTCTGCACAGCGGTGCTGACACAGCAAGGTGAAGAGAGTTGCTCTCTCTGCCCTCCCGTCACTCCTCCTACCCCCTGCTTTTTTTTTTAAATCACCCCCCACTTCTGATATCCCAGCTCAGCACGCCACTCTCTCCACCATCGCACAGCAGCTGACGAGCTGAAACAAAAGCTTCATAACTTCAGCTGCTTGTCAATCAGGTTTGATTCCTCTGCAGCAGATTCCAGCCTCCAAGGTTCAGCTGTCTCTCTCTCTCTCTCTCTGGCCTCTGCCAGCTCCAGAACGCGTTATGCATTTTTAACGACTCCACATGTGAGTGAAAGGGGTGTGAAGAGAGCAGCCCACTCCTCCTGACTGTACCAACCCCATACAGGATTAGTCCTCCTGTTATTAAGTGGGTTAATTACCGATCAGTAGGGGACAGTACACTTTGACTGTATGATGTGCTGCAAAAATATTAAGTCACACACGTTTTTCTGTGTGTGTGCTTGGCAGGGAGGATGAGGGAGGCACTCTTTCTTGCTTTGGTGGGCCCAGTTTTACCACTACCCAAATATTTAACAATGTTTGTAGTTTGCAGTTTTCTAGAAGCTGTGTACACTGCAAAAAAAACCAAGTATTTTTCTAGTTTTTAGTGCAGGTATGTGCAAGACATAACTAGCGTACGAGCAACTTTTTTATCAAGATATATTCAGCTTGTTTTCAATAAATCTTGAACATTGATAAAAAGTACTTGTTCCTCTGGCAGATTATTCTTATTTATATCAAGACATTTTTTCCATGTTAGTGAAAAACCTGCTAGTGGTGCTACTACTTTTTATCAACATTCAAGAATTTCTAACTTAAAACAAGCTAGTATATCTTGCTGAAAGGTCGCTTGTGTGTTAGTCCTACCCTATTTCAGCTGTACCAAGATATTTGCACTAGAAACTAAACTAAAACACTTAGTAAGATTTTGGGTTTTTGCAGTGTAGGACATGCATCAAACATGTGGAAGAAGGTGGTCTCCTCAGATGAGGCCAAAGTTGAACTTTTTGTTTGTGTGGAGGAAGGTTATCACTACATGTCATCCCCATAGTAACACATGATGGTGGTGTAGGAATGCTTTTCTTTTTCATGAATGGGGTTGATTGGGAGATGGATGGAGCTAAATGCTGGACATCCCGTAAGCATAGTAGAGGCTGCAGAACAGAAGACGTGAGACTGGGGTGGAGATTGACCTTCCAGCAGGACTATAACCATAAACAAACATCCAGAGCCACAATGAAGTAGTTTAGGTCAAATCATACTAATGTGTAAGAATGGCCCAGACAAACTCAAGACGTAAAATCTGTGGTGAGACTTGGAATATTGCTGCTCAGAGATGCTCTCCTTCTGAACTTTAACTATTTTAAAAGAAGAATGGGCAAAAATTCCAGCCTAGATTTGCAAAGCTCAAAAACATAAATATCTAAACATGCATTAAAGTTTGCAGTTGAATCACAGCAAAAGTTGGAAAAAATCAAGAGTAAAAAAAACTGTTGTCCTTGTCCCAATCCTTTTCTTCCTGTCCCCATGTAGCTCGTGACCCTGCGTGGCTCCATC
This sequence comes from Xiphophorus couchianus, assembly GCF_001444195.1. Lineage (NCBI taxonomy): Eukaryota > Metazoa > Chordata > Actinopteri > Cyprinodontiformes > Poeciliidae > Xiphophorus > Xiphophorus couchianus. The sequence goes on along the minus strand of NC_040245.1, from coordinate 22,648,925 downwards.
TTGGAAGACGCGGTGGCATCGACAGCGAAACACGGCACTGTCCGAGGTCTTCCGCTCAAAGACGTCCTGGAGCAGGTCGTCCCTGAGCTCAACGTCTCTTGTCTGAGACTGGCGCTCAGCACGGCCAAAGTCACAGAACAGCTCCTCAAACTGGACGAACAGGGGGTGAGTTTAATGCTTCTCAGGATGACCGGGGGTCAAACTCATTTTCTAGTTGGTGGTGTATCAAATTATGAATGTTCTCAAAAGGCCGGTTGTGCCAGAATATATTGATGAAACACATTAACAAAAACCTTAATATATAGATGGGTACTGCTTAAAATTGAATAATATTGAACATCTTTTAACATTTAATCAGCCGCTCCTGCATTTTGCTATTGTTGTGGGGTTTTTTCTTCAGCTGCATTTACAATTTTACATTTTTTGCAATTACAATTTTATTGTAATTTCAATATTTGTGCTTGTATATGTGACAGTAAATGTGACTTTTTGTTATTCGCCACATTGACCACAGACTAACAAGACATCATTAGGGCTGAGGCAGCAGTGGAGTAGAAATAAGAAATTCTGTCACTTTCATGTGGGAGTTGGCATCACTTAAATCCAATGTTTTTGAACATTTTGCAGGAAATTTACAATAAACTCACAGTTATGCATAAGCGCAAAAAAAGTACAGGAAGCTGTTGATTTTCTGTAAATTTCCACAATCGCACAATCGTGAAAAGCCAGAGGGACTGATTGATGTAATTTGCTTGTATGCAGATAAAAAAACAAACTGCTTTGATTTCATTGATAAAATAATATTTAGGCACACAACTATAGTGCTCTGTCCCTGTAGAGTCTACAAAACTACATATGAAGAAGTTATGGCTGGCCAAATTTGACTTCCGGGCCTCGAGTTTGACACACACTGGATTCAGGGCTAAATATTAATTTGCAGGTTTTTTTTTTTAATGTTTTTGAAGCTTCTGCTTAAGTCGAGTAGCTACAAAGAATGCAAAGTAAAAACAGCATCAGATAAGGCAGAACAGTGGCATATGGTTTGCTCAGACGGTGTGGAAAATGTGCCTGAACTGTGTATATCTGATTTAATGTTGGAGCAAAGTACCAAAAGAGGGCAGAGAAAGCTGTGTCGAAGCAGGGTGTGTCACGAGTATGACTAAAGATAAAAACTTTAATGTTTGGCCACATTATCTTTGAGCTGTTTCCTCGTGAGCGGAGTGTGAGGTATTTTACCAGCAGTTGGTGTGGTGTTTGTGTAGGTGGATTATACAACAGCGAAACTGTACTGTGTGTTTTAGTAAGCACGTCCATATATAAATACACTTTACTGCTGGGTTAAAGTCTCATCCGCTGACAGCAGCTCAGGAGGTTCAGTCTAACATCTCATCTGCTTGTCTTTGTTCTGTGTGTCCATGCACGTTGCAGCTGAGTCACAAGCACAAAGTGGGTGTTCTGCTGTGTCGTGCGGGCCAGAGTACAGAGGAGGAGATGTACAACAACGAGGAGGCATCGCCCGCCTTCTCTGCCTTCCTGGAGCTGCTGGGGGAGCAGGTGCTCCTCAAAGGATTCTCGAAATACGCTGCACAGCTCGACACAAAGAGTGAGAGGCTCTTCCTTACTGTAATAACTGTATTCCTTCATTACCGCTTCCCAGATGCAAAATAAACACATGAGGAGAAGAGGGAACCATTTTTAACAAATAAAAAGGTTGAACGTTTTACATAACTGTTGGGCAGTCCATAAAGAGTCTTTTTTTTTTCAGTGTTTCAATTTTGAAAAAAATCTAATCCCATTTATGTTAACACGATCAAAAATTTTATTTTACCAAAAACTTGAATATTAGCCATGCATCTGCTCGTTGTCCACTCGTGCATGTCCTTCCGCTCAACTTTTCACTGGGATGCTTGGATACAGAACTCCATGTTGATCCATTGCCTCCTTTGCAAAGAGGCGTTTTTGACTCGCCCTCCTTGTCGAGGGCATCCATGGCGGTATGCTGGACTGTCGAGTCAGCAGCTTTTCTCACGTTTCTGTACTATGTAATATAACATTTTTGGAAAAACGTAACTTTTGGTTTTCACTAGGTTTAAGCCATAGATCATTTTGTGTGTGATAAATCTATCTATAAATGTGTTTCATGAAAATAAATGACCTTTCTGATGATCTTCAAACTTTCAGAAATGCAGCTGTTTTAGTCTGGTACCAAAACGTCAGGAGGATTTTATTCTTCGTCTAGTGTTCTTATTCTGAACTTCTGGAAACAGTGCGACTTAAACCAGAAAAATCGCTTTACAACAACACCCATCTGTGATCTACATTCAACATTAAATATAAATAACTTTAATTTTCCTCCCTCTCCCCAGCTGACTCGACAGGCACCCACTCCCTTTACACCACCTACCAGGGCTATGAGGTGATGTTCCACGTGTCCACCATGCTGCCATACATGCCCAACAACCCGCAGCAGGTAAACACGCTCATTAACATGCAAAGCTACCTGAGGCTGTATGCTTTGTAGCTGGTCAAATACTGCTGTGTATACGAGGAAAGTACTTTCCTCTATTGTTGTCCAGAGCCATTCAAAGCAAGTCTGTGGTTGTGACTTCAAACATCTCTTTTTGCTCTGAATAATAAAAGCAAGAATCCAAGATGTCGTAACCCGTGACTTGTTCGTTCTTCTTTTCTTTTTTTCCTTTCATTTAGCTTTTTTGTGCTTTTATAGTCTCAGCTCTCTCTTGCCTTTGTGGCTTTTCTGTCGGCTCTGCTTTTCCGTCTTTAACTGGCACAGCGCTGGGTGGGGTTCACCAGTGAGTAGTTATTAGTATATGTTTTCTTTTTTCTTTCTGCTTTAGCTTTTTTATCCTAACATAGCAGCCGTGCCATTCATGCTCAGTTGTTTACAGAAGAAGCTGCTGGTAAAATCACTCATGGAGGGTTTCTGCAGGTTCTTGAAAGGACATTAAAAAGTAATTATGAGACTTGATTTTCAGTTCTAAGTAACAAATTATCTTCTAGTTGCATCTTCAATTTTTGCTTCTGAAGTGGACTTATTGCCATTTGTTTTGGAATTAAAATTAAACTTTAATGACATTGCATATTTTATGAAGTTTGGCTTGAAAAAGAGTCTTTTAAATAATTGACTCGTCTTGCTGTTATAATATTGCAGAGAGTTCAAGTTTATAATCAATGCATTAAAGCACTGGGGTTGCATATCTGAGCCAACAGTTGAAAGTATATGTGAATATATCAATACACTAAATACATATTTGCTGTGGATTTTATATGAGGCTCCTCAGAGTTCACAGCTGAGACTAATGTTTAATTTGCAACTTATTGATATTTTTAAGGTTTTGGAGCTTCCACAACTTTTCAGATAACAAAACTTTGTATTACTGTGAAAAAGGACTTACGTGAACTATTGCAAATAAAGGGGGAAGACAGAAACAAGTCAAACTTTTAGTTTAATGTTTCAGTATTTCTGGCAATTAAACATTTGATGCATATTGAAATAGAGGATCTGAAAACTAATTTCTTAATCATTGTGTAAAGTAAAACAGGTTCAAATCAAGTTTTATTATATTTTCTGTTTCTGTATACTATAACTCAGTGCTTGGAAATGTGTGTGGGGGTGTTATACTAAAGAATATTCAGGTTTAATTTTTTAATAAAGAGTGATAAGAATTGTAAATAAAGCTAATTGTGGAGCACAAATTCATGCACTTTTTAACAAAATAAATTTAAGGTATTGGTAGATGTCAGACATCTAAAATTATGCACACAACAAAACATTTACTATAATCTGTTAATATTCTAATATTGTTTGAAAAAAATGTTCTGAAATTATTTCATGGCCTCAGAGGACAAGCTTTATTCTAAAACCTTCCAATAAAGATAGTTGTCAGACAACACTATGAAGTTTAAAGAAGTGAATCTGTGCAATAGATTCAATATGAGCTGAAAAATGTAAGTATTGAAATCAAAAAGTAAAAATCTGCATGAGTGAGCAATTCTGTGATGCAGTAAAGCATCTGTTTTCTGACAGACCCTGTTTGATGAGTTTTGTGTCACAATAAAACCTTTAGACAGAATATGAAGATGAATAAGTGGCACAATGACTCCATCTACAGGGTTGAAGGCTCAACAGAATAGGACATTTTCTCATTACAATTGGCCTCTAGGGGGCAGCATCTGACTACAAACATAATCTACTGTGGAAGCAGTAACCCAGCAACATGGAAGCTGACTAGAAAGCAAGAAAAGAGAGGGGGCAGCGTATTTCTGGGAATCCCTTGGACCTTTCTCCATCTGTTCATGACCTTAAGCATTATGTTCTTCTGGTCATGAACTTGGTCTTTTGCACACCAAGATGTCTAAATGGTTCCAGTTTGAGTTCATCAGTTCATAAAACTTTCTCCTCAAACTCTAAACTTTAAACTTCCTTAGATTGATACCAATGGTTTATCTTGGAATGTTATCTTTCTTTCTTTTTTTTAACTCTTCAGTCTTCTCCCTGAGCTTTTTGTTGACGTTCTTTTGACTTTCCCATTGTTGCAAACAACACACCTTAAATACCTTTAAGACAGCTTAAAAGTCTAACTTCCACATGATAAGCATGTACAAATCTGTGATAGATCATGTGGAAGTTAGACTTTAAAATAGCTTAAAAATCTTTCATAAACTGTAGCATAAAAATACTTGATCATGTATTGTCTGTTAATTGTATGCAATGCTTAAGAAACAGAAAACAAATTATTAAATCTTTTAAGTCTCTATTTCTAGTCGCAACTGCAGATCAGTAATATGTGGCAAAACCTGACATAGATAAGAAAATTGATCTAAGCAGCAGATTAGGCTTGTTTTATGCTAGCGTATATTACAAGTGCAGATGTTCAAACTACAGCCTATCAGCACCAGTAAATAATGTTCCTCTGGACTGCATTACATAATTGGTACTTTCACACTTGTGTGTGGAAATGAAGCGAGAGCTGGCATGCTCTGCAGCACAAGCTCGGCCTGGACCGTGTGCCATGTTTCCTACATGAACACTCAGACCCAAATAAACCCACTCAGAAGGCGATAAACAAATTACATAAAGAGCTGTCGTTTTGTGTACGATCGCAGGCGTCCCGGTTTACGTTGGCTGCAGAGTCGGCTCTGACCAGTTCCATGTTTTCTTTCCTCTTCCCCAGCTCCTGAGAAAGAGGCACATAGGTAACGACATTGTCACCATAATCTTTCAAGAGCCTGGAGCGCAGCCTTTCACCCCTCAGAACATCAGGTCCCACTTCCAGCACGTCTTCGTTATTGTTCGGGTGCACAACCCCTGCTCCGACGGCACCTACTACAGGTTAGTATCCACAAATGGTCTTAAGCTTTTTAGTTCTTCTTCCTCGTTTTTGATTGCATCACACTAATCCCCCTTTTTTTCCTCAGTGTTGCTGTAACACGTATGGAGGACGTTCCCTCTTTTGGACCACCCATCCCCAGCGGAGTCACCTTTCGTGATCCGGAGAACTTTCGTAACTTCCTCCTCGCCAAAGTCATTAATGCGGAAAACGCTGCGCACAAGTCCGACAAGTTCCACACTATGGCGACGCGGACTCGGCAGGAGTACCTACGGGACCTGGCCGAGAACTACGTCAGCAGCACGCCCCTGGACTCGGCTGGGAAACTGAACAACCTCATCTCCCTCGCGTCTAAGAAACGTGAACGCACGAAAGCGAGAGAGAGAGCGGAGCTGGACGCAGACGGGGCCATCGCCTGGAGACTCCTGGCCCAGGACTTCAGCGGAGGGGCCGCAGAGCTACCCTGCGCCTTGGGAATATCAGACGAATACATGGTCCTCATTGACTGCTCCACCAAAGAGGTGGTGTTCAATTGTTTCTGTAGTGATGTAATCGGCTGGACGCTGGAGCGGCTGTCATTGAAGATCTTTTACGGGAGAGGAGACCACATTGCGGTCAGAGTACCAGAAGGATCTGGACACGACATCACAGAGATGGTGCAGAGGTTAAAGGTGAGAGTTCCCAGCTTACACCAGTTCTCATACAATTCAGTTTTGACTTCAGTTTATTTGTATGGCGCTTTTCAGCAGCAAGGCAATTCAAAGAGCTTTGAATGATGAAAACATCTTACAATCACCAAATGTGAAACCAGCAATAAAAATTAAATTTTATCAAATGTTGTCATCAAAATCCTCAATACACCTCAAATATATTGGTCAATGTTGCATTTAATGCTAAACAACTCTAAAGAGGTGAGATTGTAGCATTGATTTATTTTTTATTTTATTTTATTTATTTATTTTTCATAACTTTATGTAAGCATCAACAAAAGTAGACAAAAACAACCCACCCCAAATCAACAAGGAGCACTGCAGTGTCCACATAAAAAACATAAATACAGACAGACATTCCCAGGCATGGTTCAGAGTAGTCAAACCTATCGGACAGCCAAATGAATGATATACTGAATGTAAAAAAGAGAAAAAAATTTACATTCTCTGTAAGAAAGGTTGCAGTGGGTTCCAGATCCTCCGGAATTTGTCCGACTTTTGATGAAGATCATGGATAAATTTTTCGACTGAGATAATAGCAGAAATTTGTGCTTTTCACATATCAATTGTAGGGGTCTGTGGTGCTGACTATCTCAGTAGTATACCTTTCTTGGCCAGAAATAAGAGGATTACAAGTAAATGTTTAGTATCTACATTAAGTAGAGTGTCTGAAGCATGATTAAAAAGACAGAAGGAGGGAGTTAGTGAGAACTGTTTACCAATGATCTCTTGTATCATCAGATGAACTGCTTTCCAGAAAATTTGAATACAATTGCAAGACCAAAATAAATGAATAAATGTGCCCCCATGTATTTTGCATTTATGACAAAGATCTGAAGCATCAGGAAACATCCTCCAAAGGCGAACAGATGTACAATAAGTTCTGTAGAAGAAAGTACATTTTTATAGTATTGATTCTCACTAATAGAGAGGTTGGCAGGGGAGCCCATTTGATTAAATAATTTTTTATCTTCTGAATTAAAGGTGAGTAATTAGTTTCAAAAAGATTATTCAGATCAGGTGGAACAAAAATACCCAGATACTTGAAGCCTCTCATAGACATTTGAAAAGGAGATTGCATAAACCTTTCTGGGGGGATGCTGAAAGAGGTACAACAGTTTTTCCTAAATTGATTTTATATCCTGACAAAGCACTGAACGTAGCCATAGATTCCAGGATAGCTGGAATTGATTTCTCAGGATTGCACATATGCAGAAGTACATCAACTGCGAATAATGAAATTACGTGGTTTCTACTGCCTATATTGATTCCAGATACATCCGGATTAGTTCTGATAATCTCGGCCAAAGGTTCAATAAACAATGTAAACAATAAAGGTGAAAGGGTGCACCCTTGCCTACAACTCCTATGAATCTTGAAGGGCTGAGACATCAAGCCATTTGTGTTAACTGAGGCTGTTGGGTCTGAATAAAAGCTTTTAACCAGATTGATGAAATTTGGGCCCAGACCGAATTTATGCAACACCTGAAAAAGAAGCTGCCATTCAACTCGATCAAAAGTCTTCTCGGCATCGAGGGAAACAATTACTGCTGGCTCTTTATGAGTATTAAGGTACTGAACAACATTAAGAACGCGTCATATATCGTCTGTGCCATATCTCATTTTTATAAACCCTGCCTGATCTGGGTTTATTATTTTAGGGAGGATGTTTTCCAATCTCCGGGCCAATACTTTTGCCACAATTTTATAATGTAGCATTAATTTAAAGGAACTCAGTGTTCCAGCTGTTTTGGAGTTTTCTAGAATTTGTTCCAGATTTGTGGTGCGTAGAAGCTGAATGCTGCTTCTTCATGTTTGGTTCTGGTTTTGGGGATGCAGAGCAGAACCAGAAGACCTGAGAGGTCTGGAAGGTTGATGCAACAACAGCAGATCTTTAATGTATTGTGGTGCTAAACTGTTAAGTGTTTTATGAACTACCAACAGTATTTTAAAGTCTATTCTCTGAGCTACAAGGAGCCAGTGGAAGGACTGTAGAACTGGAGATGGGATGAGCTACATCCAGCCAGAATTACTCCGCTGGTGACCGTGTGGTTTCTCTGAGATATTGATGAAAATATGAGTTGCGATACGTTTTCTTTTGCCTCGATAGCATGTTTAATTTTTTAAGTGAGTGGATTAGAGAAAATTCACAACGCTTTCAAATATGTTCTTAAAATCAAGAGAAATTCTGGTCTTTATTAATATATGTTTGTTCAGTGAGGAGTTCTACAATCTGGCATTTTACTTGCAGAAACCTTTCACAAACGTAAAAAAAAAAAAAACAAGAATGTTTTTTTGTCAGACTACTGTAAGCCAATTACTTTATGAGGTTAGAGGGACTTTCGGGAAGCACTGTTATTTTAGTTTTGTTTTGAAAACTGGTCAAGCTGCTTACATTTGAACAGTTATTACCATCTCAGATGTTTTATTCTTGAGTTGCACTCTGGAAATTTCCACTTGTGGGAACGGGGTTGTTCCTAATCTCTTTGGAATTTGTTTGGATTTACCAGGAGACCTGTGAACGTAAAGACAGATTTTTCACCCAGTGGTCAAATGGCATTACGTATGATGTCGACAGATGCACCTATCAGAGATTTCCTGCCTGTTTTCCAGCTGACAATTTCCCAAAGCCTTCGCCCTGTCGATTTAGATTTCTCAAGAATAATATTTATCAAAAAGCTTTTGAATGTCTTTTTAAATATGCCTTTCTCAGACATTACATTGCCTGAGAAAATTTTATTTTCTAAAAGCAAAATGATTGAGTTGAAATTTTAAGTTTAAAACTCCATATTGAAATTGTGAGACATTTTTGTTCGAGCTGCGTCTTTAAAATGATGTTCAAAATAGCAGGCATACAAAATAAAATTCACATTAAAATTACGAATCCAGAGGCTGGATTAGTAATTATAAACAATTATACATGTATCTCTGCTTTGTATATGGAATGTATGGGAGAGATATTTGAAAACACAAATTTTTGTTTTATGTTGGTTTACTTTCTCCCTGCCGTAGAATGTACTATACAAGACCTATATAATAGTCAATTGAAACTGTCTTTTTTAGTGAATTTTTATTATTTTTATCTCCAAAGTGTGGTCTCGGAAAAGTTTGACAACTTACCTTGAAAATGCTTGAAAAGTAGGCATGCCTTGGTGGCGTAGCGGTTAGCGCGACCCATATTTGGAGGCCTTGAGTCCTCGACGCGGCCGTCGCGGGTTCGACTCCCGAACCCGACGACATTTGCCGCATGTCTTCCCCCCTCTCCTTCCCCGTTTCCTGTCAGCCTACTGTCATATAAGGGACACTAGAGCCCACAAAAGACACCCTGGAGGGGTAAAAAAAAATATATATATATAAAAAAAAAAACGAAAATGCTTGAAAAGTGCTTGAATTTTACTGTGTGAAAAGGGTACATTCTCTGAGTTTAGTATCTGGAGACTGTCAACATCGCAAAGAAAACAAAATTACCAAAATGTTAGTAGCACTGAGACTGGAGACTTGAAATTTGAATCTTGGTATTACTAATTCATGTATGCGTGTTGAAGTAGTTCACTTTCCAGAAAGAATCTGTAATCTGTAACTGTAATCCTTGCCTCCAGATGTTGACAGTCGGGTGTGAGACGGTGGACATGACGCTAAGAAGAAACGGACTGGGACAGCTGGGCTTTCACGTCCGTCTGGACGGCACCGTCTCCGAGGTAACGTCGGATGGCCGCACTGAATTACGGCCGACGAACAAGCTGGGCTCTGAATAACTTCAGATTCGTTCTGCGCAGGTGGAGGAGTACGGCTTCGCCTGGCAGGCGGGACTGAGGCAGGGCAGCCGTCTGGTGGAGATCTGCAAGGTGGCCGCCGTGACGCTCACTCACGAGCAGATGATCGACCTGCTGAGGACGTCGGTCACCGTCAAAGTGGTCATCATTCCTCCGTACGAAGAGAGCAAACCTCGCAGGTGTGTATGGACATTAATTTACTTCGTCTGTGGCTGAAATAGTGAGCGATTTTGTTTGGAAGATATCAAAGGGGAGGAGGAGGAAGGGCTGCTGTGGAAGGGCAGCAGCGAGATACAATGAGCACAGGATGCTCTTCACTGAAACACACAAAAGCAGTGGCCAGCCTCCAGTGTTCTGAGAGGATTTTGTGTGGGAGTGTGTGGAAGAAAAAAAAAAAAGAGGAAGCGAACCAATGGAGAGAGACGGCAACGTGTAGCTGGAGTGGAAACAAGCGAAACGAGGCACGGAGACAAAAAGGCAGAAGCATTTGTTGAACAGGAATTAGCTAAATCTGTCGTTTTTTGTCTCTTTCTTTGGATTTGTTATCTGATAATCTCTGCTGGTTTGGTCCTTCTGCAACAATCCTTTGCTGCTACACCCTTTTTTTTTATCTTCTCATCTGTGCTCCAGGTCTTGAGTGAGCCTGAGTAAAGAGCCATTATTAGATGCTGGTGTGGTTTTGCAGAATGTTTAAAAAAAAATACCACCCCAAGCACACTGTGTGTGTTTCAGAGCATCAGAGCTCATAAAAACCGTAATTGTGGCGGGCTGTGTGATCACACTGTGGTTGGATTCCTTTAATGTTGGAGGCAGTTTAATTACTCCAAGTTAAACCCTTTCCACACACACACACACATGCACACACACACCCCAACATGTCGAAACACTGAGCTGTGGCCTTGGAGCAGCTGATAATTAGAGTCTTTGCATTTCACTCTTCCTCTCTGACTCGTTGGCTGCTGTGTGCCAGGCGAGCAGATTGCATGAGATTAAGGCTTGGCATCTGCTGGAATGGGGAGAAAAAAGAACACCAAAAAAGGGGAAAATAAATAAAAGAGCCGACGCGATTATTTTTTAAAAAAAAATTATGCCCTGTGTAAATAAAAAGAAAGGAAAATAAGAAGGGAGAGGTGGAGCGACAGAGGGAGAGAGGCTGGGAGGAGTGCTCGATGAGAAGGACGTGTCTCAGCACCACCGAGAGTAAGAGGAGTGGGTGGAGACAAGAGGGGAAGAGAGAGATGAAAGTTGGAAGGCTCCGTCTCGGCTGCGAAACCACTCGACGGATGGATGCAGCAGGAAAAAGGCGTGGGTCTGACGGTGTGTGTGTGTGTCTGAGCTCCAGCTGTGTCACCCTGGCTAATGTGATGGGAGAATTACTGCATGCTGACAGACGTTAGGCTCTGCTCTCTCTGAGGTTTGTATTCCCCTCGTGTGTGCATGCAAGGCTGGGGTCTGTGCAGCTGATCTGTATTGATATGGACGATAGCAGAAGGTATTCTTTATTGATTAAAACAGTGGTAGTACACACTGCCTTCATGGACATTGATTTGTGGGGGGCGGTTTTGTCCCTGGAAAGCTGCTGTGTTCTAGAGGCGTTTTGTTGTTGCATGTTTTCTTTATGTAAATCTGTGTTTCTCAAAGACTGCAGAAAACAGTCACCTAATTATTCATTAGTTGATTGCTTTTGTCCATCTTCCAAAACATTTCCAGAGCTAACAGTTGTCTTTATCAGTTTTTGTATGCAAACGGTTAACCCTGATGTTGTAAACTTGACGTTTTTGAGCATCACGTCATGTTATAATGTAATTCCCTCATCCGAAACATACCTGGAGTGTTGCCTTGATTCTTTCAAGCATCTTTTGAGAAATCCTTGAATCTCCCACGGCAACCACTCAGGGGTGCCCAAACGCTTATTTACACAAACCTCCTGCACTCAGCTCCTCTAGACTAGCGGCAGCAGTAACTGGCAAACACCTGGTCTAACTGCGAGTCTACTGGGTTTATTATACAAACTACTTATCAATGCAGCACTCCTTAGGAAAGGTTGTTCACTGCATAATGGAGGAGTATTGTTGTGCTGATGGCGGAGTATCAAAAAGAGGAGGGCCTTCTTAAAGAGACAGAGGAGCCTTCAAGATTGATCGCTTATGGTTTTTTATCTGATTTTAATTAATTAATCTATCTAGGTGATTAATTATCTTCCCCAGAAACGGATTAAATTTTTTCACTCCTCACATGCAGCGATTTGTTGGAAAACATTTCAATCAATCAAATTTATTTGTGTAGTCATTTCAGCAACAAAGCAATGCAGAAAACATCCAAGTGTTTAGATCATAAACACTTGGATGTTTTAAGAAAATATGAAAGAGTCATAAAAATGGCGTCACTTAAAAGCATTGATGAAGATTGTTTATTATAGTTAACATTATCAGTTATGTTGAGTTGCGCTGCAGCCTTAGATTTTAAAACCGATATATTATTTATACCCTTAAAGTGAATGCATTTTAGACAATAATGAGAAACATTCAGTGTTAAAAGTCAGAGAAAGTCAGTCTGAAACAATAATATTTTCAGCCTTTTGACTCCTGAAAACCCTCCAATAATAATTTGAATGTCCATTAAACTATAGGAATTACCTATTATAAGCTATTATGCAGACTAAATACAGATCGTTGTTTCTCTTCTGTTAGTTTAGCTAATCATCCACCTCTTCATCTACTTTTTAAATCCATTTCATTCATCTCCTTTCATCCTAAATGCCAACTTATCAGCATGTTTTAATCCCTGCCTCTCCTTTAAAAGGCCTCTATATAAAATATTGAGAAAGGAGCTGATATACAAACAAAATGAGGAAGACGCCTTCCAGCAATGAGCTTCATTATGGATGAGAATAAATGTCAGATCATTTTCACTTGAAGCCTGCACCACCAATCAGATGATATTTTACTTTTGGGCTCTTAGAACTCACATTTTTGTGACTTCATTTCTTTTTTTTTACCTTCACAAAATATCTTCTGTACTTAGAATTTGAGTGAAGAGCTCTTTGGTGGGTAAAAGCAGTAATGCCAATATAAAATACACATTTTCACAAAGAGACGTGACCTAATCTTCCTGTAGCAAAGATGAATATTTGATTTGTCATTAATCAGCTGTTTTCCTCTTTTCCTCAGTCCATTGTCTCATGGGAGCTCATTAATGAGCTCTGTTACATGTCTGTTGTATATTTAAGCCTCCACATGAACTGTATTCAGAGTGAATATACTGAGCAACTTTTCCACACTGATCTTGGTTCAGCCGGAGTTCAGAGGAAGTGGCAGTCTTTCAGCTGTGCTTTCTACCAACTCACTGCAGAGAATCCTTTAAACTGTGGATGAAGGATAAGAGAGAGAAAAAAATGTAGAGTTTGGACATGTGAGCAGGAAGGGTTTATTTGTTTGATGGTCTATATTTACACATCCCTGCTGTCTCTCTCTCTCTCTTCCCGCTTTTAGGGGCTGCACAGAGGAGTACGAGATGAAGACCATGGAGCAGAAGCCCGAGCCAGAGCCTCTGGCAGTCGGATACCGACCTTCTCTCCACCAAACGTGGCGATGGGAGAGCTCACCCATTTCTGCGGGGCTCCTGAATGCTCCCAACCTGCCTCGCTGGGGACCCATGGGCCCCCTGCCTCCTCCTCTGGCCCGCTCACACAAACCCCTGATTCCAGTTCCCTACAGAGAGCCACAGCACTTCAACTCCAAGAGGTACCATCACCTAATATGGCATGAGACTCCAGGTTACAGCAGCAGACTGAGCTCTGATTTTGCTGCAGTGATGTGGTGAGGGCAGTGCAGCTTATCAATAAACATTAAAGGAAGCGAGAAATAATTCATGGTAAAAGTTGCAGAGTTGTCCTGAAATGGTATTAGAGAAGCTAAATTGCTTAGGAGTTAGTAATAAAGCAGAGGGTGTATAGATCTAATTTACATAATGCATTTAACACTTTCAAGTCTTCATTTTGGTCTGAAACATTCATCCATTCGTCTGTCCGTCATGGCTGCTTATCTATGCAAGATCATGGGGGCTGGTTAAGTTTGAGGTGGAGTTACTGGTCCATCACAGGGCAACACAAACACAAAGCCACGTTTACACACAATATTCCTTAAGAGCAATTTAAAAAGACCAGTTAACTAACATGCATGTTTTGGACTGTTTGAAGCTGGAGTACCCTGGAAGAACCCATGCATGCACTAGGAGAACAAGCAATTCCACATAGAGGGAACTTAAGCAACACATGATTAAATTAATACATGTGCACAGGTCATCTGCTTGTTTTACAGGTGTCCCAATTAAACTTCTTCACTTCCGAACGATACCAAAATTGCAGCCTTGTGTATTGGCCGATAAGAAATCAGCACTGATCACAGTGCTAATAATCATTTTGTAGTCTGGAATGTTAGAAAAATCTTAAACCTTTTACAAAACTGTTCTGTTTTTTTATCATTGTTTTTGCTCTTCTCTGCCAAAACAGTTTTTAGTTAAACCCTAGTTAGAACTGACTACCTCTGTTATTGGATGTTTTTTGTAGTTTAAACTCCATATACAACGTCTTCCAATGGTTTCACACTGCCCACTTCTAAAGTATAAAAAAAGTGTTTTTCTCACCTAATTTGAATCCATTTTATTTATGTTATCACAGTCTTGTTCATATCCATGACATGTTCCCACTCTACTATTGTCTTCCAGGCCTGTAAGTTACCCAGAGAACCACTACAACCTGTCTCCTGCAGGAGGCGACAGAGTCCTTCCCTACAGAAACCCCTCTGCCAGCTTCTCTTCGCCCTCCACAGGGCTGGTTGCCCTCTCCGTCATGGGCTCTCCTGGAATGACTCCAGGATCTTTTGTACGCTACAAGCCGTCACCCGACAGGTGCGTACCGGCATGTTTGGGGTTTTCTGTATTCTCTCCTTCATTAAAGCTCATTTGGATCTTGACTGAACACGTCCAATGCTTCCTGTAAAGACTGTTCAGCGTGCTAATGGAAGATTATTTCACTTTAAGGAAGAGGGTGAATAATGTCTGGAGTAAGAAGTGAAATGAACACACTGTCTCTCCCGGAGGAAGAATCTGTTGTGTGGGCGGCTCTTCCTCACAGTGTGGAGGTTGATAACATCTCACCCAACCAGAAAAACGTGTTTATTCAACTGCCAACAGGATGCATAACAACACTTGGAAAACATTTTTTCATCAATTAAATAGAAATTGTTTATTTCAGAAGTATATGTCTTTGGGTTTTTTTTTCGTTGCCTCCATTTTCCCTTGAAATATTAGTAATTAAGTTTACTCATCCAAAACCTTTATGATTTGTTTAGGTTTGGATCAGTACAGCGCCCCCTGCTGCCCTATGAACCGCACTTCAGTGTGGACTTCACTTCTAGTGGAGAGTCTTCCTCAGGGTTCATCAGTCAGGAGAGCACAATGGAGCGCTGCAAAACAGGTATCAAATTCAAACTAAAGACTAAAATTGATTCAGGAGTCTCTTCCTGATGTTTCTCTTTTAGTTGTGCGTACGAAATGATTTCAAGCTAATTTTCTGTGAAGCTGTTTTTTATGTAAGTTGATTATAATTCATACTGATGTGCAACTCTTCCAACCTTGAGATTCTGCTCTCTCCAAGATATCCGCTGTTCAGCATGTAAACAGCATGTTTAAATCTGTAAACCGTGATACTCTCCTCTGCAGACAGGAGCTGTGGGTTGACATCACAGGTCCAACTCTACATTGGTCTTGATCCAACATCTCACATGGAAAAAGTTCCACCAATAACAATATGTTATCTTATGTTGGCCTCTTCTAAGGTGTACTGCAAAGCTCCATTCTCTGAACTCTTTTTATATTTTTTATTACTTTTTTTGTCATAATATTGCTGCTACTTGGCATTATTTTCACATTTGCTTTTAATTTTATCCAGATTTTCACCATGTTTATGTTCCACTGAAAGACACTGGTGAATGTTCAAAGTTTTAATGAGAGCAAGACTAGAGTCATGTGGTTTAGATCCAGCAGCACCTACAGGAGTAGTACATTGATATTTTCATTCTTGCATAAAAAAAAAGAAAATTATCACTTATTTCAGTGTGAGAATGGATCAGCTCCTGTCTTATTTTCTGTGTTTCTTGTGTTTGTTTTTTATGTTATTGTACATCACTTTGCTCAGCTTTGTTGTTTTTAAGGTGCTTTATTTGTAAAGTAGTATGTTACTACTAGGAACGTATTTTAATCAGTTGGATTTCCTGCTACTGCTCCAAGCACAGAGTTTAAATATATGTTTCTGGTGTATGTGAACAATAAAAAATGCCAATTCCTCATTTAATCCATTTACTAAATGAGTGTAAAGAGTCGATATGTCGAGTTCTCAGATTGCGTTGTGAGTAGAACTGCGATATGAGAGGGGCTTTGAGTGATGTTGTGCAGAGGGAGGTCGGTGTTTAAATGTGCCATAAGTATTTAATCCTCTTTGCCAACCATTGCCATTCAGTGTAATTTATTTAATCTTCCATGTGCGTGTTTTCTGTCTAGAGCCCCTCTGGCATGTCCCAGCATCATCGTCTCGAGGACCAGGTGGCGGAGGGGGGCAGAGGAGAATAACCAGACAGGACGTCCCGGCCAAAGACTCTCCGAACAGACACTCAAAGGTCAGATTCATCTTCAGCCGGTTTCATCTGTTCGTCTGTTCCCGGCTTCTTTATCCGACCGGGTTCGCCTAATGTCCCTCCAGGGCGAGGCTCAGTACTCCAGCCACTCCAGCAGCAACACATTGTCCAGCAACGCATCCAGCAGCCACAGCGACGAGCGCTGGTTTGACGGCGGACCTGGAGGAGAGCGGGTAGGCGGCGGGTTTCTTGGCGACCCGGTCGATCCAGACCCAGACCTTCTCAACCAGGGGGGCTCCAATGACAGCGGCATCGACGCCTCCACGCACTACAACAGCAGTCACCGCGGACACAAGACCGGCAGCCAGTCTCACAAACCCATGCATCCCTCGGCGACCTACAGCGGCTTTCCGGAGCTGTCCGTGGGAAGGAGCAACAGCGGAGAGTCGAGGAGACAGGAGTCTTCACCCATTATGCCAGGCGCTGCCAATCAGAACAAAGGGTACCCGACCAAAACGTTCCCGCCTCCCAGCTCCAGCGCTGAAAAAATGGACGCTTTCAAACCGAGGTATGAGTCAAACTGTCATGTTGAATATTGAAAACATTTTAGAGGACTTTTAGTCAAACCGTCTGCATTTTCTTATTGTCTCTAGATGAGCTCCACAGCATGTAGCAGCGTTAATCCTTGTAAAACTTATAGATGATCATGAGATCCATTGCATTAGAGCTGCAATAGATCCAGCCCGACATGAACCACTACAGTTATTCAACACAGACTTAGTGCTGGATTAAAGCAATCTGTATTTAATACCAGAGGGTTACAGGAGGGCCAGTGCTGCAGTCTGTTTCCAGGGAGCTTTTCACCATTTCAGCTGATCTCACAAAAAGGTTTTCCTTTTTTTCTACAATTTAAAAAATAGAAAATGCCTCGATGCAATTTTCTATCGATTAACTAAACTACAAAGTTGCACCTTTAAAGTCTTAGTAAAAAGCAAGGACGGTCTTTTTCAGTCCTTATGCATTGAAAAAACAAAATGTGATCTAAATCAGGTGTTTAAATTAGTTAAATACCACAAAGATGATCACTATATTAGACTATATCCATCTATATACTTGAGTAAATATAATCTTATTTCCTGAATTAATAAGTATGCCCTTACTGTAGAGATGCTGTGCTGCAGAGATTAATTATAACGGCCTAATTAAGACCTACACCTGATTAAAATGCTGTTCATGAATATAAATTAACTGAAACATTATTCGACTTACTAAGTTTGCTGTAGATTAAGAGAAATCTTACAGAATGTTGTTCTAATGTTGTACGCATTTCCTTTCAACAGCTGCTAAGGTGTGTTATCCTATTTTAGTAGGTTCCGAGATATTCTTACAACCTGATATATACTTCTTATTTTCTGTGACTAAATCACATTTTGCACAAAAATAACTTTACAGAATCAACATATTTTATTTTAGCTTTTCTAGCACAACTAAAGACTTACAAATTGTTCAAAGCTGTAAAAATACTATTAGCAGTAAGTGCTCATAACTTGCCATGCATGTATTGTAGGATTATTAAACTCGTCACAGAAGCCCAAGTCCGACCTGACCATTAAACAAATAATTTTGACCCGGCCCAAGATTTTGGTTGGGACTCATAGATCTAAACTCTAACAGTGAGTGAAATATTTTCCTGTCTGTGTTCAAAGGGCCTTCACACCGCAGGGCTTCAAGACGCCGGCAGCGGAGAAAGCGCGGCCCGTCCGAGCTTCTACGACAACGCCCACCTCGGGTCAGATGGGCTCCACCGCTTTGTCTAGTTCCGCCCCCAAGGAGTTTTACGGGAAGAGCAAATCGAGAAGTCATCAGACAGAAGAGACCAGTGCATCATCTTCAAACATGACCAACACTTCCAATTCTGAGAGCAACAACAAGAAGTAAGTCCGACTCTGTGGACTCTGGTCGGCTTTGAGTTGCTGCTGTCTGTGAACACAAAGAGGAATAAAATGGCTTCACAGCCGTCTAAATAAGGCTGGCTGTATGAAATTTCAGCTTTAAATAGTTACTTTCTATTCTCTGTGGTGAGATGCTTCAAGATGCTTGTGATCAAGAAAACCAAGTTAACCTTTTGCTGTATTTCAGCAGGCTGGTGGATACGAATTCAAAGAACGTGTTTGGGCAGCCTCGGCTCCGAGCGTCGCTGAGAGACCTCCGGTCTCCACGTCGGATGTACAAGAGCACCATCGAAGACGACCTGAAGAAACTGATCATAATGGACAACCCCGGAGAGACGCCACCGTCCGACCCGGTAAGAAGCACGCCTTGGCGCTGCTCTTCTGCTTTGTCTTCCTCTGCGCGTCTCTGACCGCCAAGCCTCGTCTTCCTCCAGTCTCCCAGGCTCACCCTGCAGCGCACCTTTTCAGACGAGTCCCTGTGCAGCGGGCGCAGAGACGCCGCCTTCGCCTGCTCCGAGAACCAAACCACCTCCAGCGACGTGCTGTTCACCTGCACGCTGCCCACACGCAAACACTCGAGCTCCTCCAACAACTCCAGCCACTCGCATAGCAAGAAGAGTGAGTTTCAGAGCTGAACGTACCGCCTGCCAGGGTTCGTCCTGTAGCTCATCGCTTCCTCTCTCTTTCTCCCCTCAGTGCCGCTGTCCGCGTCGGAGTTATCCCTGACGGAAGCGAGAGACAAAGTTCCTCCTCTAAGGAGGCACGACCCGGGGCTGATGCCGCTCCCCGACACGGCCAGTGGACTGGAGTGGTCCAGCCTGGTCAACGCCGCAAAAGCCTTTGAAGGTGAGACAAGTACTTTTTTTCCCACTTTTTTTTTTATTACACAAACTTCAATGCATTGAATTGAAAGTGGAATGAAAATGACATATGACTTTCCATTTTTCACATGAAAGCGGGAAATGCATTTGAGTTGAGCCCCTTTTACCCCGACACCTTTAACACCCGACTTAGCACTTTAAATCGGGTGTTAAACTTGTTTTTATTTTGGGCTATAATAAGATTATGAATGTCATGAAGGGCCAGTTGATGTGAATGTATTTATGAAACCCATTAACAAAATACTAACAGCTGTTTCTTCTAAAAATGTTCACACCGATTAGTCCCTTAAGGTTTTCACAATTGTTTATATGATCACAGATTTTGTTGAAATATTTGCAAAAGAATTTTGCAAATATTTGTGTTTATATGCAACAGTAAATGTGACTTTTTATTGCTCGCCACATCAACCATGATATATAACTTGACACCAGATAAGGCTGATCAGCGGTGTCGTAAAATTAAGAAATACTGCCACCTGCAGGTGGGAGTTAGCATCACTTAAAGCCTGTGTTTTGTTTTTTTCTTACATTTTTGCTGAAAAGCTTCAATTAACTCATGGTTATAATTTCACATGGAAAAATGGGGGGATGTTTTCCAAGATCACAGGATTGTGAAAAGCCAGAGGGACTGATCACTTGCATAGGAAAAAGAGTCTGGAGTGAAGCAGGCCGCATAAAAAAAATATGGTGGCCCCTTGAGTTGGGCATATATGAGCCTTAAATGCAATCAAGGTAAAGGTCAGAAAGGAAGTATAACACATGGTATGTTAAATAAAAAAATATCCCAGCAGCTTTGTTCAATGCATTACCTGAAAATGGAAAGAGATATAGCAGGAGTTCAAACCTACCAAGACACCATCTCTTTCTAAACCGACATGCAGAAAAGAAAGGAGACCAAGAGAGTCGTCGTAACTCTGCAGTTTGGTTTCACCCTTAGACCTCACAGTAGTGCAGTTATGTTGGTCAAGCACTTATGCTAATAAAATACAATAAAGCTAAATAAGTATGACTAATTTTGGAAGGCTCTGTGAAACAAAACTCTTGGGAAAAAGAAGTGGTCTAGGCATTCATCGTCGTCTCTGCTTCCCAATCCCTGTTCCTTTACTTGGTCTGTCTGCTCTCCCTCGAGAGCCACAAAGCAAACCAACAACTGGCAGACGCTTGATCCTTACCTGCTGTCAGCTCCACCTGTGAAGATCACTGCGCCTCCTCTCTGTGTAAAAAACAAAGGAGTCTTTGACGCAGCTAGAAAGCTGCTCTCAATGATCCTCATCACTTCATTTGTTCTTTTTTTGTCTGTCTTGGTGTGTTTTATTTTTATTCTGTGTCACAATGGGAGATCTTTGTGCTGTTTATCTGTGAAGAATTTATATAAATAGATTCTACTCTCTCATCGCAGCACAAAGAGCCGTCTCCCTGTTCTCACTGAACGAACCGCAGCTTGGAGGTCCAGAAGCGAGACCGACCGCCAGTCCGGTTCAGTTCAACACTCCTCAGACGCCGCGGACCACACCGACGTTCAGCGGGTGGGTCTCCTCTCCCTCTGGAATCAATTCTATTGAAATGGTTAGGGTTTGTCGTGCTGCCACCTGGTGGTAGTTTGCTTTATTGGCTTGGTTCTCATTTGGAAATGCTGTGTCTTAGAGACAACTTCAGCTACTCGTGCTTCAAAAGAACTAAAGATGAAAATGAAAACCTCTTTAGGAAATGCAGGTTACTAGGAGAACCTTTGATTTGCTAGTGATGTGGCAGTAACATTTGCTGTGTGTGCTTCCAGAGATGAGGTGCCCAATGACATGTCGGGTCGGCTCTACCAGCTTGAGGTGATGCTAAAACAGCTGAACAATGATCTGGAGAAGGTAAGACTTGATGAGGAGGTAAATAGAAGTAAATACAGAGCAATCGTGGAAGAAAACCTGTTAAAGCTGCAGAAGGCCTGAGAGTGATGTTGGAAGGCCAACTTCCAGCAGATAGGATGGTCCAGTCAAAGTCCAGGCCTAAATTCAGTCGCAGGTCTGTGGCAAATTGTGAAAACCGATGTAACGCTTGAGATATTTTTGCAAAGTTGTGTGGGTAAAAATTTCCATCTCTTGATTCAAGATTTGTGTGGGTGCTTGAAATCTTTGGGAAAGTTTGAATTTCAATGTCATGTTTTCAAAGGTTTGGAAAGTGATTGACTTTCCAAACTTAATGTTTGACTAGAAGCCTAAATTTTGAAAGTGTTATTTACAGTTGGAACCAGATATTAAAGGCACTTAACAAAAACACAAACACGTGTTTTTTGTTGTTTTAGGCCCGATACAATTATCAACATTATTTCTATTTGCTTGCACTTATTACCTAGAAATTGTTTGAGGTTTTTTGTTCTGTAACTTCATTTGTATATTATGTTTAAGCATTTACCTTTAACAGGAAGGTTACTTACGTCAACATGATTTGTTTGGATTATTTCAATATAGTGATTATAATTTCCAATGTTTTAAATATTTATTAATTTTCGAAGTAAAGGTAGTCTAACATATTAGACGTTAAACAACGTTATTGAAATTGGAGGATTTTCTTTTTGTTAAATTAGTGTTTGGTTCTCATATCAGTCAGGTGTGTAAGAAAAACGATTCAAAACATAAAAAAATTGTTATATTTTATTTTACCCTGTTCCTGCTGTGGAATACTATCACAATATATTGATAACAATAATAATGATATCATATAATCATGAATTGAAACCGTCTCAGTTCATTTGTATTGTTTTAACTCCAAAGTTTTAACTGCTTGAATTTTACTGTGGGAAGTGTATGAGCCCTGTGTGTGATGCTGGTAGCCGCTTGCAGCTGTTTCTGCAAAATATTGGCTCAGGAGTGTTGCAAACAAATTAATTTTTAATATACCAAAAAATAAATAACTTTCCCTCCCCTATCCAACGATTCACTACTTTCTCATGGGTTCTCAGCAGGAACATCATTTCTTTGTTGTTGTTTTTTTTTCCCCCCCCAGGAGAAGCAGGATAAAGTCGTCCTGCTGGCAGAGATGGCGAACCTGAGAGAAAACAACCAGCGGCTGCAGGAGGAGAGTCTAACAGCCAGCGAGCAGCTGCGCAAGTTCAACGTGCTTTTCACCAACCTCAAGACCGGAAGTGACCATGAGACTCAGCCTGTGACGCAGGACGCCAGCTCCCAACGGGAGTGACGGACCGGAACCAAACGGGAGGGGCGCGGGCGGGTGTATTTAGCTACCCAGTGGGACTGCCTTAAACCAGAGACCGTGAGAACAGACCACCTGGACTTGTAAACATGCTGCTCTCCCAGAGAGTCTGCACCTGTGTGTACTCTGAGCCCGTTTATTTTTCTAAACTGAAGTGAAAACATCTCATTGGACTCGTGATGCTACTATGCCGGAGGAGCAAGCAGGAGAAGACTGTTTTAGAGAACACTACGTCACCTGGAGAGGCCTAATACTGTTTCTGCAGCAAATCAGCCAAAAAAAAAAACAAAACAAGAGACACTGCATCTCCCAGAATGCACTACACATTGTGGAAGCTCTACAGGTATGATTATACAGACACCTGTGCGGTCAAATTCTCATCATCAACGTCAAACTAATATACTAAAGAGAGAGGTGTGAGTGTGGTGTTAAACTCCTTAGAGGCACTAAAGTGTTTGTGCTTGATGCACCTGGCATTTAATTCCTCTAGTGTGTGTGTGTGTGTGTGAGTGTGTGTGTGTGTGTGAGAGAAAAGTGACAAACAAACTTGTTTACTGTAATATAAACCGTTCAGGCTCTGTTCTCCGTTAACAAGGATTGACTGTGGCTCTCAGATGTGAACCGAACCCCCGTCGTCGTTCTGATCTGGGATGATGTCATAAAACTAAACTCAGTGAAACAATAACATCATATCTTCTAGGTTTGACTCCCTGCTTTAGCAGAACCTGATCATCTCAGATCCAAACCCTCTGGACCTTTGTTTTAACCTCAGTTACTACAGTGTGTCTCTTAAAGAACAGCCATGACATTTTGAGAGTTATGCTTTCATTTGGAGACCCAATCTATAGCGATGAAAAAGATAATATTTTGTCATTTTATAAATAAGATAAATTGACTATAAATTATTTCACTTCTAGTTCTATTTTAAAGGGGGAGGTGTTATGTAAAATTAACTTTTTTGAACTTTATATCATCATGTTATTCCCTCAACAAAAACATACCCGAAGTGTTGCTTTGATTCTTTCGTGCACGTTCTATGAAACCTTCAATCTCTGATGGCAGCTGTTCAGGGCGTCTATAAACGCTTGGTTTGACAAAGCTCCGCCCCTTTCCACAGAGCTCCACCCATTTCCACAAAGCTCCTCCTTGGAGCTGCACTCACCAGCTGAGCTTCAGCCTCCTAAGAACTGCATAATGAGGAACACTGTTGTGATGACGTGCTGGAGGTGGAGTGTCGGGAAGAGCAGCATCTTCTTAAAGAGACAGTGGCCCAATAACAACAGAGTGGCCCAGTTGTTATTGGGCAACTCTGTTGTACTATAAAAGGGCAGTGTGTGCCTGAAAAATACATAATGCCTCCCTTTAAATTTTTATTTTCAAGCCAGTAAATGTTGGATCCGTTTGAAAAACTATTTTTTAAGGTGAAACCTCCTTGTGACTTCTCAGGAGAAAAAATTAGCCTAATCCCTCAAAATGTCAACCTGTCCCTTTAATTTGTCAAAATGAAGCTCTGTCGCCCTGGACATGTAGTGGCAGGAAGTATCTACTGCACGTGAAAATTCACTGAACAACACTATGTGTGAACAGGTGCCTCTCAGTAAACTAAGATATTGTCAAAAAGTTCATTTATCACAGTGATCTCCTTTAAAAAGCTATGTTTATTACTCAGAGTGATCTATTTTATTCCTGATCGATTTCATGGATGCAACATGAAGCTAAAAAAAATACCAACTAAGTCTGTCTCAGAGAATTCAAAAATAACAATTAAAAAAAGACTAAAGCAATTTTAATTTCAAAACGTTTTCTCCTGGCTGCAGTCATCGTCTGTAGGATGCTCGAGTGCTGCAAGCATAGAAATAGAAAGTTAAGTGGAAGAAAAAAGTGTGGAAGACAAACATGTCTGAGTTTCACTTTTTGAAATTTAATAATATTCTAATTTACTGAGAGGCCTCGTTTGTTTGTGTGTGTGTGTGTGTGTGTGTGTGTGTGTGTGTGTGTGAGAACCCCCCTCCATATGCTACAATGAACCCAAATAAACAAAAACACTTTATACACCCAGCCTCCCTAATATTGTGTACTATAGCTATTTTCCTACAGAAGAGTGTGTTTTTAGGATCCCTGGTACTTTATGGACACTCTATCCTAGCAGAGGATAAATCTGAGATATTTCTGATGAAAACGTAAATGTACTTCTTTACTGAATTTTCCAACCCTCTCAGGTTCTTTGATGCTGTTTAGCGCTACATCTCCACCATCAGAGACGATGTGCTGCTGTTTATACTGTTTTAGGCGTCCCTTTAATATTTCTGGGTTGAAGGACTTTTTAAAGACGGCGTTGGAGCCGACCAGTCTGGGAAATAGCTTAGTTTGTTTGCATATATAATCTACAAATTTAAGGGCAAATACGGACTTGTTTATCAACAGCTTACTAATTATTCTCCATGAGACGACAAAGTGCAAAGGCTGTGATAAGTTCACATTTTTCCTGCCCACTCGCTGTTTGAAACATGACTTGGAATGAGACAAAAGGTTTTCCTTCCGCTTGTCTGTTGCGTAGAAAGTACAGCTTTAGCTCTGATGTTGCTGACCATCTGAGGTCCAACACTTTGACCGATCAGATGGCAGCCATTTTGGCCTGGAAGCAGCTTCAGCCCTCATAGTGAAGGACACCATCCTGTAGAAAACTTTTTTTTTTTTTCACTCAGCTTTGTGGATGTCGCCCTAACTTTAGTCTTAATTTCCTGTTTGCTTTTGTAAAATGGTTGCAGTTTCTTATTTTCTCTCTCTATATATATATATATATTAACAAATATAAATCATGCTATGAATAATTTTTAAGCTATTTAAAGCATACACAACTCCCCAACCCATGTTGAACACGGCAGTGATGCATCATTATTATTGGTAATTTTGTTTTAATGTTAAATATTTTTGTAATTTATTTTTTAACCCGTTGGCCACTGTTGCAGAATAGTGAGGAGAGAAGGTACTGTGTTTTAAACGTGCTGTTTTACCTCTGATTTCGTTTGATGCCTCTGTGTATCAGGGCTTCTTTCAGCCTAAACAAAGCCTTCTGGATTTCTTTGTAATAACTTGTAAATTGTAAATTATGTTTTCATTATTTTATAAAAAAAAAAAAATTAAACTATATGAAAACTTGTTTGTCTTTTTCCTTAAGATATGCAATCTTTTTTTTCATTCCTTATTAAAAGTATCAGAGCTTTTTTTTTTCCTTAGTTCAAGTTGAGAGTGTATTTTTCTATTTAAAAATTTAAAAAAATCTGACTTCTAGATTACGTCTTTTTTGTATAATTTGATGCAGAAATGTTTGTGGTAAAACTAGAGAACTGCAGCCAGTTTAAGAAAACTCATGGTTGCTGGAGAAATTTACACCGCATCACATCTGGAACATGAACACAACTTCATTTTAGATATTTAATGTGGACAAGGAGGGATTACCGAAAAATATTTTTCAAACATTTCTCCATACTTGCCAAACCTGGTAAAAAATCAGCCTCTTGTGTCTCGCCGTTTTGGCCGGAAAACTACGGTACTTTTACCGCTCTTTCCCGCCGTGCTCCCGCATTAGAACATAATTAGGTCCATCACTGCCCTCCCTGTCAACGTCGATTCAATATTTAGAAGCGTGGCTAAGACGGACTGAACAGTGCAGAAAGATGACGGCATCGTTCACAACTTGTGTTCGCTGATTGGCCCGGTTGCAATTTTACCGGAGAAATCCACTTCAATGGAAGAAAAGAAAAGCCCATACGGAGCACTGAAGGGAGATGAGACGGCGTGGGAACGCCACGGCCAGGCCAACACTTACCCAGACCTACAAAAAGCCTTTGAATGAAGAGATCTGGTTGAATCTCCTCATCATTCATGTCTCTGCAGGCCTGGTAACATGTCATTCATTTGGTCCAGGACTGGATCTGAAAGTTGGATCATACTTCTTAAGGACCGGGGTTGGACACTCCTGCCTTAACGCATCCAACTCATCATCCAACATAAACATTTAGTGTTTAAGAAGACAAAAGAAAACCAGTTGCAATTTTTTTTTTTATTTTATAAAAAACAAAATTAACACCTTAAGTCCCTCTAGGTGTTAAGAGGGTCTTAACACAAACTGGAGAAATCTAGTCAGGTTTAAAGGGTTAAGACTAGGTAATTGACCTCAAGTTCATTTGAAACCCAAATGATCAAGTATGATCTTTCCAGCTGCTCAAGTCCCAGCAGGTTTGTTTCCAGGACAGACGGAGCTCTAAGAGCCACACATGAGGCACTCGTCTCTGTTCTCCAGAGAGCAAACCATGGCCGCCTTGTTCCTCTCCTTGATCTCCTGCTCGGAGGCCTTGCTCTGCTGCACCTCCTTCAGCTTCTCCTTGTTCAGGGTGAACTGGATGGGGTTGGCGGCGGGCTTCGTCCTCAGGTAGTACATTCCCGTCTTCAAACCCTGTTATTAAGAAATAAACGCTGTGAATTCAGCCTTCCTATTGCCAGACGCAGCTGAAAGCAGATATTTATGAACAATTTCTCAGTTTGTTTCTTGATCAGTTAAGATTAATAAGGTTATTTTGATTTGCTAAGTGTGAGAACAGCAGAGCGACATCAACTACTTAAGGACCAGTCCTGGTTCCTGACACCAAGAAAGTTGCACAGATTTCTGTTTCAATTTTTGCTGACATTTTGGATCTCAAGCTTCTTCCTTCTTCTGGAAGTTTGGCCCATTTCTCCTGACAGAACTGGAGAAATCTAGTCAGGTTTAAAGGGTTAAGACTGGGTCATTGACCTCAAGTGCATTTGAAACCCCAAAAAATGATAATTACAAGGTAAGAAAACTTAAATTCGTTATTTTAACTAACTTTTTCCCTAAAACAGGAAGCTTTCAGTTTGATTCAATATTGAACAGTGAGAACAAACAAGAAAGTTCTGTAAATTTATAACATCTGGTTTTAAGAGCAGCGTCTCTCTGGCCTCAGTGGGAGGTGTGACTCGCCTGCTTCCAGCCGAAGAAGTGCATGCTGGTCAGTTTTCCGTAGTTTGGCTCAGCGATATGGATGTTCAGCGACTGGCTCTGGTCGATGAAGGCTCCACGGTCTGCCGCCATCTTCAGCACGGTCTTCTGGGAGATTTCCCAAACGGTTTTATACAGCTGCTTCAGATCATCTGGGATCTCGCTGATGTCCTGTCAAAATTAAACGACAATCTTTATTAGCAGAGCTGAAGCTGAGAACGGTTCACGTCGCGGTGAGCCGACCGTCACCTGGATGGATCCGTTGTTTGCGATCAGCTTGTTCTTCATCTCCTCGTTCCACAGGCCGCGCTCCGTCAGATCCTTGAGGAGGTGAGGGTTGACAATCTGGAACTCTCCGGACAGCACCCTGCGGGTGTAGATGTTGCTGGTGTACGCCTCGATGGACTCGTTGTTGCCCAGGATCTGGGCGGTGGAGGCCGTGGGCATGGGCGCCAGCAGCAGGCTGTTCCTCACGCCGTGTTTGCCGATCTTTTCCTTCAGCAGCTTCCAGTCCCAAAGGTCGGTCGGCGTCTTCTCCCACATGTCGTACTGGAGGATGCCCTTGCTGACGGGCGAGCCCTCGTACGTCTCGTAGGGGCCGAGCTCTGCGGCGAGCTCGCAGCTGGCCTCCAGGGCGGCGTGGTAGATGGTCTCGAAGATCTGGATGTTGAGCAGCTGAGCTTCGGGACTTTCGAACGGGTGCCGCATCAGGATGAAGGCGTCGGCCAGACCCTGGACGCCGATCCCGATCGGCCTGTGGCGCTTGTTGGAAGTCTCAGCTTCAGGAACCGGGTAGTAGTTGATGTCGATGATCTTGTTGAGGTTTTTCACAATTACCTTGGTGACGGAGGCCAGCTTCTTGAAGTCGAAAGTCCGCTCTGGCGTGACGTACATGTTGAGGGCGATGGAGGCCAGGTTGCAGACGGCCACCTCGTCCTTGCTGGTGTACTCCACCACCTCCGTGCAGAGGTTGCTGCACTTGATGGTGCCCAGGTTCTGCTGGTTGCTCTTCCGGTTGCAAGCGTCCTTGTAGAGCATGTAGGGGGTCCCGGTTTCGGTCTGGGACTCGATGATGGCGTACCAGAGCTGCTGCGCCTTCACCACCCTCTTCACTCTCCCTTCCTTCTCATATTTGGTGTAGAGCTTCTCGAACTCCTCTCCCCAGCACTCGTCCAGCCCAGGACACTCGCTGGGACACATCAAGGACCAGTCCTGGTTGCTCTCCACTCTCTTCATGAACAGGTCAGGGATCCACAAGGCGTAGAAAAGGTCTCTGGCTCTCTGCTCCTCCTTTCCTGTGTTCTTCTTCAGCTCCAGGAAGTCGAACACGTCGAAGTGCCATGGCTCCAGGTACATGGCGAAGGCCCCGGGTCTCTTGTTGCCGCCCTGGTCGACGTACCGAGCGGTGTTGTTGTAAACTCTCAGCATCGGCACCAACCCGTTGGAGTTGCCGTTGGTGCCTGCGATGTAGCTTCCCGTCGATCGGATGCAGCTCACCGCCACGCCTATCCCGCCAGCGGACTTGGAAATGAGCGCACACTGCTTCAGGGTGTCGTAGATGCCTTCGATGCTGTCGTCCTTCATGGCGAGCAGGAAGCAACTGGACAGCTGCGGCCGGTTGGTCCCGGCGTTGAAGAGGGTCGGAGAGGCGTGGGTGAACCACTTCTCCGACAGGAGGTTGTAGGTCTCGACGGCGGCGTCGATGTCTCGCCCGTGAATCCCAACCGACACCCTCATGAGCATGTGCTGCGGTCGCTCGGCCACTTTCCCGTTGATCTTCAGCAGGTAGGAACGCTCCAGAGTCTTGAAGCCGAAGAAGTTGTAGGAAAAATCTCTGTCGTAAATGATGGAGGAGTTGAGGCGGTCCTTGTTTTCCATGACGATGTCGAGCGTCTGCTTGGAGATCATGGGAGAGTGGCGTTTGTTCAGAGGGTTGACATAGGCGAACAGGTCCTCCATCACCTCGCTGAACACCTTCTTGGTCTCCTTATGCAGGTTGGAGACGGCAATCCTCGCGGCCAGGATGGCGTAGTCGGGGTGTTTGGTCGTCAGGGTGGCCGCGATCTCCGCCGCTAGCGTGTCTAGCTCCACGGTGGTGACGCCGCTGTACAAGCCCTGTATCACCTTCATGGTGATCTGAGCCGGATCCACAAAGTCCGGGTTCAGGCCGTAGCAAAGCTTCTGGATGCGGGAGGTGATTTTATCAAACATGACGCGCTCCTGGCGCCCATCTGGGGAAAAACAACAACAACAAAAAATACAAGAACCAAGACAGTTTTCTGTTAAATCAAGAACCAAATTCTGTCAAATGGAGCTTTTTCTTAAAAAAAAAAAAAAAAAAACGAATTAAAAAAAAAACATCGTTGAGATTCTGGATTTAAACAATGTGCAAAGAAGACGCATGACTGAAGACCAATTTTTGTTAATTGACCATCATATCAATCCAGGTTCTGTTGACTGTAACTTACAGAGGAATGGTTCCT
Organism: Xiphophorus couchianus; assembly: GCF_001444195.1. Taxonomy (NCBI): domain Eukaryota; kingdom Metazoa; phylum Chordata; class Actinopteri; order Cyprinodontiformes; family Poeciliidae; genus Xiphophorus; species Xiphophorus couchianus. The sequence goes on along the minus strand of NC_040245.1, from coordinate 22,618,928 downwards.
CTCCACAGTTGCCCTATACTTCCTCACAATGAGGGTTTGCCTGTGTATTCGGCTTAGATTGTTTTTTTTTTTAAATAAGCCGCAATAATTTAGACAAATTTAGATAAGACTGGACAGCGAGTAATTGGACCTGAAACTGTTTACATGCCTGGACTCAACCAGATTCCTATAATTTGTTTGGTCTAAAATGGGATCTGTCACTGGACCCAAATTAGTAGCTCTAAGTTAAATTTGCACATAAACTGAACTAGACATACCGTAGCCATTTAACTATTAGACTTATTCTCCTGGCTATCATAAATCTGCTACACCCAATTTATCTGTCAGAGTCCAAATTAACACAGCAAGGAAGATACTATCAATCATTTACTGAATCCAATTAATTATCTATAACTTAGCAGAACTTATAAAAGCAGCGGCAAAAAAGGGTAACAATTATATAAAACAAATGCCATCACATTTTCAGCCTAGTAACTCATTTATATAAAAGGGATTGTAAAAAAAAAACATAAACCATGTAGTTTAGTGTCTAAAAATGTTTTAAACATAAAAAACAGCATATTTTTTCCTGATTTATTTAAGTAAATTGTGAAGAATCATCCTGGGATTTGTTTTTTACACCGAAAATAAACTGCCTACAGCAGTCAAAACCCTTCTAACCTTACTATTTAAAATCTTTACCACAGTAATATAGGGCTTGAGTCGTAGATCTGGACTTCAAAACTTTCTAAATCCGCCCGTTTCTGTCTAAACCCAGCCGGTCCAGACCAGCCAGGTCCATTCTGACTCCCATCCACTTTCTGTACACCAGCAGAAGTGATGGTGTCCATCTCCAGCTAACGTTTCGGCCTACGGAGAATTTAGAGACCAATTAATCAGACGGTCATGTTTCTGGACTGTGGGAGGAAGCCGGAGTACCTGGAGAGAACCCACGCAGGCCGGGAATTGAACCAAGGACCTTCTTGCTGCAAGGCAACACAGTGCAGCCCCCATTCTGACTTAAATGGATAATTAACCTTCATTTCTGGCGCCATTTGAAACAAAGGTTCATTTCTGGCTGCGTAAACAAAACCAATAGAGCTCAAACCACTTATCCAAGTGTGCTTGTTGAGGAAATGTAAAAATTGTCCGCTAGTTTGCCTCCTATGCTGAAGTTTACTGTTAAGTTTAGCATGCTAGCTAGTTAGCTCAGACAGATTAAAATCCCCCCACAGCCTGGAAGTACAACTGTTACTGTTAAACCTCCTCATCAAATAGACGCAGAGCCAACATCAGAGTCGCGATCATTCCTTAATCTTATGAACAGCTGACGGCTAAAGCAGCAAAGCTACCAGAGGTCGAGCTAACAAAACTCACCTCTTTTGACCACGAACATCATGGTGAAAGGTGATGTTTCCCGTCTCCTGGGTCAGCGGCACACACAAGCAGAACCTCTTCTCGGTGTCACGGTGCGCAGGGAGACGCAGGACCCTCAGCTTGGCAGAACAGAACCGCGAAAGACTTCTCGAGTTCCCGCTAACGCTGCCTGTGCAGGGAATGCGTAGGGACAGGAGTTTGGACCAATCAGCGGCGGTGATTGGTCCAAATCACGGAAGAGGATCTGCCATCCTCTTCCGTGATTGGAAGAAGGTCCCATTCCCGCCACGGAAGTTCCTCCGTGGGGGGAATGATCAATTTTTGTTTCTTCCGTTCTTCACGAACAAGAATATAAAGAAAAACAAGAGCGCCTCGTTACTACTGATTTATAAAACACGCACCAGTTAGTTTTATAGCTAACTTCTAAGAAAGAAACAAACAAAGAGGGGAAAAGAGGAGCACATTGAAGGTCAGTTCTCTTGGATCTTAAATAAAGTCAAATTTGCATTTATGCAGGAACTAGGAACCTCTCTGCTGTGAAGTGGTCCACAGCTGTGTTGTTGAGGACGTCCAGAGGAGCCCACCCTCACCTTCACTGAGACCAGAATCTGTTAATCATTAGAAACTTGCATTCTAACTTTTTTTTAAAAAAAAGGTGTGATTGCATACTTTTAATTTTAAATTAAATGCTCAAACATTATTGATTTTATATTTTTGATATATTGTGTTTCTAATTTGTTCCTTGTGGAAATAAAAACAGTTAAGTAAATTAAGTGTGGTGTATTTTTTGTCAGCACCATAGCTTGAATAAACAAAACAAGTATCTCGCCGCCACATAAGACAGTTGTGATTTTATGTTTTGGAACTTTGACTGTTGTATGTTCATAATTTAACATTTTTAAAATAATAATAATTTCCGCTTATTTATGTAGTGTCATTTTGCAACAAATATCATATCAGGACATTTTGCATGACAAGCCAATTCAGTTAATATCCATTTTTAAAGTGATATATAATCAAAGCAATTATATACAGTGCAATTATTTAGGACTGAAATGCAAGTTATTCAGGTGAAAAAACAACTTCTGTTACTTATTAATTGAACCGTCTTACATATCCTCGTACATATCCACTAATGCTGCTGCCATTCCATTTTGTAACACAGTTTAGTTTTTCTTTACCGTAAGAAGCAAACCGGTGCCAGTGGTTTTGTGTTGTGTGTCTCCTCTGTCCTCCCATCCCCCGGTCAGTCGCACCAGATGGCAGCTCTGTGGGTTCAGCTGCAGGTTCCCACAGGTCAATCATAGGTCAATGTCTGAATATGAGTTAGAAATGCTTTTCTTACAAATTGCTTTGAGGGAATATGTGCTGTGAAATGGTACCAAGAAAAATGAATTAAAGATTTATTCATGAATCATTAAACAGGTGGTCGAGAAGTCCATCGGTTGTGTTTATTTATTTATTTATTTATTTATTTATTTATTTATTTATTTATTTATTTATTTATCAGGTCCTGAGCTACACTTCTTGCCACTGGGTGGCGGTAATGCAACTCAAAGTTGTTTACCCAACGCCATCTCTCCATGTGAAAAAGAAAACATTTAGCCAAGAATGTACACTAGATGGCGCTGCGCTGATGTGCCCTCACTTTCAAAAAGGCCTAGAAGAAGAAGTATCACTTGTTTGGACTCCAGGTCGGTGATGGGAATGCTTTAAATTACTGGTTTCTGTGGCTTGTGCGTAGTTTTGATACGTATGCTTAAAATATGACGTTTTTCTTATTTGTCTGTAACTACTAGTGTTTGAGTTTTCGGGGAGCGACGAGGAACCTCTGCAGAGGTCCTGCAGCTGTAGGTGTAACTTGTAACTATTGTGAAATGAACTAAGCTGATCTAGAGCCAGCCATGGCTCCAGAGCACTCACCATCGAGAACAGCAAGCGGAGCTTTAGCAGCTGATCCCGGATCGATATGTTGAGGCGAGCAGCTGCAGATGTCATCATCGCTTCCTGTGTGAATCTCCCTCCTGCGCCGCTTTGGACACGTAGCAGTAACTTTAACACGGCCGCAGCAGGAGGACGCTTCCCACCGCGGCCATGTCCCGCTCCAGCCGCAGGTACAACAAGCCTCCGCCGCAGAGCAACGGCGGCTCTCTCCCCGGCTGCGACCGGGTGCGGATCCCCGGAGCCCGGGTCCTGCTGCTGGGTCTGCTCGGTGTCCTGGTGCTGGCGGTGGTGCTGAGTGTCTACCTGTCCAACGACACCTCCGGCGGACACGGGAGCCGCCTGCCAGCCGTGGATCTGGTTAAGGACAGGGTGAGATATGTCCACAGTCGGAGCTGGAAATTTGAACTTTACTATATTTTCGCCTGGATTATTTTGCAAGTCCGTGATAGTTGTTTAAACACGGGAAACTACAGTAAATTGTAATCAGTTTATAGTTGTAATCAGATCTGTGTAGTTATACCTTCATTTAGATGAGGATCTGTAATAATCTGGATGATATTTCATCATCACTTTTACTTTAAAGCCATTGAGTAATGGCTTTAAATGTGTTCTTTCACTACTGACGAGCTGTAACATGCTTTATGGCAATGTTTTCAGTTAAAGGGGAGTGTTATGAGAAATCAACTGTACTTGTTGCAATGATATTTCCCAGCTCCCACAGAGCACCCCTCCCCCACACCTCCCTCAACCAGCTCCTCCAGACTAGCCAGCAGCAATTAGCAAACACCTGGTGGAAATGAGCTCTGTATACAAGCTACCTCTCCGTGCAATGCTCCTACAAACCATGTTAACGGCTTCATGGAGGAGCATTGCTGTGATGACATGTAGAAGGCAGAGTGTCAGAAAGAGCTGGATCTTCTTAAAGAGACAGAGGCCCAATTTCTTTTTAGGCATGTTTGATATATGCAGCATTTTTATAATAACTGAAGGTAACAGAGTTGCTTGATTGTGTTATGAAAGTGCCTGGAAAATACATAATACTGCCCCTTTAAGGTCCTGTGTTTAGTTCCATCATATAAAATTATAATACCAAAAGTAATAAATATAGCAATTATGGATGCATAAAATGATGATGAGCGTCAGCACAAACAAACAGATGGGAAAGTTTCAGTATGGAACAACGGAACAACTGCATAAATAAAATACTGGGTAATAAAGAGTCTGAGAATTCACAAACACCTTATTCCATTTCTGTGATATTATTCTTGTTTTTATTTCATCTCCTCTCCAACAGTTGTCCCACAAACCCAGTAAAGTCTCTGTGGCCCAGATCCGCCGCCTGGCCTCTTTGGTTGATGGCGCTCGCTTGTGGGAGACTCACCTGCGGCCGATCCTAATAGAGAGGCTCCCAGGGACTCGAGGCAGCCTGGCGGTGCAGCAGGTGTGTGAAACTGATCCACTTTCCCTTCGGATACCGATATCTGAGGTTTGGCATCAGCCGATATCGATCCCATACAGAGAAACGGTGCTGAATCGACTTAAATTGTTTCGTCTTTTAAATACACATACAAATGTACTGGATTACAAATTTATTTCATAACTACTACACCAGTACAGCACACTTAAATACACAATAGCTCCACAAGTTTGGTCAAACATGAAAAATCAACTTTAGTTTGTTCTGTCAGTGCAATTAGGAGTAGAACAGCCAATGAAAAATAAGTAATAAAAAAACTGAAACTGATCAAAACAATAGGTTGATTATCTTGGTCAAACATAAGAATAAACTGCAGCGAAACTTCTTTCAAATGGTTCTGAAAGAGAATTAGGAAATCTAAACATAATGTAAAATAAATAAACCATGACATCACTCAGAGCCTAGAATCAGACAAATAGATCAGCCCTTGTGGATTGGGTACATTGTTACTGGTAACCCATCTAGAATTTACTTCAATATCTGGACCGATACAGATATTGATATCAGATTGGTGCACATCTGGTGAATATTTAAAGATCTCACTCGGCTGCAATTTTAATTCTCCTCATCTTTAACTCCCTCTGCTCTGCTTCAGCACATCACCTCCTCCCTGTCCTCGCTGTCGGCCGGCTGGTCCGTGGATCTGGACTCCTTCCGGTCTCCGACCCCTCGCGGTCAGGTCACTTTCACCAATGTTGTTGCCGTCCTGGACCCCGCGGCCCCACGCAGACTCCTGCTGGCCTGCCACTACGACTCCAAGGCCCTGCCTCCAGACCCGCGGGCCCCAGAGAGGGTCTTCCTGGGGGCCAGCGACTCTGCTGTGCCCTGTGCCATGATCTTGGAGCTGGCCACTTCTCTGGACGCACAGCTCAGATCATTCAAACAGCAGGTGTTTTGTTTTTTGCTATAGGAGTGATGTGCTTAGACTCGGAAAGCAGCTGGGGCATCAGGTTACTATTTTCGTCATTCC